>NC_136482.1:34065779-34405779 GCF_053919585.1 Euprymna scolopes
CCTATTTTGTCCTTAATTCACATGGCTTCCAGTCTAGTTCGGTTATTTCTATATATTTTATTTTAATATCAACTTTTAAATTATTTAATATATTAAAGAAAACATCTATTTAAATTCTTTTGGTGAATTTATTTTGTCCTATTTTGTCCTTAATTCACATGGCTTCCAGTCTAGTTCGGTTATTTCTATACCTTTCATTTTAATATCAACTTTTCAATTATTTAATATATTAAAGACAACATCTATTTAAATTCTTTTGGTGAATTTATTTTGTCCTATTTTGTCCTTAATTCACATCGCTTCCAGTCTAGTTCGGTTTTTTCTATATATTTTATTTTAATATCAACGTTTCAAATATTTAAGATATTTAAGAAAACATCTATTTAAATTCTTTTGGCGAATTTATTTTGTCCTATTTTGTCCTTAATTCACACAGCTTCCAGTCTAGTTCGGTTATTTCTATATATTTTATTTGATTATCAACTTTTCAATTATTTAATATATTTAAGAAAACATCTATTTAAATTCTTTTGGTGAATTTATTTTGTCCTATTTTGTCCTTAATTCACATGGCTTCCAGTCTAGTTCGGGTATTTCTATACATTTTATTTTAATATCAACTTTTCAATTATTTAATATATTAAAGACAACATCTATTTAAATTCTTTTGGCTAATTTGTTTTGTCCTATTTTGTCCTTAATTCACATGGCTTCCAGTCTAGTTCGGTTATTTCTATATATTTTATTTTAATATCAACTTTTCAATTATTTAATATATTTAAGAAAACATCTATTTAAATTCTTTTGGTGAATTTATTTTGTCCTATTTTGTCCTTAATTCACATGGCTTCCAGTCAAGTTCGGTTATTTCTATATATTTTATTTTAATACCAACTTTTCCATTGTTTAATTTATTTAAGAAAACATCTATTTAAATTCTTTTGGTGAATTAATTTTTTCCTATTTTGTCCTTAATTCACATGGCTTCCAGTCTAGTTTGGTTATGTCTATATATTTTATTTTTATATCAACTCTTCAATTATTTAATATATTTAAGAAAACATCTATTTAAATTCTTTGGGTGAATTTATTTTGTCCTATTTTGTCCTTAATTCACATGGCTTCCAGTCAAGTTCAGTTATATCTATATATTTTATTTTAATATCAACTTTTCAATTATTTAATATATTTAAGAAAACATCTATTTAAATTCTTTTGGTGAATTTATTTTGTCCTATTTTGTCCTTAATTCACATTGTTTCAAGTCTAGTTCGGTTATTTCTATATATTTTATTTTAATATCAACTTTTCAATTATTTAATATATTAAAGAAAACATCTATTTAAATTCTTTTGGTGAATTTATTTTGTCCTATTTTGTCCTTAATTCACATGGCTTCCAGTCTAGTTCGGTTATTTCTATATATTTTATTTTAATATCAACTTTTCAATTATTTAATATATTTAAGAAAACATCTATTTAAATTCTTTTGGTGAATTTATTTTGTCCTATTTTGTCCTTAATTCACATGGCTTCCAGTCTAGTTCGGTTATGTCTATATATTTTATTTTAATATCAACTTTTCAATTATTTAATATATTTAAGAAAACATCTATTTAGATGTTTTTAGTGAATTTTTTTTGTCCTATTTTGTCCTTAATTCACATGGCTTCCAGTCTAGTTCGGTTATTTCTATATATTTTATTTTAATATCTACTTGTCAATTATTTAATATATTTAAGCAAACATCTATTTAAATTCTTTTGGTGAATTTATTTTGTCCTATTTTGTCCTTAATTCACATGGCTTCCAGTCTAGTTCGGTTATTTCTATATATTTTATTTTAATATCAACTTTTCAATTATTTAATATATTTAAGAAAACATCTATTTAGATTTTTTTAGTGAATTTTTTTTTGTCCTATTTTTTCCTTAATTCAAATGGCTTCCAGTCTTGTTCGGTTATTTCTTTATATTTTATTTTTATATCAACTTTTCAATTATTTAATATATTTAAGAAAACATCTATTTAAATTCTTTTGGCGAGTTTATTTTGTCCTATTTTGTCCTTAATTCACAGGGCTTCCAGTCTAGTTCGGTTATTTCTATATATTTTATTTTAATATCAACTTTTCAATTATTTAATATATTTCAGAAAACATCTATGTAAATTCTTTTGGTGAATTTATTTTGTCCTATTTTGTCCTTAATTCACATGGCTTCCAGTCTAGTTCGGTTATTTCTATATATTTTATTTTAATATCAACTTTTAAATTATTTAATATATTAAAGAAAACATCTATTTAAATTCTTTTGGTGAATTTATTTTGTCCTATTTTGTCCTTAATTCACATGGCTTCCAGTCTAGTTCGGTTATTTCTATACCTTTCATTTTAATATCAACTTTTCAATTATTTAATATATTAAAGACAACATCTATTTAAATTCTTTTGGTGAATTTATTTTGTCCTATTTTGTCCTTAATTCACATCGCTTCCAGTCTAGTTCGGTTTTTTCTATATATTTTATTTTAATATCAACGTTTCAAATATTTAAGATATTTAAGAAAGCATCTATTTAAATTCTTTTGGCGAATTTATTTTGTCCTATTTTGTCCTTAATTCACACAGCTTCCAGTCTAGTTCGGTTATTTCTATATATTTTATTTGATTATCAACTTTTCAATTATTTAATATATTTAAGAAAACATCTATTTAAATTCTTTTGGTGAATTTATTTTGTCCTATTTTGTCCTTAATTCACATGGCTTCCAGTCTAGTTCGGGTATTTCTATACATTTTATTTTAATATCAACTTTTAAATTATTTAATATATTAAAGACAACATCTATTTAAATTCTTTTGGCTAATTTGTTTTGTCCTATTTTGTCCTTAATTCACATGGCTTCCAGTCTAGTTCGGTTATTTCTATATATTTTATTTTAATATCAACTTTTCAATTATTTAATATATTAAAGAAAACATCTATTTAAATTCTTTTGGTGAATTTATTTTGTCCTATTTCTTCCTTCATTCACATGGCTTCTAGTCTAGTTCGGTTATTTCTATATATTTTATTTTAATATCAACTTTTCAATTTTTTAATATATTTAAGCAAAAATCTATTTAAATTCTTTTGGTGAATTTATTTTGTCCTATTTTGTCCTTAATTCACATGGCTTCCAGTCTGGTTCGGTTATTTCTATATATTTTATTTTAATATCAACTTTTCAATTATTTAATATATTTAAGAAAACATCTATTTAAATTCTTTTGGTGAATTTTTTTTGTCCTATTTTGTCCTTAATTTACATGGCTTCCAGTCTAGTTCGGTTATTTCTTTATTTTTTTATTTTAATATCAACTTTTCAATTATTTAATATATTTAAGAAAACATCTATTTAAATTCTTTTGGTGAATATATTTTGTCCTGTGGGGTCCTTAATTCACATGGCTTCCAGTCTAGTTCGGTTATTTCTATATATTTTATTTTAATATCAACTTTTCAATTATTTAATATATTTAAGACAACATCTAATTTAATTCTTTTGGTGAATTTATTTTGTCCTGTTTTGTCCTTAATTCACATGGCTTCAAGTCTAGTTCGGTTATTTCTATATATTTTATTTTTATATCAACTTTTCAATTATTTAATATATTAAAGAAAACATCTATTTAAATTCTTTTGGTGAATTTATTTTGTCCTATTTCTTCCTTCATTCACATGGCTTCTAGTCTAGTTCGGTTATTTCTATATATTTTATTTTAATATCAACTTTTCAATTATTTAATATATTTAAGCAAAAATCTATTTAAATTCTTTTGGTGAATTTATTTTGTCCTATTTTGTCCTTAATTCACATGGCTTCCAGTCTTGTGCGGTTATTTCTATATATTTTATTTTAATATCAACTTTTCAATTATTTAATATATTTAAGACAACATCTAATTTAATTCTTTTGGTGAATTTATTTTGTCCTGTTTTGTCCTTAATTTACATGGCTTCCAGTCTAGTACGGTTATTTCTATATATTTTATTTTAATATCAACTTTTCCATTATTTAATATATTTGAGAAAACATCTATTTAAATTATATTAGTGAATTTGTTTTGTCCTATTTTGTCCTTAATTCACATGGCTTCCAGTCTAGTTCGTTTATTTCTATATATTTTATTTTGATATCAACTTTTCAATTATTTAATATATTTAAAAAAAACATCCATTTTAATTTTTGTTTGGTGAATTTATTTTGTCCTATTTTGTCCTTAATTCACATGGCTTCCAGTCTAGTTGGGTTATTGTAATATATTTTTTTTTAATATCAACTTTTCAATTATTTAATATATTTAAGAAAACATCTATTTAAATTCTTTTGGTGAATTTATTTTGTCCTATTTTGTCCTTAATTCACATGGCTTCCAGTCTAGTTCGGTTATTTCTATATATTTTATTTTAATATCAACTTTTCAATTATTTAATATATTTAAGAAAACATCCATTTAAATTCTTTTCGCTAATTTGTTTTGTCCTATTTTGTCATTAATTCACATGGCTTCCAGTCTAGTTCGGTTATTTCTATATATGTTATTTTAATATCAACTTTTCAATTATTTAATATATTTAAGAAAACATCTATTTAAATTCTTTTGGTGAATTTATTTTGTCCTATTTTGTCCTTAATTCACATGTCTTCCAGTCAAGTTCGGTTATTTCTATATATTTTTTTTTAATACCAACTCTTCAATTATTTAATATATTAAAGAAAACATCTATGTAAATTCTTTTGGTGAATTTATTTTGTCCTATTTTGTCCTTAATTCATATGGCCTCCAGTCTGGTCCGGTTATTTCTATATATTTTATTTTAATATCAACTTTTCAATTATTTACTATATTTTAGAAAACATCTATTTAAATTCTTTTGGTGAATTTTTTTTGTCTTATTTTGTCCTTAATTCACATGGCTTCCAGTGTAGTTCGGTTATTTCTATATATTTTATTTTAATATCAACATTTTAATTATTTAATATATTTTCGAAGACATCTCTTTAAATTATTTTGGTGAATTTATTTTGTCCTATGTTGTCCTTAATTCACATGGCTTCCAGTCTAGTTCGGTTTTTTCTATATATTTTATTTTAATATCAACTTTTCAATTATTAAATATATTTAAGAAAACATCTATTTAAATTCTTTTGGTGATTATTTTTTTGTCCTATTTAGTCCTTAATACATATGGCTTCCAGTCTTGTTCGGTTATTTCTATATATTTTATTTTGATATCAACTGTTCAATTATTTAATATATTTAAGAAAACATCGATTTTAATTTTAGTTTGGTGAATTTATTTTAGTCCTATTTTGTCCTTAATTCACATGGCTTCCAGTCTAGTTCGGTTATTTCTATATATTTTATTTTAATATCAACTTTTCAATTATTTTATATATTTAAGAAAACATCTTCTTTAATTCTTTTGGTTAATCTGTTTTGTCCTATTTTGTCCTTAATTCACATGGCTTCCAGTCTAGTTTGGTTATTTCTATATATTTTATTTTAATATCAACTTTTCAATTATTTAATATATTTAAGAAAACATCTATTTAAATTCTTCTGGTGATTATTTTTTATTCCTATTTAATCCTTAATTCACATGGCTTCCAGTCTAGTTCTGTTATTTCTATATATTTTATTTTGATATCAACTGTTCAATTATTTAATATATTTAAGAAAACATCTATTTTAATTTTAGTTTGGTGAATTTATTTTAGTCCTATTTTGTCCTTAATTCACATGGCTTCCAGTCTAGTTTGGTTATTTCTATATATTTTATTTTAATATCAACTTTTCAATTATTTAATATATTTAAGAAAACATCTTCTTAAATTCTTTTGGTTAATCTGTTTCGTCGTATTTTGTCCTTAAGTCACATGGCTTCCAGTCTAGTTTGGTTATTTCTATATATTTTATTTTAATATCAACTTTTCAATTATTTAATTTATTTAAGAAAACATCTATTTGAATTCTTTGGGTTAATTTATTTTGTCCTGTGTTTTCTTTAATTCACATGGCTTCCCGTCTACTTCGGTTATTGCTATATATTTTATTTTAATATCAACTTTTCAATTATTTAATATATTTTAGAAAACATCTATTTAAATTCTTTTAGTGAATGTATTTTGTCCTATTTTGTCCTTAATTCACATGGCTTCCAGTGTAGTTTGGTTATTTCTATATATTTTATTTTAATATCAACTTTTCAATTATTTAATATATTAAAGAAAACATCTATTTAAATTCTTTTGGTGAATTTAATTTGTCCTATTTCTTCCTTAATTCACATGGCTTCCAGTCTAGTTCGGTTATTTCTATACATTTTATTTTAATATCAACTTTTCAATTATGTAATATATTAAAGAAAACATCTATTTAAATTCTTTTGGTGAATTTATTTTGTCCTATTTTGTCCTTAATTCACATGGCTTCCAGTCTAGTTCGGTTATTTCTATATATTTTATGTCAATATCAACTTTTCAATTATTTAATATATTTAAGAAAACATCTATTTAAATTCTTTTGGCTAATTTATTTTGTCCTATTTCGTCCTTAATTCACATGGCTTCCAGTCTAGTCTGGTTATTTCTATATATTTTATTTTAATATCAACTTTTCAATTATTTTATATATTTAAGAAAACATCTATTTAAATTCTTTTGGTGAATTTATTTTGTCCTAATTTGTCATTTATTCACATGTCTTCCAGTCTAGTTCGGTTATTTCTATATATTTTATTTTAATACCAACTCTTCAATTATTTTATATATTTTAGAAAACATCTATTTAAATTCTTTTGGTGAATTTATTTTGTCCTATTTTTTCCTTAATTCACATGGCTTCCAGTCTAGTTCGGTTATTTCTATATATTTTATTTTAATATCAACATTTCAATTATTTAATATATTTTCGAAGACATCTCTTTAAATTATTTTGGTGAATTTATTTTGTCCTATGTTGTCCTTAATTCACATGGCTTCCAGTCTAGTTCGGTTTTTTCTATATATTTTATTTTAATATCAACTTTTCAATTATTTAATATATTTTAGAAAACATCTATTTAAATTCTTTTGGTTATTATTTTTTGTCCTATTTTGTCCTGAATTCACATGGCCTCCAGTCTAGTCCGGTTATTTCTATATATTTTATTGTAATATCAACTTTTTAATTATTTAATATATTAAAGACAACATCTATTTAAATTCTTTTGGTGAATTTATTTTGTCCTATTTTGTCCTTAATTCACATAGCTTCCAGTCTTGTTCGGTTATTTCTATATATTTTATTTTAGTATAAACTTTTCAATTATTTAATATATTAAAGAAAACATCTATTTAAATTCTTCTGGTTATTATTTTTTGTCCTATTTTGTCCTTAATTCACATGGCTTCCAGTCTAGTTCGGTTATTTCTATATATTTTATTTTAATAGCAATTTTCAATTATTTGATATATTTAAGAAAACATCTTCTTAAATTCTTTTGGTGAATTTGTTTTGTCCTATTTTGTCCTTAATTCACATGGCTTCCAGTGTAGTTTGGTTATTTCTATATATTTTATTTTAATATCAACTTTTCAATTATTTAATATATTTAAGAAAACATCTATTTAAATTCTTTTGGTGAATTTATTTTGTCCTGTTTTTTCCTTAATTTACATGGCTTCCCGTCTACTTCGGTTATTTCTATATATTTTATTTTAATAGCAACTTTTCAATTATTTTATATATTTAAGAAAACATCTATTTAAATTCTTTTGGTGAATTTATTTTGGTCCTATTTTGTCCTTAATTCACATGGCTTCCAGTCTAGTTCGGTTATTTCTATATATATTTTTTTAATATAAACTTTTCAATTATTTAATATATTTAAGAAAACATCTATTTAAATTCTTTTGGTGAATTTATTTTGTCCTATTTTGTCCTTAATTCACATGGCTTCCAGTTTAGTTCGGTTATTTCTATATATTTTATTTTAATATCAACTTTTCAATTATTTAATATATTAAAGAAAACATCTATTTAAATTCTTTTGGTGAATTTATTTTGCCCTATTTCTTCCTTAATTCACATGGCTTCCAGTCTAGTTCGGTTATTTCTATACATTTTATTTTAATATCAACTTTTTAATTATTTAATATATTAAAGAAAACATCTATTTAAATTCTTTTGGTGAATTTATTTTGTCTTATTTTGTTCCTTAATTCACATGGCTTCCAGTCTAGTTCTGTTATTTCTATATATTTTATGTTAATATCAACTTTTCAATTATTTAATATATTTTAGAAAACATCTATTTAAATTCTTTTGGCGAATTTATTTTGTCCTATGTTGTCCTTAATTCACATGGCTTCCAGTCTAGTTCGGTTGTTTCTATATATTTTATTTTAATATCAACTTTTCAATTATTTGATATATTAAAGAAAACATCTATTTAAATTCTTTTGGTGAATTTATTTTGTCCTATTTGTCCTTAATTCACATGTCTTCCAGTCAAGTTCGGTTATTTCTCTATATTTTATTTTAATACCAACTTTTCAATTATTTAATATATTAAAGAAAACATCTATTTAAATTCTTTTGGTGAATTTATTTTGTCCTATTTTGTCCTTAATTCACATGGCTTCCAGTCTAGTTCGGTTATTTCTATATATTTTATTTTTATATCAACTCTTTAATTATTTAATATATTTAAAAAAACATCTAGTTTGATTTTTTTAGTGAATTTTTTTTGTCCTATTTGGTCCTTAATTCACATGGCTTCCAGTCTTGTTCGGTTATTTCTATATATTTTATTTTAATATCAACTTTTCAATTATTCGATATATTTAAGAAAAAATCTATTTAAATACTTTTGGCGAGATCATTTTGTCCTATTTTGTCCTTAATTCACATGGCTTCCAGTGTAGTTCGGTTATTTCTATATATTTTATTTTAATATCAACTTTTCTATTATTTAATATATTTAAGAAAACATCTATTTAAATTCTTTTGGTGAATTTATTTTGTCTTATTTTGTCCATAATTAACATGGCTTTCCGTCTAGTTCGGTTTTGTCTGTATATTTTATTTTAATATCAACTTTTCAATTATTTAATATATTTACGAAACCATCTATGTAAATTCTTTTGGTGAATTTATTTTGTCCTATTTTGTCCTTAATTCACATGGCTTCCAGTCTAGTTCGGTTATTTCTATATATTTTATTTGATTATCAACTTTTCAATTATTTAATATATTTAAGAAAACATCTATATAAATTCTTTTGGTGAACTTATTTTGTCCTATTTTGTCCTTAATTCACATGGCTTCTAGTGTAGTTCGGTTATTTCTATATATTTTATTTTAATATCAACATTTCAATTATTTAATATATTTAAGAAAACATCTGTTTAAATTCTTTTGGTGAATTTATTTTGTCCTATTTTGTCCTTAATTTACATGGCTTCCAGTCTTGTTCGGTTATTTCTATATATTTGATTTTAATATCAACTTTTTAATTATTTAATATATTAAAGAAAACATCTATTTAAATTCTTTTGGCGAGTTTATTTTGTCCTATTTTGTCCTTAATTCACAGGGCTTCCAGTCTAGTTCGGTTATTTCTATATATTTTATTTGATTATCAACTTTTCAATTATTTAATATATTTAAGAAAACATCTATTTAAATTCTTTTGGTGAATTGTTTTTGTCCTATTTTGTCCTTAATTCACATGGCTTCCAGTCTAGTTCGGTTATTTCTATATTTTTTATTTTGATATCAACTATTCAATTATTTAATATATTTAAGAAACATCTATTTAAATTCTTTTGGTGAATTTATTTTGTTCTATTTTGTCCTTAGTTCACATGGCTTCCAGTCTAGTTCGGTTATTTCTATACATTTCATTTTAATATCAACTTTTCAATTATTTAATATATTAAAGACAACATCTATTTAAATTCTTTTGGTGAATTTTTTTTGTCCTATTTTCTCCTTAATTCACATGGCTTCCAGTCTAGTTCGGTTATTTCTATATATTTTATTTTAATATCAACTTTTCAATTATTTAATATATTAAAGAAAACATCTATTTAAATTCTTTTGGTGAATTTATTTTGTCCTATATTGTCCTGAATTCACATGGCCTCCAGTCTAGTCCGGTTATTTCTATATCTTTTATTTTTATATCAACTTTTCAATTATTTAATATATTTTAGAAAACATCAATTTAAATTCTTTTGGTGACTTTATTTTGTCCTATTTTGACCTTAATTCACATGGCTTCCAGTCTTGTTCGGTTATTTCTATATATTTTATTTTAATATCTACTTTTCAATTATTTAATATATTTAGGAAAACATCTATTTAAATTCTTCTGGTGATTATTTTTTGTCCTATTTTGTCTATAATTCACATGGCTTCCAGTCTAGTTCTGTTATTTCTATATATTTTATTTTAATATCAACTTTTCAATTATTTAATATATTTAAGAAAACATCTATTTTAATTTTAGTTTGGTGAATTTATTTTGTCCTATTTTTTCCTTAATTCACATGGCTTCCAGTCTAGTTCGGTTATTTCTATATATTTTATTGTAATGTTAACTTTTACATTATTTGATATATTTAAGAAAACATCTTTTAAAATTATTTTGGTGAACTTATTTTGTCCTATTTTGTCCTTAATATACATGGCTTCCAGTCTACTTCGGTTATTTCTATATATTTTATTTTAATATCAACTTTTCAATTATTTAATATATTTAAGAAAACATCTATTAAAATTCTTTGGGTTAATTTATTTTGTCCTGTTTTTTCCTTAATTCACATGGCTTCCCGTCTACTTCGGTTATTTCTATATATTTTATTTTAATATCAACTTTTCAATTATTTAATATATTAAAGAAAACATCTATTTAAATTCTTTTGGTGAATTTATTTTGTCCTATTTTGTCCTTAATTCACATGGCTTCCAGTCTAGTTCGGTTATTTCTATATATTTTATTTTAATATCAACTCTTCAATTATTTAATATATTTAAGAAAACATCTATTTAAATTCTTTTGGTGAATTTATTTTGCCCTATTTTTCCTTAATTCACATGGCTTCCAGTCTAGTTCGGTTATTTCTATATATTTTATTTTAATATCAACGTTTCAATTATTTAATATATTAAAGAAAACAACTATTTAAATTCTTTTGGTGAATTAATTTTGTCCTATTTAGTTCCTTAATTCACATGGCTTCCAGTCTAGTTCGGTTATTTCTATATATTTTATTTTAATATCAACTTTTCAATTATTTTATATATTTAAGAAAACATCTATTTAATTTCCTTTGGCGAATTTATTTTGTCCTATTTACTCCTTAATTTACATGGCTTCCAGTCTAGTTCGGTTATTTCTATATATTTTATTTTAATATCAACTTTTCAATTATTTAATATATTAAAGAAAACATCTATTAAAATTCTTTTGGTGAATTTATTTTGTCCTATTTTGTCCTTAATTCACATGGCTTCCAGTCAAGTTCGGTTATATTTATATATTTTATTTTAATACCAACTTTTCAATTCTTTAATATATTTAAGAAAACATCTATTTAAATTCTTTGGTGAATTTTTTTTGTTCTATTTTGTCCTTAATTCACATGGCTTCCAGTCTAGTTCGGTTATTTCTATATATTTTATTTTTATATCAACTCTTCAATTATTTAATATATTTAAGAAAACATCTATTTAGAATTTTTTAGTGAATTTTCTTATGTCCTATTTTGTCCTTAATTTACATGGCTTCCAGTGTAGTTCGGTTATTTCTATATATTTTATTTTAATATCAACTCTTCAATTATTTAATATATTTAAGAAAACATCTATTTAAATTCTTTTGGTGAATTTATTTTGTCCTATTTTGTCCTTAATTCAGATGGCTTCCAATCTAGGTCGGTTATTTCTATATATTTTATTTTAATACCAACTTTTCAATTATTTAATATATTTAAGAAAACATCTATTTAAATTCTTTTGGTGAATTAATTTTGTCCTATTTAGTTCCTTAATTCACATGGCTTCCAGTCTAGTTCGGTTATTTCTATATATTTTATGTTAATATGAACTTTTCAATTATTTAATATATTTAAGAAAACATCTATTTAATTTCCTTTGGCGAATTTATTTTGTCCTATTTAGTCCCTAATTGACATGGCTTCCAGTCTAGTTCGGTTATTTCTATATATTTTTTTTTAATAACAACTTTTCAATTATTTAACATATTAAAGAAAACATCTATTTAAATTCTTTTGGTGAATTTATTTTGTCCTATTTTGTCCTTAATTCACATGGCTTCCAGTTTAGTTCGGTTATTTTTATATATTTTATTTTAATATCAACTTTTTAATTATTTAATATATTTTAGAAAAAATCTATTTACATTCTTTTGGTGAATTTATTTTGTCCTATTTCTTCCTTAATTCACATGGCTTCTAGTCTAGTTCGGTTTTTTCTATATATTTTATTTATATATAAACTTTTAAATTATTTAATATATTTAAGAAAACATCTATTTAAATTCTTCTTGTGATTATTTTTTGTCCTATTTGGTCTTTAATTCACATGGCTTCCAGTCTAGTTTGGTTATTTCTATATATTTTATTTTATATCAACTTTTCAATTATTTAATATATTTAAAAAAACATCTATTTTAATTTTTGTTTGGTAAATTTATTTTGGTCCTATTTTGTCCTTAATTCACATGGCTTCCAGTCTAGTTCGGTTATTTCTATATATTTTATTTTAATACCAACTTTTCAATTATTTAATATATTAAAGAAAACATCTATTTAAATTCTTTTGGTGAATAAATTTTGTCCTTTTTTGTCCTTAATTCACATGGCTTTCAGTCTAGTTCGGTTATTTCTATATATTTCATTTTAATATCAACTTTTATATTATTTAATATATTTAAGAAAACATCTATTTAAATTCTTTTGGTGAATTTATTTTGTCCTATTTTGTCTTTAATTCACATGGCTTCCAGTCTAGTTCGGTTATTTCTATATTTTTTATTTTAATATCAACTTTTCAATTATTTAATATATTTAAGAAAACATCTATTTAAATTTTTTTGGTGAATTTATTTTGTCCTATTTTGTCCTTAATTCACATGGCTTCCAGTCTAGTTCGGTTATTTCTATACATTTCATTTTAATATCAACTTTTCAATTATTTAATATATTAAAGAAAACATCTATTTAAATTCTTTTGGTGAATTTATTTTGTCCTATTTTGTCCTTAATTCAGATGGCTTCCAATATAGTTCGGTTATTTCTATATATTTTATTTTAATACCAACTTTTCAATTATTTAATATATTAAAGAAAACATCTATTTAAATTCTTTTGGTGAATTAATTTTGTCCTATTTAGTTCCTTAATTCACATGGCTTCCAGTCTAGTTCGGTTATTTCTATATATTTTATGTTAATATCAACTTTTCAATTATTTAATATATTTAAGAAAACATCTATTTAATTTCCTTTGGCGAATTTGTTTTGTCCTATTTTGTCCTTAATATACATGGCTTCCAGTCTAGTTCGGTTATTTCTATATATTTTATTTTAATATCAACTTTTCAATTATTAAACATATTAAAGAAAACATCTATTTAAATTATTTTGTTTTATTTGTTTTGTCCTATTTTGTCCTTAATTTACATGGCTTCCAGTCTTGTTCGGTTATTTCTATATTTTTTTATTTTAATATCAACTTTTCAATTATTTAATATATTTAAGAAAACATCTATTTAAATTCTTTTGGTGAATTTATTTCGTCCTATTTTGTCCTTAATTCACATGGCTTCCAGTCTAGTTCGGTTATTTCTATATATTTTATTTTAATATCAACTCTTCAAATATTTAATATATTTAAGAAAACATCTATTTAAATTCTTTTTGTGTATTTATTTTGTCCTATTTTGTCCTTAATTCACATGGCTTCCAGTCTAGTCCGGTTATTTCTATACATTTCATTTTAATATCAACTTTTCAATTCTTTAATATATTAAAGAAAACATCTATTTAAATTCTTTTGGTGAATTTGTTTTGTCCTATTTTGTCCTTAATTCACATGGCTTCCAGTGTAGTTCGGTTATTTCTATATATTTTATTTTTATATCAACTCTTAAATTTTTTAATATATTTAAGAAAACATCTATTTAGATTTTTTTAGTGAATTTTCTTTTGTCCTATTTTGTCCTTAATTCACATGGCTTCCAGTCTTGTTCGGTTATTTCTATATATTTGATTTTAATATCAACTTTTCAATTATTTAATATATTTAAGAAAACATCTATGTAAATTCTTTTGGCGTGTTTATTTTGTCCTATTTTGTCCTTAATTCACAGGGCTTCCAGTGTAGTTCGGTTTTTTCTATATATTTTATTTTAATATCAACTGTTCAATTATTTAATATATTTCAGAAAACATCTATTTAAATTCTTTTGGTGAATTTATTTTGTCCTATTTTGTCCTTAATTCAGATGGCTTCCAATCTAGGTCGGTTATTTCTATATATTTTATTTTAATACCAACTTTTCAATTATTTAATATATTTAAGAAAACATCTATTTAAATTCTTTTGGTGAATTAATTTTGTCCTATTTAGTTCCTTAATTCACATGGCTTCCAGTCTAGTTCGGTTATTTCTATATATTTTATGTTAATATGAACTTTTCAATTATTTAATATATTTAAGAAAACATCTATTTAATTTCCTTTGGCGAATTTATTTTGTCCTATTTAGTCCCTAATTGACATGGCTTCCAGTCTAGTTCGGTTATTTCTATATATTTTTTTTTAATAACAACTTTTCAATTATTTAACATATTAAAGAAAACATCTATTTAAATTCTTTTGGTGAATTTATTTTGTCCTATTTTGTCCTTAATTCACATGGCTTCCAGTTTAGTTCGGTTATTTTTATATATTTTATTTTAATATCAACTTTTTAATTATTTAATATATTTTAGAAAAAATCTATTTACATTCTTTTGGTGAATTTATTTTGTCCTATTTCTTCCTTAATTCACATGGCTTCTAGTCTAGTTCGGTTTTTTCTATATATTTTATTTATATATAAACTTTTAAATTATTTAATATATTTAAGAAAACATCTATTTAAATTCTTCTTGTGATTATTTTTTGTCCTATTTGGTCTTTAATTCACATGGCTTCCAGTCTAGTTTGGTTATTTCTATATATTTTATTTTATATCAACTTTTCAATTATTTAATATATTTAAAAAAACATCTATTTTAATTTTTGTTTGGTAAATTTATTTTGGTCCTGTTTTGTCCTTAATTCACATGGCTTCCAGTCTAGTTCGGTTATTTCTATATATTTTATTTTAATATAAACTTTTCAATTATTTAATATATTTAAGAAAACATCTGTTAAAATTCTTTTGGTGAATTTATTTTGTCCTTTTTTGTCCTTAATTCACAGGGCTTCCAGTGTAGTTCGGTTTTTTCTATATATTTTATTTTAATATCAACTGTTAAATTATTTAATATATTTAAGAAAACATCTATTTAAATTCTTTTGGTGAATTTATTTTGTCCTATTTTGTCCTTAATTAAGATGGCTTCCAATCTAGTTCGGTTATTTCTATATATTTTATTTTAATACCAACTTTTCAATTATTTAATATATTAAAGAAAACATCTATTTAAATTCTTTTGGTGAATAAATTTTGTCCTTTTTTGTCCTTAATTCACATGGCTTTCAGTCTAGTACGGTTATTTCTATATATTTTATTTTAATATCAACTTTTATATTATTTAATATATTTAAGAAAACATCTATTTAAATTCTTTTGGTGAATTTATTTTGTCCTATTTTGTCTTTAATTCACATGGCTTCCAGTCTAGTTCGGTTATTTCTATATTTTTTATTTTAATATCAACTTTTCAATTATTTAATATATTTAAGAAAACATCTATTTAAATTTTTTTGGTGAATTTATTTTGTCCTATTTTGTCCTTAATTCACATGGCTTCCAGTCTAGTTCGGTTATTTCTATACATTTCATTTTAATATCAACTTTTCAATTATTTAATATATTAAAGAAAACATCTATTTAAATTCTTTTGGTGAATTTATTTTGTCCTATTTTGTCCTTAATTCAGATGGCTTCCAATCTAGTTCGGTTATTTCTATATATTTTATTTTAATACCAACTTTTCAATTATTATCATATTAAAGAAAACATCTATTAAAATTATTTTGTTTTATTTGTTTTGTCCTATTTTGTCCTTAATTTACATGGCTTCCAGTCTTGTTCGGTTATTTCTATATTTTTTTATTTTAATATCAACTTTTCAATTATTTAATATATTTAAGAAAACATCTATTTAAATTCTTTTGGTGAATTTATTTCGTCCTATTTTGTCCTTAATTCACATGGCTTCCAGTCTAGTTCGGTTATTTCTATATATTTTATTTTAATATCAACTCTTCAAATATTTAATATATTTAAGAAAACATCTATTTAAATTCTTTTTGTGTATTTATTTTGTCCTATTTTGTCCTTAATTCACATGGCTTCCAGTCTAGTCCGGTTATTTCTATACATTTCATTTTAATATCAACTTTTCAATTATTTAATATATTAAAGAAAACATCTATTTAAATTCTTTTGGTGAATTTGTTTTGTCCTATTTTGTCCTTAATTCACATGGCTTCCAGTGTAGTTCGGTTATTTCTATATATTTTATTTTTATATCAACTCTTAAATTTTTTAATATATTTAAGAAAACATCTATTTAGATTTTTTTAGTGAATTTTCTTTTGTCCTATTTTGTCCTTAATTCACATGGCTTCCAGTCTTGTTCGGTTATTTCTATATATTTGATTTTAATATCAACTTTTCAATTATTTAATATATTTAAGAAAACATCTATGTAAATTCTTTTGGCGTGTTTATTTTGTCCTATTTTGTCCTTAATTCACAGGGCTTCCAGTGTAGTTCGGTTTTTTCTATATATTTTATTTTAATATCAACTGTTCAATTATTTAATATATTTCAGAAAACATCTATTTAAATTCTTTTGGTGAATTTATTTTGTCCTATTTTGTCCTTAATTCAGATGGCTTCCAATCTAGGTCGGTTATTTCTATATATTTTATTTTAATACCAACTTTTCAATTATTTAATATATTAAAGAAAACATCTATTTAAATTCTTTTGGTGAATTAATTTTGTCCTATTTAGTTCTTTAATTCACATGGCTTCCAGTCTAGTTCGGTTATTTCTATATATTTTATGTTAATATCAACTTTTCAATTATTTAATATATTTAAGAAAACATCTATTTAATTTCCTTTGTGAATTAAGGACAAAATAGGACAAAATAAATTCACCAAAAGAATTTAAATAGATGTTTTCTTAAATATATTAAATAATTGAAAAGTTGATATTAAAATAAAATATATAGAAATAATCAGACTGGACTGGAAGCCATGTAAATTAAGGACGAAATAGGACAAAATAAATTCATCAAAAGCATTTCAATAGATGTTTTCTTAAGTATATAAAATAATTGAAACGTTGATAATAAAATAAAATATATAGAAATAACCGAACTAGACTGGAAGCCATGTGAATTAAGGACAAAATAGGACAAAATAAATTTGCCAAAAGAATTTACATAGATGTTTTCTTAAATATATTAAATAATTGAAACGTTGATATTAAAATAAATATATAGATAAAACTGAACTAGACTGGAAGCCATGTGAATTAAGGACAAAATAGGACAAAATAAATTCACCAAAAGAATTTAAATAGATGTTTTCTTTAATATATTAAATAATTGAAAAGTTGATATTAAAATGAAATGTATAGAAATAACAGAACTAGACTGGAAGCCATGTGAATTAAGGACAAAATAGGACAAAATAAATTCACCAAAAGAATTTAAATAGATGTTTTCTTAAATATATTAAATAATTGAAAAGTTGATATTAAAATAAAAAATATAGAAATAACCGAACTTGACTGGAAGCCATGTGAATTAAGGACAAAATAGGACAAAATAAATTAACTAAAAGAATTTAAATAGATGTTTTCTTAAATATATTAAATAATTGAAAAGTTGATATTAAAATAAAATATATAGAAATAACAGACCTAGACTGGAAGCCATGTGAATTAAGGACAAAATAGGACAAAATAAATTCACCAAAAGCATTTAAATAGATGTTTTCTTAAATATATTAAATAATTAAAAAGTTGATATTAAAATAAAATATATAGAAATAACCGAACTAGACTGGAAGCTATGTGAATTAAGGACAAAATAGGACAAAAAAAATTCACCAAAAGAATTTAAATAGATGTTGTCTTTAATATATTAAATAATTGAAAAGTTGATATTAAAATAAAAAATATAGAAATAACCGAACTAGACTGGAAGCCATGTGAATTAAGGACAAAATAGGACAAAATAAATTCACCAAAAGAATTTAAATAGATGTTTTCTTAAATATATTAAATAATTGAAAAGTTGATATTAAAATAAAATATATAGAAATAATCAGACTGGACTGGAAGCCATGTAAATTAAGGACGAAATAGGACAAAATAAATTCATCAAAAGCATTTCAATAGATGTTTTCTTAAGTATATAAAATAATTGAAACGTTGATAATAAAATAAAATATATAGAAATAACCGAACTAGACTGGAAGCCATGTGAATTAAGGACAAAATAGGACAAAATAAATTTGCCAAAAGAATTTACATAGATGTTTTCTTAAATATATTAAATAATTGAAACGTTGATATTAAAATAAATATATAGATAAAACTGAACTAGACTGGAAGCCATGTGAATTAAGGACAAAATAGGACAAAATAAATTCACCAAAAGAATTTAAATAGATGTTTTCTTTAATATATTAAATAATTGAAAAGTTGATATTAAAATGAAATGTATAGAAATAACAGAACTAGACTGGAACCCATGTGAATTAAGGACAAAATAGGACAAAATAAATTCACCAAAAGAATTTAAATAGATGTTTTCTTAAATATATTAAATAATTAGAAAGTTGATATTAAAATAAAAAATATAGAAATAACCGAACTTGACTGGAAGCCATGTGAATTAAGGACAAAATAGGACAAAATAAATTAACTAAAAGAATTTAAATAGATGTTTTCTTAAATATATTAAATAATTGAAAAGTTTATATTAAAATAAAATATATAGAAATAACCGAACTAGACTGGAAGCCATGTGAATTAAGGACAAAAAAGGACAACAAATAATCACCAGAAGAATTTAAATAGATGTTTTCTTAAATATATTAAATAATTAAAAAGTTGATATTAAAATAAAATATATAGAAATAACCGAACTAGACTGGAAGCCATGTGAATTACGGACAAAATAGGACAAAACAAATTCACCAAAAGAATTAAAATAGATGTTTTCTAAAATATATTAAATATTTGAAGAGTTGATATTAAAATAAAATATATAGAAATAACCGAACTAGACTGGAAGCCATGTGAATTAAGGACAAAACAGGACAAAATAAATTCACCAAAAGAATTTAAATAGATGTTTTCTTAAATATATTAAATAATTGAAAAGTTGATATTAAAATAAAATATATAGAAATAACCGTACTAGACTGGAAGCCATGTGAATTAAGGAAAAAACAGGACAAAATAAATTCACCAAAAGAATTTAAATAGATGTTTTCTTAAATATATTGAATAATTGAACAGTTGATATTAAAATAAAATATATAGAAATAACCGAACTAGACTGGAAGCCATGTGAATTAAGGACAAAATAGGACGAAATAAATTCACCAAAAAATGTAAATAGATTTTTTCTTAATTATATTAAATAATTGAAAAGTTGATATTAAAATAAAATATATAGAAATAATCAGACTGGACTGGAAGCCATGTAAATTAAGGACGAAATAGGACAAAATAAATTCACCAAAAGAATTTAAATAGATGTTTTCTTAAATATATTAAATAATTAAACAGTTGATATTAAAATAAAATATATAGAAATAACCGAACTAGA
This sequence comes from Euprymna scolopes, assembly GCF_053919585.1. NCBI lineage: Eukaryota > Metazoa > Mollusca > Cephalopoda > Sepiida > Sepiolidae > Euprymna > Euprymna scolopes. The sequence goes on from NC_136482.1 coordinate 34,085,914, forward strand.
CTGGAAGCCATGTGAATTAAGGACAAAATAGGACCAAAATAAATTTACCAAACAAAAATTAAAATAGATGTTTTTTTAAATATATTAAATAATTGAAAAGTTGATATCAAAATAAAATATATAGAAATAACCGAACTAGACTGGAAGCCATGTGAATTAAGGACAAAAAAGGACAAAAAATAATCACCAGAAGAATTTAAATAGATGTTTTCTTAAATATATTTAAAAATTAAAAAGTTGATATTAAAATAAAATATATAGAAATAACCGAACTAGACTGGAAGCCATGTGAATAAAGGACAAAATAGGACAAAACAAATTCACCAAAATAATTTAAATAGATGTTTTCTAAAATATATTAAATATTTGAAGAGTTGATATTAAAATAAAATATATAGAAATAACCGAACTAGACTGGAAGCCATGTGAATTAAGGACAAAATAGGACGAAATAAATTCACCAACAGAATTTAAATAGATGTTTTCTTAAATATATTAAATAATTGAAAAGTTGATATTAAAATAAAAAATATAAAAATAACCGAACTACACTGGAAGCCATGTGAATTAAGGACAAAATAGAACAAAAAAAAATTAACCAAAAGAATTTAAATAGATGTTTTCTTAAATATATTAAATAATTGAAAAGTTGATATTAAAATAAAATATATAGAAATAACCGAACTAGACTGGAAGCCATGTGAATTAAGGACAAAATAGGAAAAAATTAATTCACCAAAAGAATTTAAATAGATTTGTGCTTAAATATATTAAATAATTGAAAAGTTGATATTAAAATAAAATATATAGAAATAACCGAACTAGACTGGAAGCCATGTGAATTAAGGAAGAAAATAAACAAAATAAATTCACCAAAAGAATTTAAATAGATGTTTTCTTAAATATATTAAATAATTAAAAAGTTGATATTAAAATAAAATATATAGAAATAACCGAACTAGACTGGAAGCTATGTGAATTAAGGACAAAATAGGACAAAATAAATTCACCAAAAGAATTTAAATAGATGTTGTCTTTAATATATTAAATAATTGAAAAGTTGATATTAAAATAAAAAATATAGAAATAACCGAACTAGACTGGAAGCCATGTGAATTAAGGACAAAATAGGACAAAATAAATTCACCAAAAGAATTTAAATAGATGTTTTCTTAAATATATTTAATAATTGAAAAGTTGATATTAAAATAAAATATATAGAAATAATCAGACTGGACTGGAAGCCATGTTAATTAAGGACGAAATAGGACAAAATAAATTCATCAAAAGCATTTCAATAGATGTTTTCTTAAGTATATAAAATAATTGAAACGTTTAAATTCTTTTGGTGAATTTATTTTGTGTATTTTCTTCCTTAATTCACATGGCTTCCAGTCTAGTTCGGTTATTTCTATATATTTTATTTTAATATCAACTTTTCAATTATTTAATATATTTAAGCACAAATCTATTTAAATTCTTTTGGTGAATTAATTTTGTCCTATTTTGTCCTTAATTCACATGGCTTCCAGTCTAGTTCGGTTATTTCTATATATTTTATTTTAATATCAACTTTTCAATTATTTAATATATTTAAGAAAACATCTATTTAAATTCTTTTGGTGAATTTTTTTTTGTTCTATTTTGTCCTTAATTCACATGGCTTCCAGTCTAGTTCGGTTATTTTTATATTTTTTATTTTAATATCAACTTTTCAATTATTTACTATATTTAAGAAAACATCTATTTAAATTCTGTTGGTGAATTTATTTCGTCCTATTTTGTCCTTAATTCACATGGCTTCCAGTCTAGTTCGGTGATTTCTATATATTTTATTTTAATATCAACTGTTCAATTATTCAATATATTTAAGAAAACATCTATTTAAATTCTTTTGGTGAATTTATTTTGTCCTGTTTTTTCCTTAATTCACATGGCTTCCAGTCTAGTACGGTTATTTCTATATCTTTTATTTTAATATCAACCTTTCAATTATTTAATATATTTAAGAAAACATCTATTTAAATATTTTTGGTGAATTTGTTTTGTCCTATTTTGTCCTTAATTCACATGGCTTCCAGCCTAGTTCGGTTATTTCTATATATTTTATTTTAATATCAACTCTTCAAATATTTAATATATTTTAGAAAACATCTATTTAAATTATTTTGGTGAATTTGTTTTGTCCTATTTTGTCCTTAATTCACATGGCTTCCAGTCTAGTTCGGTTATTTCTATATATTTTATTTTAATATCAACTTTTTAATTATTAAATATATTAAAGAAAACATCTATTTAAATTCTTCTGGTGATTATTTTTTGTCCTTTTTTGTCCTTAATTCACATGGCTTCCAGTCTAGTTCGGTTATTTCTATATATTTTATTTTGATATCAACTTTTCAATTATTTAATATATTTAAAAAAACATCTATTTTAATTTTTGTTTGGTAAATTTATTTTGGTCCTATTTTGTCCTTAATTCACATGGCTTCCAGTCTAGTTCGGTTATTTCTATATATTTTATTTTAATATCAACTGTTTAATTATTTAATATATTTAAGAAAACATCTATTTAAATTCTTTTGGTGAATGTATTTTGTCCTATTTCGTCCTTAATTTACATGGCTTCCAGTCCAGTCTGATTATTTCTATATATTTTATTTTAATATCAACTTTTCAATTATTTAATATATTTAAGAAAACATCTATTTAAATTCTTTTAGTTTATTTATTTTGTCCTATTTTGTCCTTAATTCACATGGCTTCCAGTCTAGGTCTGTTATTTCTATATATTTTATTTTAATATCAACTGTTTAATTATTTAATATATTTAAGAAAACATCTATTTAAATTCTTTTGGTGAATTTATTTTGTCCTATTTTTTCCTTAATTCACATGGCTTCCAGTCTAGTGCGGTTATTTCTATATATTTTATTTTAATATCAACTTTTCAATTATTTAATATATTTAAGAAAACATCTATTTAAATTCTTTTGGTGAATTTATTTTGTCCTATTTTGTCCTTAATTCACATGGCTTCCAGTCTAGGTCTGTTATTTCTATATATTTTATTTTAATATCAACTTTTCAATTATTTAATATATTTAAGAAAACATCTATTTAAATTCTTTTAGTTAATTTATTTTGTCCTATTTTGTCCTTAATTCACATGGCTTCCAGTCAAGTTCGGTTATTTCTATATTTTTTATTTTAATATCAACTTTTCAATTATTTAATATATTAAAGAAAACATCTATTTAAATTCTTTTGGTGAATTTATTTTGTCCTATTTTGTCCTTAATTCACATGGCTTCCAGTCTAGTTCTGTTATTTCTATACATTTCATTTTAATATCAACTTTTCAATTATTTAATATATTAAAGAAAACATCTATTTAAATTCTTTTGGTGAATTTATTTTGTCCTATTTTGTCCTTAATTAACATGGCTTCCAGTCTAGTTCAGTTTTAATATCAACGTTTCAATTATTTAATATATTTAAGAAAACATCTATGTAAATTCTTTTGGCAAATTTATTTTGTCCTATTTTGTCCTTAATTCACATGGCTTCCAGTCTAGTTCGGTTATTTCTATATATTTTATTTTATTATCAACGTTTCAATTATTTTATATACTTAAGAAAACATCTATTGAAATGCTTTTGATGAATTTATTTTGTCCTATTTCGTCCTTAATTTACATGGCTTCCAGTCTAGTTCGGTTATTTCTATATATTTTATTTTAATATCAACTTTTCAATTATTTAATATATTTAAGAAAACATCTATTTAAATTCTTTTGGTGAATTTATTTTGTCCTATTTTGTCCTTAATTCACATGGCTTCCAGTCTAGTTCGGTTATTTCTATATTTTTTATTTTAATATCAACTTTTCAATTATTTAATATATTAAAGACAACATCTATTTAAATTCTTTTGGTGAATTTATTTTGTCCTATTTTGTCCTTAATTCACATAGCTTCCAGTCTAGTTCGGTTATTTCTATATATTTTATTTTAATATCAACTTTTTAATTATTTAATATATTTAAGAAAACATCTATTTAAATTCTTTTAGTGAATTAATTTTTTCCTATTTTGTCCTTAATTCACATGGCTTCCAGTCTAGTTCGGTTATTTCTATATATTTTATTTTAATATCAACTTTTCAATTATTTAATATATTTAAGAAAACATCTATTTAAATTCTTTTGGTGAATTTTTTTTTGTTCTATTTTGTCCTTAATTCACATGGCTTCCAGTGTAGTTCGGTTATTTTTATATTTTTTATTTTAATATCAACTTTTCAATTATTTAATATATTTAAGAAAACATCTATTTAAATTCTGTTGGTGAATTTTTTTCGTCCTATTTTGTCCTTAATTCACATGGCTTCCAGTCTAGTTCGGTTATTTCTATATATTTTATTTTAATATCAACTGTTCAATTATTCAATATATTTAAGAAAACATCTATTTAAATTCTTTTGGTGAATTTATTTTGTCCTGTTTTTTCCTTAATTCACATGGCTTCCAGTCTAGTACGGTTATTTCTATATATTTTATTTTAATATCAACCTTTCAATTATTTAATATTTTTAAGAAAACATCTATTTAAATTCTTTTGGTGAATTTATTTTGTCCTATTTTGTCCTTAATTCACATGGCTTCCAGTCTAGTTCGGTTATTTCTATATATTTTATTTTAATATCAACTCTTCAAATATTTAATATATTTTAGAAAACATCTATTTAAATTATTTTGGTGAATTTGTTTTGTCCTATTTTGTCCTTAATTCACATGGCTTCCAGTCTAGTTCGGTTATTTCTATATATTTTATTTTAATATCAACTTTTTAATAATTAAATATATTTAAGAAAACATCTATTTAAATTCTTCTGGTGATTATTTTTTGTCCGTTTTTGTCCTTAATTCACATGGCTTCCAGTCTAGTTCGGTTATTTCTATATATTTTATTTTGATATCTACTTTTCAATTATTTAATATATTTAAAAAAACATCTATTTTAATTTTTGTTTGGTAAATTTATTTTGGTCCTGTTTTGTCCTTAATTCACATGGCTTCCAGTCTAGTTCGGTTATTTCTATATATTTTATTTTAATATCAACTGTTTAATTATTTAATATATTTAAGAAAACATCTATTTAAATTCTTTTGGTGAATTTATTTTGTCCTATTTCGTCCTTAATTTACATGGCTTCCAGTCCAGTCTGATTATTTCTATATATTTTATTTTAATATCAACTTTTTAATTATTTAATATATTTAAGAAAACATCTATTTAAATTCTTTTGGTGAATTTATTTTGTCCATTTTCTTCCTTAATTCATATGGCTTCCAGTCTAGTTCGGTTATTTCTATATATTTTATTTTAATATCAACTTTTCAATTATTTAATATATTTAAGCACAAATCTATTTAAATTCTTTTGGTGAATTAATTTTGTCCTATTTTGTCCTAAATTCACATGGCTTCCAGTCTATTTCGGTTATTTCTATATATTTTATTTTAATATCAACTTTTCAATTATTTAATATATTAAAGAAAACATCTATTAAAATTCTTTTGGTGAATTTTTTTTGTTCTATTTTGTCCTTAATTCACATGGCTTCCAGTCTAGTTCGGTTGTTTTTATATTTTTTATTTTAATATCAACTTTTCAATTATTTAATATACTTAAGAAAACATCTATTTACATTTTTTGGTGAATTTATTTCGTCCTATTTTGTCCTTAATTCACATGGCTTCCAGTCTAGTTCGGTTATTTCTATATATTTTATTTTAATATCAACTGTTCAATTATTCAATATATTTAAGAAAACATCTATTTAAATTCTTTTGGTGAATTTATTTTGTCCTGTTTTTTCCTTAATTTACATGGCTTCCAGTCTAGTACGGTTATTTCTATATATTTTATTTTAATATCAACTTTTCAATTATTTAATATATTTAAGAAAACATCTATTTAAATTCTTTTGGTGAATTTATTTTGTCCTATTTTGTCCTTAATTCACATGGCTTCCAGTCTAGTTCGGTTATTTCTATATATTTTATTTTAATATCAACTCTTCAAATATTTAATATATTTTAGAAAACATCTATTTTAATTCTTTTGGTGAATTTGTTTTGTCCTATTTTGTCCTTAATTCACATGGCTTCCAGTCTAGTTCGGTTATTTCTATATATTTTATTTTAATATCAACTTTTTAATTATTTAATATATTTAAGAAAACATCTATTTAAATTCTTCTGGTGATTATTGTTTGTCCTTTTTTGTCCTTAATTCACATGGCTTCCAGTCTAGTTCGGTTATTTCTACATATTTTATTTTGATATCAACTTTTCAATTATTTAATATATTTAAAAAAACATCTATTTTAATTTTTGTTTGGTAAATTTATTTTGGTCCTATTTTGTCCTTAATTCACATGGCTTCCAGTCTAGTTCGGTTATTTCTATATATTTTATTTTAATATAAACTTTTCAATTATTTAATATATTTAAGAAAACATCTATTTAAATTCTGTTGGTGAATTTATTTTGTCCTGTTTTTTCCTTAATTCACATGGCTTCCAGTCTAGTTCGGTTATTTCTATATATTTTATTTTAATATCAACTTTTCAATTATTTAATATATTTAAGAAAACATCTATTTAAATTCTTTTGGTGAATTTATTTTGTCCTATTTTGTCCTTAATTCACATGGCTTCCAGTCTAGTTCGGTTATTTCTATATATTTTATTTTAATATCAACTTTTCAATTATTTAATATATTTTAGAAAACATTTGTTTAAATTCTTTTGGTGAATTTATTTTGTCCTTTTTTGTCCTTAATTCACATGGCTTCCAGTCTAGTTCGGTTATTTCTATATATTTGATTTTAATAGCAAGTCTTCAATTATTTAATATATTTTAGAAAACATCTATTTCAATTCTTTTGGTGAATTTATTTTGTCCTATTTTGTCCTTAATTCACATGGCTTCCAGTCTAGTTCGGTTATTTCTATATATTTTACTTTAATATCAACTTTTCAATTATTTAATATATTTAAGAAAACATCTATTTAAATTCTTTTGGTGATTAGTTTTGTCCTGTTTTGTCCTTAATTCACATGGCTTCCAGTCTAGTTCGGTTATTTCTATATATTTGATTTTGATATCAACTTTTCAATTATTTAATATATGTAAAAAAACATCTATTGTAATTTTTGTTGGGTGAATGTATTTTGGTCCTATTATGTCCTTAATTCACATGGCTTCCAGTCTAGTTCGGTTATTTCTATATATTTTATTTTAATATCAACTGTTTAATTATTTAATATATTTAAGAAAACATCTATTTAAATTCTTTTGGTGAATTTATTTTGTCCTGTTTTGTCCTTAATTCACATGGCTTCTAGTCTAGTTCGGTTATTTCTATATATTTTATTTTAATATCAACTTTTCAATTATTTAATATATTTAAGAAAACATCTATTTAAATTCTTTTGGTGAATTTATTTTGTCCTATTTTGTCCTTAATTCACATGGCTTCCAGTCTAGTTCGGTTATTTCTATATATTTTATTTTAATATCAACTCTTCAATTATTTAATATATTAAAGAAAACATCTATTTAAAGGCTTCCAGTCTAGTCCGGTTATTTCTATTTAAATAAATAACTGAAAAAAACAAAACAATGTTGTTCTGAACTTCTGTACGCTTTGAAATTAATAAATATTAAGCATTTATGCAGAACATTTTTCTTTGTAATTGAGTACTTTGATGGAATTATTTCCCACAAAAAAAGGAAAAAATGCACACAAATTCAGAAAAAAACATCAGTATTCAGAACGGAAATTTATTAAGATTATACCCCGGACTTTTCATACTCAAAGGATTATCACTAAGTACCAAAAATACCTTTAATAAATTGGAATCTACCAACAATGTGGATTTATTCATCTGGGACTCTGAGCACGATATACATCTTATATAAAGATTACTACGACACATGAATTATACCATTTCACTCTATCTACTCTTATTTAATCTATTTTCTTTATCTATGACCCCTAAAAAAATGCAATTGATTTTTAAATATATATTTTTTTATACGTGCTAAATAACAATATTATTTCGATTATTATTTCGAATTAGATTTAATATTTACTAACCGTAACCAAAACTTATGAAGTATTTCTAGTAAAATTATTTATTACAAGTGAACTTATTACAAATGGAAGTGAATAACGTTTAAACGACTCGGTTGTAAGCGTGACACAGAAAATAGCACACACTATCGTATTAATAGATAGATGATGATGAATAAAATAAATAATAATAATAATAAAATTAATAATAATAATAATAATAATAATAATAATAATAATAATAATAATAATAATAATAATAATGTGATACTTCTTAATAATTATAACTAGGTGAACGAGTGATCCAAATGAGCACTAATAATAATTTTAATTTTATCGCTGGAATGGGGCTCTTGTTCCCCTATCGTCAATCGGAAAGGAGCGTAACTTTTCATGTTTCTATTTTCCTTGCAAGGTATAGACAGCTCTCGGGGTAAACGATAGTTAGAGTTCCCTTCACAAAGGACTTAATCCACTAGGTTTTTTTTAAAGATTTTAGCGTCATTAATTTCACCGGAGAATTAATTATATAGACTTATTTCGAACATCATGCTGCAATTTTAACGCTTTGTAATAAAGTATTAGGTTAGTGCAAAAACAATATCGCTACTTTTATGTATGATTTATGAATTAATTCATTGAGATATATATATATATATATATATATATATATATATATATATATATATATAGCCATGTTATATATAATTTTGAAGCGCGTTTTTCTCTGTATCGAATCGTGTTATTCGTAACCGTTCTCAATCTCTTCATTCACTTTTTGCAGGCTTTTCTACAACTTAGACAAAATTTAAATCCGCACGATTTTCCTGTTCCATTTTAAACTAGGCCGAAAAGTTGCAAGACAGCTCGTGATATCAATGATGCGTTTGGCCCAGGAACCACTTACGAACGTTTGGCACGATGGTAGTTTAAAAAATTTCGCAATGGTGACAAGAGCCTCAAAGATGAAGACGGTCGCAGCTGGCCGACTACGGTTGATAACGAACATTTGAAAGCCTTAATTGAAGCTGATCCTGGCAAAACCACACGAGAAGTTGCTGTTTAACTCGAGATCGACCACTTAACAGTCATTCGCCATTTAAAGCAAATAGGGCAGCCAAGAAAGCTGGATAAATGGGTGCCGCATGAATTGAACGATCATAAAAAAATCGTCGTTTTTTTGTGTCTTTTACGCCTTTGCTTTACAATAAAAACGACCTATCTCTCAAACGGATTGTGACGTGTGATGAGGAGTGGATCTTCTACGACAATCAGCGATGTTCGGCACAGTGGATGGATGCCGGAAAAAGCTTCACAACACTTCCTGAGGCGAAATTGCATCAAAAAAGGTTATGGTGAAATAAAGTACAAGAATACCCATGGTCAATAAAAGAGAGAGAGAGATAGAAAGATTAGAATTATATCATTAGTTGACTTCTATTTACAAGCCCATCTCTATTTACAAGCCATGCTCGCTAACCAATATATGACATTTGCTCCTTTCGATATATTTTTTCAACCTTAATAACTTTTAAACCATTAATTCTTTTATAAATAACTTTGCCTTCTGACAAGAGGTTGAAAACTTAAAATGATCTTTTACTTTAAGCCTATTAAAAAAATATAAACCTTGACATATTGTAGTTAATTTTCTCTAAGTCGGTAATATGTTTACACCAAGGCAATGCCAGGTAAATATAATTAGTGTTTTATTCTTTGTAAAAACTGCATACTGTATTCGTAGTGACGGGTAATATAGAACTGACAGGTGGTTCTTTATAAAAACTTAATAGTGCGTGTTTTTGTCTATTATTTTTATTTGTAAACATATTGAAGAAAGCTTTATGCTAATTTTTTTTTTGCGTTTCTATTTATGCAAACGTGACTGTCTGACCATCCCACCTTTTCGTTCTTTCTTTCCTTTTAAACTCTGTGCACACATGCGCATGCATTACAAACATTATCATTTATTTTATTTTTTATTTCACTTGAGTTAGACCTTTATTAAAAAAATATCCTCGTATGAGACAGTCATGCAGAGACGATCTTAATTGGACCTCGAATATAAAGTAACTTTTTAATGTTTTATCAATGTTAAATTTAGGATAAAGCATCGTCATGTAAAGTTGACCTAACATACTAATTTATATAGTCCGTAAACTCTCCACTATAAAAGATATGCATTCCCTTAAATTTAGCATGATAATACATTTGATAGTAGGAGAACTAGGAACAATTCCGAAAAAAACAAAAAAACGGGAGAAATTCAAATCCAAGGAATGGATACAATGAATAACAATTATAAAAATAGCTGAAAAATTAAGGAAAACCTTTGAATACGGAGACTAATACATATGAGCCACATGCTCGGGCTAGGCAAACTACTGCAGAAACAATACATGAAGAAGCGTTACATGAAACCAAGAATATTGAAGCTGCATATCTATAAGTTCTGTATCCCCTCCCACATCCCCTCACATTGCCTCATCACTGCCCCCATCAAAAGAGTGATGCCAAATAATCGAGAAGGTTCAATCAGGATTGAAAAGAGAAGAGAGAGCTGCCCAGATCTCAGCTAGACAAGTGCCAAGGGAACTGGGTCCTTGTGGAGGCTTATTGCCACTCAAATTCCAGTGGAGACCAATGGCCGCTGCTAGCGAGAAATCAATGGTACGCGGCTGTTGCGATAACTCAAATTCATTTGAAAATGTTATCGAAAGAGATGGAGAGTACTGGAAATCTAGGGAGATTTATTGTCACTCAGCTTCCAAGGAACACCACAGGTTGTTTTCAAGGAGAGATCATTGATGACCTGCGTGAAAGCTCCTTTCGAGCCAATATTAATAATGTGAGTTTTTGGCTTCACAAATTTTCACCAGAGAATTTATAATATATAAACTTATTTTGAACATCATGTTGAAGTTTGAATGCTTTGTAATAATGTTGCTTACAACCGGTTATTTTTAAATAAAAATATAGAATGTATAAAACTCGAGAGTTATTTTCAAACATACACCTGTTCAGTACGAATAAGAAACACCATCGACTAAATTCTGTCTTTGTGTGTCTGTCTGTTTGTCTGTCTGTGTGAATATTTGTCTGTATGTCTGCCTGTCTCTGTCTCTTTCCGTCTGTCTGTATGTGTGTTTGTTTTTCTCTCTCTCTTTCTCTCTCTCTCTCTCGCTCTGTGTGTGTGTGTGTTTTGCGGTCAACAGGAGAAAGAGATACAGGGGTGAATACATTTCACAAGCGAATAACTGAACAAGAATACCCATAGTTAATAAAAGAGAGATAGAAAGACTAGAATCATTGATTGTATGTCTTGTATTCACAAATCCATCCCCCATCGCCGCTAATCAACAAATGACATTTGATTCATTTGATATATTTGTCAACCTCGATTTCTTATACACAGTTAATTCTTCTATAAAAAAAAAAAACTTTGCTTTCTGACAAGAGGTTAACATTCTATTCAATTTTCGCGCCACCCATGGGCTTGACTTTGATATAAGAGTCAATGAGATCAGACGCTCAATTTTTCTCCTCAAACAATTTAGAATAATTAGCAAATAAAAAATAACTAGGTCTTTTTTGATAATTCTATTATTCTATAGAATCATAGGATTCTAACAAAACTCTCAAAAAATAATTAAAAAGAATTTCTTTTAATAGAAAATTATACAGCATTCATTGGTTTTCTAAAATTGTTTCATTATGAAATAATGCTTTGAATAACTCCATCTATGCACATCGAATTATTTTTATTTACTTTTAACAGAATATTGAAATCCAAAAGTAAATTAATGGAAAACTTTAAACGATCTATTATTTGAATCCTATTAAAAATGTTATCATGACAATATTTTAGTTAAGTTGCTCTAGTCCAGCAATATGTCTACACCAAGGTAACGCCCGGTAAACATAATTAGTTTTTTTTCTTTGTAAAAACTGCATATTGTATTCGTAGTGCCGGGTAATATATAATTGACAGGTGGTTCTTCATAAAAAATTAATAGTGCGTGTTTATGGGGAAATCTTTATTTTGCGTCTGTCTTGCATTTCTATTCATGCATACGTGACTGTCTGACCATCCCACCTTTTCATTCTTTCTTTCCTTTTAAACTCTGTGCACACATGCGCATGTATTACAAACATTATCATTTATTTTATTTTTTTATTTCACTTGAGTTAGACCTTTATTAAAAAATATCCTCGTATGAGACAGTGTGTAATCATGCAGAGACGGTCTTAATTGGACCTCGAATATAAAATGACTTTTTATGTTTTATCAATGTAAAATTGTAGGATGAAGCATCGCCATGTCAAGTTGACCTGACACACTAATCGATAGATTGTCTATAAACTCTCAACTATGGTGTCTAGTAGGCATTTAATTGAGAGATTTACTTATGTTCTGTGTATTATATGAAACAGGTTTTCCATAAAATAAACAGTGATTTATAGATTTATTAATTAGGATTTTATGGTAGACCATCAGGCTGCCCAGCGTTACCCGCTCGTGAAATGTGCTATGATATTTTAATTTCTGCAGATTTCCTATTTATTATTGTTGTTATTATTATTATTATTATTGTTATTATTATTATTATTATTGGCTCACATGGAGCTTTCACACAAGTCAACGAACGATCTGATTGGAAACCTGTGGTGTTCTCTGGAGGCTGAGTGACAACAAGTCTCCCCAGACGTCCAGTTCTCTCTACTTTCCTTCGATAGCATTTGCAAATGAATTTGCATCATCGCAACAGCCTCTTACCATTGATTTCTCGTCGGCAGTGGCCATTGGTTTATACTGGAATTTGAATGGCACTAAGCCTCCCCAAAGTCCCAGTTCTCTTTGCGCTTGTCCAACCGAGGTCTGGCTGCGCTCTCTCCTCGGTCTTTCAGTCCTTATTGACCCTTCTCAGCTCTTTGGTGTCATTATTTATTAGGAGGAGCGGTGGAGAAACTATGAGGGGTGGGGTAATGCATGATAGGGGTGTAAAACTTGTAGATATGCAGCTTCGGTGTTCTTCAGTCCCTGTAACGCTTATTCGTTATATTGTCTTCTTGTATTATTCTCCGCATTCAAGGGGTTTCCTTAATATTTCAGCGGTTTTCATTATCGTTAGTCGTTGTACTTTTGCAGTTATTCCTCTGATTCCAATTTCTGACATTCGTTTTTCGAAGTTTTTCGGAATTGTTCCTAGTGCTCCTACTATTATTGGTACTATTTTGATTTTCTTAATCATCCAAACCCCTTTTAACTCTCTGGCTAGCTCTGTGTATTTGCTTCGTTTCTCCTTTTCTTTCATATTCACCCTGTGGTCAGCTGGGACAGCAAAGTCTACGATTTGACAGGATTTTTCTTTCTTGTTAATTATTACGACATCTGGTCTTCTTGCTTGAATGGGTTTGTCCGTCTGTATGTCCATGTCCCATAGGATTTTGTGGTTCTCGTTTTCGAGTGCTGTCGCAGGTTTATGCTTGTACCATTTGTTTGTACGCTTAAAATGCAGTCGTTTGCACAATTCCCAGTGTACCACCCTCCCCACTTGGGCATGCCTGTTTTTGTATTCCTTTTGGGCCAGTTTGCTGCATTCACTTACTATATGGTTTATCGTTTCCTCTCGTTGTCCACAGAATCTGCATTTGCTGTTTTCTTGTGTTTTATCGATTCTTTCGTTTCCAGGAGTTTTCTTGTTCTCCTGGGGTATTCCTTTCCAATTTTCACTTTCATTTCTGTTGCTCTGATGGTGTCCGCTTCCAGAATTCCCAAGTATTTATAGTCGTCTTGTTCCCCTAGGACCCTCATTTCTGTTTGGTTGGGTAGTTCCATGCCTTCTGTCGTTTCCAGGTTTCCCTTTCTTCTAACTAGTTGTGCGGACTTTTCCATTCCAAATTCCATTTGGATATCTTGGGTGAAGATGCTGGTAGTGTTAATTAGTGTCACTAGCTCCTTTTCGGTCCTTGAAAAAAGTTTCAGATCGACCATGTACATCAGGTGGTTTATTTTTTCCTCTTTATCGGAGAACTTGTATCCGGCTTGGCACTTTCTCAGAATACTGTTCAAGGGCATCATGGCTATGATGAACAGTAGTGGTGATAGTGAGTCTCCTTGGAAGATGCCTCTTTGTATGTTAATTTATGTTTTGTGTTGTCCATCAGCTGTCAATTCCACTCTCCATGTTTTCATTGCATTTTCTATTACATTGGTGATCCCGCTTGGTATTTTATACATTTTAAGGCATTCTGTTATCCATGCTTGGGGATCCTGTCGTACGCTTTTTTGTAGTCGATCCATGCCATGGCTAAATTTTTCTCCTCCTTTTTACCTCCTTTAGGATCTTTTGATCTATATATAGCAGGTCATGTGTTCCTCTTTTTCCTTTTTGGCATCCTTTTCCTCGGGGATGAGTCCACGGTTATTCAGGGAGTGGTAGATTTGTTCGCTCAGTTGTGCTGTCAGTATCTTCCACATAGTTGGTAAGCACATGATTGGCCTATAGTTGCTAGGGACGGTTCCTTTCTCCGTATCCTTCTGTAGTAATGTAGTTCTACCTTTTGTCATCCAGTCTGGTTCGCTTGCTTCCTGTATACATCTTTTCAGGTTTTGGTCTAATCTTTCGTGTAAGGTTGCGAATTTTTTTAACCAGTATGCATGTATCCCGTCGTGCCCTGGTGCTATCCAGTTTGCCATTTTTCCTATGGTTTACTTTAGGGTTTCCTTGCTGATTTCATTCGCTGTTCCTTCTGCTATTCGTTGTAACTCTTCTTTCATGTCTTCCAGCCATTCGGCATTTCTATTGTGATCTCGTCGTTCTTCCCATATATTACTCCAGTAGAGTTTTGTTTCTGTCGGATTTGGTTGTTCTGTTTTTGTTTTTCCTCCGTTCACACTTTGGTAGAATCGGCTTTCATTAGTTTCAAATGTTTTATTTTGTTTGCATTGTTCAGATTTATATCTATATCGTCTCAATCTCGCTTCTTTTGCTTTTATTTTTTAGTCCATTTCTTCATGTTTCTTGTTTAGCCTCTCCCTCCCAGTTACATTTCCAATATTCCGTTTTCTCCACATTGCTTTCTTCCTGTTGATCATTTTGGTTTCTTTTTTATGTGTTTGTATTTGAGTTTCTAGTCTTATTTCCCATCCAGGTTTTGTCGGTCCGCTTGTCCCCGGTTGTTTTTCTGATTTGAGATTCATACTTACCATTTTGCCGCCTACGTAAATGAGGTTGTTTAAGTCTGTGATTGTATTTGTTGGGATGTGTGGAAGGAGCTTGTTAACCTTCTCTGTTTCTGTTTTTAATTTCTTCTGCTCTTGGTTCTTTAACGATGGGAGTTTTGTTTTTTCCTTGTTTATCAGCTGTATTATTTTATTTATTTTATTTGCTTCATTCTCTGTTAGTTCTGTTTCATTGTTCTCGGTTTCAATGTTTGTAGACTTCGTTCTGTGTTGGTCCTCGGCCTTTGGTGTTTTTACTTGTAAGGCTTCAACTTGTGGGGTTGCTCTACGTGCGGTTGCGTTGGGGGATGCTTCTTGTTCAGTTTCATCATTTATTTTTCGCTGAATGTCTGTTAGTTCTAGTTTAGAGGGCTAACCTTTCTTGAGTATCAGTTTTGCTTGGTCCGCAATTATTTTTTCTGTCGTATTGTAGTCACTGGATATGTCCCATAGTTCTTTCATTCGTTTCCTGTAACCTCCATATCTATATTTAGGATGACTTCTATATTAGCATTCAATTACGAGCCTATTTCCTTTTGTTGTTCATTTCTTTCTTCGTTTTTTTTTCATTTTGATGGTTATCATGGCTATGCTGTATTTGTTCGGTATCATTTATTTTGTTCCCTGAAATTAGAGGTTATACTTACCTGTTCAGCGTCCATGTTATTCGAGTTTCTGAAACTAGAAAGTCGGCCAACATTCGCAAGATGACGACTGGGTTCCCCTATACTGGCTACCGAAGGAGCACCTGCCGATCATGACACCCACATCTTTCTTCTGGGTCCCATGGTTTGGATAATTTGTAATTGACATTTTTCGTATTTTCGTGTTTGTGGCAGCACCGAGCCCAGAATTATTTTACCTGTGGTTCTGACGCAAGGATAGTGTAAAGCTCCCATATATACAAGAGGTATCGTGCACTATCACACATACATATGGGACATGAACAAAAAAAATAAATATATAAAATAAAAATTAAAAAGAAAAATTTAATTTCCAACTAAGTATTCTACTTAGTAAAAGTCAAAAGTAATGCTCTGAAAGAGGGCGTTTGAAGATTGTTCTACCTTACACCATGCTGCTTAGCTGCTGGAAATTTTCACATCGCTGTGGTAGTATTTAATTTCCTCGTTCGGAGACGAGGCAAATTTCTATGTCTATATCGGTTTCTGTTATGAATTCGAACTAACATTTACCTAGATAATTCGCCAGTCGCCCGTCTGGTTATTTTTGCATTCATTTTTAGAGAATTTTCATCAAATTTGCATTGACAAACAGAATTATGCGTTTATATCGAAACAAAGATTGTTTTCTGAAATAAATTCGAAGTAACATTTAACCTTTTTTTAACAAAAAAAGGACGTAAACTCACATTTCGTTGGTTGCTTTAAAAGAGTTTTCCGTCACGAGCGTTCTAAACGTCCTTATTTGGGCTCCTGTCTTGAGTTAAATGCCAGGTCGTTGGTCAGTAGAGGGTTAGGGTCATGAGGGGTAGGGGTGACAGTCCTTTCTAGTACACACATGCCCACATACGCAAACATTCTGCCCGTCTTTGCCAAAAAAGAATAAAAATGAATTCCTCTTTTTTTTCTCAAGTAATAAATATCGCCAGTCGCCCGTCTGGTTATTTTTGCATTCAATTTTAGAGGAATTTCATTAAATTTGCATTGACAAACAGAATTATACGTTTATATCGAAACAAAGACTGCTTGCTGAAATAAATGCGAAGTATTATTATATTATTATTATTATTATTATTATTATTATTATTATTATTATTATTAATAATAATAATAATAATAATATAGATCCAATTCTCTATTGATTATTATATTATACACAATATATAGTAGAACCCCACTCCTGCCGTGGCTCGGTCGTAAAATACGCTCAAATATCATATTTTAATTCGTGTAGATTTTGCATTTAGTATTAGAGAGTCGATACTCTATTGCTTATTATATTCTACCCAATAAATAGTAGTGTTATGGGAACTTATTCATTTACTTATAATGGGATCTTCAAACCATTATAAAACTCAGAGTTAATACTCTCGTGAGGAAATATGAGGACCTTACATAAGACTACAGACTGCTTTACGCAACATTCGAATATACCGACAACCTTTCTTTGTAATTGTTTTCTTATACAATATATTCTTGCTATTTAAACCCGTTGTTTGATTCTTTCTTTATGATCCTTTTCTTAGGCCATAAAAACTGGAGACGAGATTTCTAGAACGCATGGGCAAAAATAGCATATTAATATATATATATATATAATGTATAACATTGATTGTTACGATTGTGTTGAGTTTAAAAAGGTTCGTTTATTTCTTCAAAAACTAGGATACAAAAATACAACATATTCATGGACTAAATTTTGCTATGTAAAACGTATGACTTTACTTTTTTCTGAAACCGTAAAACTCTTAACAGAACTGTTCAGCCCGAAAACCTCGTTATTTCATAAAAGTTAAAAATGCTTGAATTTAACACCAAAAAAGGATGACTAGGAATATTTAACATTTGCATCAATAATCAACATTGACATGATTTTAAACTAGTTGAGTGCTGACGATTTCAATGACTGATATTCGTACAAAAATTGTTATCGGAAAATGACTAAAATTCAACGCAAAGTTTAAACTAAATTAGAATGCGAACCAAACCTTACACTACAAAAGTTGGCGAAACACTACCAACGAGTTTTTAGCGTTGAAAAGATTAAAAAAACATTGAAGAATCCGGCGTCGTGTGCTTGAAAGATACATAAATGATAAAACCTTATTTGTTAGAGAAAAATAGAAAGAAAATTATTCCCTCAACACACAGAAAAGACAATTCATTCAAAATCAAAATAAGTCACTACTAAGTCCATGTTATCAGTTCAGAGCTCTGAATTGGAATAAAGACTGCCTATACTGTAGAGAAAAACTTGCATGACTTGTAACAGAATAGTTAAGCAAGGAACAAATTTTAAAGTTGGGTACGACACACTAGAACAACTAAAAATACAATAAACCAGACGTAAATGCCGGTAAAAATATTCAATGAAAACGTGAACTTTCTGTTACATTTTGGATCAGATTGCATACAGGGAAAAGATAAAATAAATCTACCATACTAAAGTAAAAACCAATTGCACAGTCGTCAAGATCTTTGCTCCACCCAGAAAACACTAGTCACAAATCGAGAATGAAGCTCTTGCTATTATCTTGGAAGTTACAAAGTGCCACCGATATTTACACGAACAATTATTTATACTGCAGATCGACCATAACCTTCTATTGACCTGATTTAGGCAGAATAAAGGTCAATCCATCTACACAGAAAACAAACTACTGATGGGGTACTATTCTGTCAAATTACAGTTTTTTAAAGTTAGCGTACCTCTCTTTTAAGCAGGTCAGAAATGCAGACAGACTTTCAAGATTGGTCTCGAGACAATGTAAACCTCTTGAGGATTTAGTAATTTCTTTCTCACGTGCCGATAGTGAAATTAAAACCATGATGTGTAATACTATCAGAAACCTTCCGGTCGGAAATCAAAATACTAATTTATTAGTGCTACAAAACAAAAAATCACAAATAGAGATCAGCAAATACAGAAGAGGTTTTTATGTGTGATGCTGTCGTACTATAAAGTGAAAGGGTCATCATACTATAAGTATTACTAAAATAAAAAATGAAAGACTTTCATATGGGTCACGCAGGAATAAACAGAATGAAAAGCCGCATGCGTAGTTAAGTATACTGGCCGACGATGGATAAAAACATCAAAAGCATAGTCGGCTCATGCAAGGGTTGTGCTTTGATGCCAAAGGCACCCCCAATCACGTTTAAACCATGACCCAAAACAGAGCAACCTTGGTCTAGAATTCATAGAGATTTCGCGGAGTTACTGGGGTATTGGTATTACCTTATTTTGGTAGACAGCTACAGAAAATGGCCAGAAGTCAGAAACCTACTACAGGAGTAGTTATTAATTATTTCATGCATTATTTGTCCAGTTTGGAGTTGTTGACTACTTAATAAGTGATAGTGGGACTCAATTTACGGACACGGACTTCAATGAATTCTGTGAGACGTTCCAATTTTATCCTGTCATGACCCTCCAGTACCAATCAAACGGACAGGCGGAACGCTTTGTCGAAACGTCGAAACAGGCACGCACAAAAGCAAGCGGCGCGCACAAAAGCATGCGGCATGCCTACAGAAACGTTTTTATCGTTCTATAAGATTAACCTAATCCTAACACACCAGTATTTTAAAAACTGTTCCCAAAGCAAACAAACAAACAAACAAACAAAACAAAAATGAAAAAGACCTCTATTGTGCTTAAGAAACGCTATGATCCAGAAGAAAAAGATTTCTGCAATACACGCCTCTCTGGGAACTAAGCACAATAAATAAAATAATTTGTAACATGGTGTACATTATTCAAAGTCGTAAATTTGCACATAAAATACATCTTAATCAGATAAGAACGCGTCTGTTGGATGATCAAAACTACGCGTCTGACAGAGAATAACAGGTCACTTTCGACATCGAACACCCAAGGCAGTTCCAAAATGCAGCCGATTAGGAAGAAAAAAGAAATTCGTGGATCTTTTTACTATCGATCCAAAAATGTTAAAGATCCAAGGAATTGTTATAGAGACTTTCCCATTCACTCATAGTGGACTCTTCTTATCATTTTAAAACTCGTAAGGAAATATCACGACCTAATGCGAAACTGCAGACAGTCTAACTTAACAATCAATAAATACTAACAACCTTTCTTTGTATGCACTGTCTTGTACAACATATTCTTACTACTTAAACCTGATGTTCGCGGCTTTCTTCACGACCTTAAAGGCAGAGGAGTAGAGATGTTTAAAAGCTTTCTCCTACTGTAAATTTTCCCTACTATCGTATTTTAATTTTGATTTATTTTATTTTATTTTTCTCTTGGCTTTTTATAGTTTTATACTTATTTTTTATATACATTTTTATTCTCCTATATTTAATAACTTTGTATTTCTCATATTTTTACTATTTAGTATTACTCTATAATTCTTATACATTTTTATATTTGTTTATTCCATACTTCTTAGTATTTTTAGCCCCTTATTCTACCATATATCCTATTCACTTAAAAAATCTATATTTCATCCCTTATAATTCATCCCCCACCTTTATTATTTTATGATCGTATTATTCCTAATAACTTATACTTCATTTAAATACTAAGTTACAATTTCCGATACCCCATCTAAGTATACAGACATTTCTTCTTTCATGTAAACCCATTCCATAGCAATAACCCATTAAGACATATGATCAAATAAGCATCTTCTTTCAATTCACTTACCTATATTTTCCTAAGAGTTTAATCACGCATATTGTACACATATATTAAACCCACCAAGGCAGATATGCTATACACTTACCTTCATTATAAAATAAACCTATGCTCATCCTATATCACAGAGTCCAATTTAATTCCCCCACCTCCAAACAGCCTCAATATTTTATCTTTCAATTATTACGCTCCTGATGTAACTATAGCTAGACGTTGCATTCCTATTATGTTACTTAGCATCTTCTCTCATCTTCTGATGAGAATCACTAGGATTCGAAATACCATGGTACAAACAATTCTTACTTATCCTACACCCCTACTTGATGTATCATCCTTGTTGAATAAATAAATCTATATAGACTAGTATATATTTTTATATTATCATTTTCTAATTTTATTGATACTCTCTCTATGTATTCATAAAACAAATAAAAAGCATATATATATAAACATATGTATAGGAATCCACATACAATACTGTTTATACAGTACTATATATATATATATATATATATATATATATATATATATATACTTTTTTATTATCGTTTTATCTATTTGGCTACATATGTTTCCGATGTTGGATCATATTTACAATCCGACAGCTTCGTCAGGCCCTGCAGAAGTGCTTGTTAGTCTGCAAGGCCTGACGAAGCTGTCGCATCGAAAACATGATCCAACATCGGAAACATATGTAGCAAAACAGATAAAACGATACTAAAAAAATTAAACACATATTTGCCCTGCAATAGTATTGAGTACTCTCTTCAAGTTTTTACTAATTACCAGCTTTACCATATATATATATATATATATATATATATATATATATATATATATATATATTAAAGCGAAGTGGGACATTTTTTTAAAACTTTATAATACAAGATCGACTATAATGTAAAAAGAAACTAAAAGTAAGAAAAATAAATATATATGGCAATTAAGCTACACAGGGGAAAAAAAACACTATAAAAATTTTTTCTATTTTAGTAATACTTATAGTATGTTTTTTTATTTATTTGTAACGTTTTTAAACAGGCGCCACCAGGTTAATTTCTACGCGGTGTTTTTTGCCCCTCATAGAAATTACTTCATGCCAACATTACTTCATTCCGACATTTACTTCTGAAGACAGTCGGCGAAAAGTACTTCAAGTTTCTTCACAGTTCCCCCTTTTCTTTTCTATTTATCCCCCTTTTAGTTGATCTTCTTCCTTTTCAATTTATTTTTCTTACTTTTAGTCGATCCTGTTTCTTTTTACATTATAGTCGATCTTTTTTTATAAGGTTTTAAAAAAAATGCACCACTTCGCTTTTAAACTATTACAATTCTGTTGTATTTCGAATTCAATATATATATATATATATATATATATATATATATATATATATATATGTGTGTGTGTGTGTGTGTGTATATATATATGTATATAATATATATATATATATATATATATATGTATGTATAAGCCTGATGAATCCTAGCGTGGATGAAACGCAAAATATTCTGTGTAGCTTAATTGCCATATATATTTTAAAACTTACTATATATATATATATATATATATATATATATATATATATATATAAAGAGAGAGAGAGAGACAGAGAGGAGAGAGAAAGAGATGTACATAAAGATATTTTGATATGAATAACATATACAATATCTCATAATATGAAATGTCATGGAGACATTTATAGTTAAATTACTTCTAAAAGACTTACATACACTATTTAAGAGCTGCGTGTACTTTTCTATGAATTTATTTCGAATTAAAACTATATTACAACAACTTATTGCGTATACGTAAATCTGATAAATGTACATTGACTTATTTTTTTAATCTATTTTTAATCGAGTATTTATTGAAATAAAAGAAAAATAATTAAAAAAAAAACAACTTAAAAGGATTATTCTTTTAATCCTACTAAAATATATAAACATGACAATATTTAATTTATTTTTCTCTAAACCGGCGATGTTAACACCCTGGCAACGTCGGATAAATATAACCAGTCTGTTGTTTTTTTGTTTTGTTTTTTTTTTGTAAACCTCCATTGATTGTATGTATTTAATTGAGGTTATTTTTTATTATTATTGTAACCATGACAGGAAATGTGAAATATTTATTTTGTGTTCCCTGTGCATTTGCATCCATGCATATATTTCTTCATGGCCATTCCCACCTTTTCCTTCTTTCTTTTTTTTTTAAACTCTACTCTCACACGCGCATGCATTACTAACATTTTCATTGATTTTCTTTTCTTTTCTTTTTATTTCACTTTAATTAGATCTATACAAAAATATACTCGTACGAGCCTATGTGTAGCCATGCGGAGATGATTTAATTGGGTCTCGAATAGTATGTTATTTGTTTTAATGTCAAGTTGACCTGACGCACCAATTTGCAGACAGCCCGTAAACGCCTACGGTTAATAAATAAATATGTTTATTGAACAAAAATTCGGCGCTTGTCTGGTCTTTTCACTGCTAGATTTTAAATGTTAACATTACAATGCTGAATGTAGGTGATTTCTATTATTTTAATATATATATATATATATATATATATATATATATATATATATATATATATATATTTCCATCGAAGATCAGACAAGGGAGAATGGGGTGGGTCTGGTGGTCTCCCTCCTTCTGCAGCCTCGGACTCTGCTATTGGCCAGCATTTGGTTGACAACCCGTGCTGTGCCGATAGATATAAAATAGAATGGTTCGAGGTGCTACATAGAGCGGACTCCAGAAACCATTTAAAGATTTTGGAGTCTGTCTCTATTGCGGCGCGTCAACCTTTTTTGTGCCGGCAAAAGGAAACATCCAACGCATTGTTTCTCTTTGGGGAACTTTGAATCTTTTCTCCCGTTTTTTTCCCTCTGTGTGCCAATATTTTAATCGTTTTTAAACGTTAATAAATTTATTTTAGTGTTCCCGTACTTTTGGCACATTCAATAAGTTCCCCATTAAAACTATTTATTTTCGACATAATATTATTTTGTACGCTATCGATTTTATCCTCATGAGATGATAGCCGAAATAGCACTTGAGAAACTTCCGCTTATTATTAAATATATATATATATGTGTGTGTGTGTGTGTGTGTGTGTGTGTGTGTGTGTGTGTGTGTGTGTGTGTGTGTGTGTGTGGAGAAATGCGTGACTTACCTGGATAGACCACGTGCGGGTCGGTCACCGAAAATAAATAAAAAGAAAGAAAAGAAACGGTCAAGATTCTTATTTATAGAGTAGTGATCACGTGAGTTAGAAGAATATGCAAATAGAGGTGAACAATTTTGCGATATAAAAAGCCTGTGTTGTTAAGAGGCGGGGTAGACTGTTGGCAGAAGTCAGTGCTGTCAGACGTGCTTTAGAGTTTTGTTATTATATGCTGTGCTCGATTGTTGGGAGAGAGAAAAGAGAAGAGGAGGAACCAAGAAGACATTCTGCAGGTACTTTGATACAACGGGGGCGCAATTCAACAATCAACCATTTCCTTTGGTTTAAGAACACAAAGGAATCGAGATACTTGACTTTGTATTGGTTTTAAGCTATTTCGGCGCTTGGTGTGCGGTGACTAACAATTGACAGATTCGACATTCGCTTAATACCCGAGTTCGACGGATCTACCACTGGACCGGCTGTCGTCGAATGGATTGAGAAGGCAGAGAAAATCTGTAAACTGTGCAAAATTAAAGAACCAGCCACAGTTATCCCTTTGAGGCTAACCGGAGGGGCCTATGCAGTCTACCAACAACTCGGGGATGAACCAGACTGGGATGAAATCAAGCAGAGCCTGTATACAGCGTTTGGTACATATCCATTTGTTGCGTGGCAATACTTCACGAGCCGGAGACTTCAACCCAAGGAAACAGTCGACGTGTACCTAGCCGACCTGCGAAAATTATCTGTACCGTTTGGTGGGGTTAACGATAAAATATTAAGCTGTGCTTTTTTGGTAGGCCTACCCGAGGAGGTCAGTAAACTGTTGCGGGCATCATCAAGAATCGATGAATTGTCAACTGATGAGTTATTGGCCCGAGCTCGAAACATCGGTAAGGAACAGGAACCAATTGCAGCAGCAGCTCGTTTTCGACATAGAGGCAATGTGGACTCTCTTCCAGATAGTAATAAGCATGCCAGCCACCCCAGTGTGCTATAAATGTGGGGAGGCCAATCATTTTGCTAAAGAGTGCCGGAGTGATAGGAGAGGTGTATATGCACAATCAAAGAGACCAGTGCAATGCTATCGCTGCAATAAGTTTGGGCACATATCTCGCAACTGTTCGGGAAACGAAGTTGGGGCAAGGTACTATCGCTACCCTTTCCCCCTGCCAACCAATAAACAGAGGACTGCATATTTTGTCCGAAGAGTATGCCCTGCAACTACAAAAGCATCAGTGAAAGCAGCCATACGTTCGTGTGAAGAGTGTCAGAGAATTGATCCGGCACCATCCCAATGGCAAAAAGGGAAGCTTGAGGTGGAGGGCAACTGGCAGCGAGTAGGGATGGACATAACACATTATGGGGACAAACATTTTTTGACCATGACGGATTGTGGCCCGACGCGTTTCACAATATGGCGCCTGTTGACACGACAGGATGCAGCCAGCATTATACAACAGTTGAGAGCCGTCTTTTTTGAACGTGGTGCCCCGATTGAAATTCTGACTGATAATGCCGCCACATTTCGATGTCAAGAATTTCAGAAATTCGTGCACGAATGGGGGATTAAAATGCATTATCGATGTGCATATTATCCCGAGGGTAATGGTATAGCAGAACGGTGTCACCGCACCATCAAAAGAATTGCAGCCAGGACGCAGTGCTCTATTCCAGAAGCTGTGTACTGGTATAATATAACACCCAAGGACAATGCAACACCAGCAACTGCACCAGCAAATGGGATTTACCAATATGAACAGCATGTGAAAGGAGTTGATGCCATACCATCAGTGGTGAGTGTTGTCAATACACCATATCAGGTGGGAGACCTTGTTTGGATAAAACCCCCGAATGCTGGGTGCACTACGAAATTTTTCCGGGGAAAAATAGACGAAATCATAAGTCCTCAGACCATGTTGATTGGTGGCATACCACGTCACGTAAAAGATATCCGCCCTTGTTATACCTCTTCTGATTCTGAGGACGATGAGGAGGATCACACACCGTTCAGAGATGATCTTGATCACTTACTGCCCCTTCAGGTGAGCATAGAAACACCACCAACAGAACCAGACGAGGGAATGATGGGACATACCGATGACAATAGTAATGAGAGCGATGGACACAAGGAAGTAATGCCTCATCGAAATACTTGACAGAGACGAATGCTGCCCACCCCCCGTGATTGCGAAACCCCGCGAGAAGGGATGATGGAGCACACCGAGGAGATGACGCCTCCGATTCTTCGGAGAAGTACCCGACAAAGACGGATACTGCCCCCCTGCCCTGATTGTGAGACACCGCCTATGGAACCACGAGACGGGATAATGGAACAGACTGGTAGTAATGATGGTGGTAATGAAGAAAACAGCAATGAGGAAGTGCTGCCCCCGATTCTTCGAAGGAGTACCCGCCAACGACGATTGCCCGCATGTCCTGTTTGTGATCATGAGATCAGGGGGGAGTGTGGAGAAATGCGTGACTTACCTGGATAGACCACGTGCGGGTCGGTCACCGAAAATAAATAAAAAGAAAGAAAAGAAACGGTCAAGACTCTTATTTATAGAGTAGTGATCACGTGAGTTAGAAGAATATGCAAATAGAGGTGAACGATTTTGCGATATAAAAAGCCTGTGTTGTTAAGAGGCGGGGTAGACTGTTGGCAGAAGTCAGTGCTGTCAGACGTGCTTTAGAGTTTTGTTATTATATGCTGTGCTCGATTGTTGGGAGAGAGAGAAGAGGAGGAACCAAGGAGACATTCTGCAGGTACTTTGATACAACGGGGGCGCAATTCAACAATCAACAATTTCCTTTGGCTTAAGAACACAAAGGAATCGAGATACTTGACTTTGTGTTGGTTTTAATATATATATATATATATATATATATATATATATGTAATAAAATAGATAGAATGCATGATATATAATAAAATGAAATGCTGTTAAGAAAAGATGTGTGAAAAAAGACAAAGGGAAAAACAAATTAAACACCTGAAAAAATGATGAAAAATTAAATCTTTACCGGTTTCATTCGTTTGAACAAATCGCGTAGAACTCTCATATATAGTGATTTTTTTAAGTGTCTAATTTGTTTTCCTTTAGTCTCTTTACTCACACACACAGTTTGCTCTTGATAAACAATCATGTGATACCACGCTTTGAATAGTAAGAAATCATTGTATCAATACTGGATGACGTCATTATTCCAACCTGAGGCATAAAAATTATTCAGGCATATAGAAAGGATAAAGGAAGGAATATGCAGACACAAGTCATCCGTAATATTTAATGGAATACATTCATACTTCGGTTCATAAACTGGAACAATTCGGATTTCGAACAAAAGATTAAAAAAAAAGTGGAAATACTTCAGTTTTCAAACAAACTTACAATATATAATTGGTTAGTCTCCTGTTTGAAAGCGTTGGTAAATATGAAATCAAATAGAACACATATATAAAATACGTTTTGAAGCTATCCAACGCAAAAAATAATAAATAATTTTAAATAATGTTTATCAATATATTTCGGCGAAAAAACTCGCTTTGTCAAGATATATTTGTTTTTCTTACGTCTCATAATGGTACTTTTACGCGTCCGTTTAGTTCTTGTTCAACGTTTTTTTTTTATAGTCCAGGAATGCACATGGCGTGTGCAAAAGAATAATTGCTTCGTTTCCTGTTTGAAAGCGTTGGTAAATAGGAAATAAAATAGAAGAAAAAATATATCGAGTTTCTTGGCCGAAATATATCGCTAAACATTATATTAAATTGTTTATTATTTGTGCATTGGATGGCTTCAAAATGTATTTTATATACGTATTTTATTTGATTTCCTATTTACGAACGCTTTCAAACAGGAAACTAACCAATTATTCTTTTAGTACACGCCGTTTTGGAAATCCATTATTCATTAAATTTTGAATTTTACTTTAGACACTTTCTTCCTACTGCTGTTAACATTATTATTAAAAATTATTATTATCAGTTATCATAAATATCACAGCCAACAGCATGTTTATTACCCATTACCTACTATTTTTAATCATCATTATCACAATATGAGTAAATATCCAAGCATGGAGATAAATTAATTATACATTTTTTTTAAAATTTTATCATTATTATTATTGCTATACAACTTTTAAAGCTTCGCGTAGTACATAAGTAAAAAAAAAACTATGAGAGGTGGGAGTAAGAGTAGTGGAGTGGGCAGGTATGGGAGACGAATGAGAAGGAGAAGGACATGCCTTAGAATCACCACCAATAAATCATTTATGGTTTCCCTTTTCATTCTTCCTCTCTCCTTTCTTTCTTCCTTTTTTCTCTTCCTCTTTTCTCTCTTGTGTCTTTTCCTTTTCTTCTTTATGTCTTAACCTCTTCACTGATGTGTATAGAGATGGCATTGGTGACACGGAGATATACAAGAGGGAAACGTAAGTCTTGCATTATCTGACCACATAAAATTCTAGTCAAATAAAAAGCATTTTTTAACTGAATAACCCCGATTAAATCTGAAACCCATTTTAGCGTAGATATGTCAAATCCACATTCCCCTGCTGTTTGAACCTATACACACTAGTATGTTTAAGATTTAGGGTGGCCATCACACTCAGACGAATACTTTTCTTTCTAGTTTTGTATCACCTCTACATCTATCCTTAACCCCCCACCATTTCTCACTTATTCCTATACCTAAACACAGATTCAAATCTGCGACCCTCTTGGTTCTTATTTACAAAGTACCAAATCTTATTTTTCAGAACATTTAACAAAACCTCCTGATATTAACTTCCTGTGACGAGAAAGACCTGATATTTTCATTGCAAACTTTGCTTACGTATAAGTGTTATCGCCTGAAGACGTCTCTAATTACTGGAAGCTAGCTGACCGAAACATGCTCAGAATGTGTAGCAACATATTACTGCTTATGCAAAAACAATAAAGCGTGTATATATATATATATATATATATATATATATATATATTATAACTAATTAAGGTAGAGAGAGAGGGTAGGGGAAGGGAGAGAGAAAGAAAGGGAGAGAGATATACAGGGAGAAAGAGAAAGAAAAGGAGATAAGAGATGGGAAAGAAAATGGGAGGAAAAGAGAAGAGAAAAGGGGAAGAGAGAGAGAGAGAGAGAGTGCAAAGAAAGTAAAAGAAATTTATTTTGTTTGCGCATTTGACATATATAGAAATATTAATATCAATAATAATAAAGAAAGACAGCTTTTAACACAAATGCAAAAGATATAAAACAGTATTGTGAAACAGGGTCATTGGTTATAGCAAAATGAAGCCATTATATAAAAAATAAAAATTAATAGTTACTTAATAAAATGTAATTTTAAAAAACTAATATTCAAATTAGTCAGCCTTTGATTAGTATCGCATATACATTTGCAGTAATTTAAAAAATGGTGCGTCTATTATGTAAAATTAAATCTACTTCAATATATTTTTTAATTTAACATTAGTGTGAGATATTGACCGAACTTTTGCATTAATTTTATTTTATTTCAGTTGAAAATCTCAGAAATAAAGGGACCCTTTCTTGGGACTAAAATTTGGTCTCACTGATGGGTTTAATCTCTTATCACTTTGATTTTGCGGTAGATGGGTCATTCTACCGGATGGCAGACATTCATCAATTATTTCAGTCATTCTCACCGAAAAATCTTTTAAAGATTCTAATCATTCTTTTGAGAGCAATTGTTTGTATTTATCTTGCATTTGGTTAACCACATATATAACCAGATCGTTTTTGAAATCTTTATTCATAAGTCTGCTTGCTCCTATAACTACGATGGAGATTCCAGTTTCTATGATGGAGATTCCAGTTTCTATGATGGAGATTCCAGTTTCTAAGATTCCAGTTTCTTTTTATATCATACGTAAGACTTTGGTATTTCGTTATCTTCTCCCTCTCAGCTTTGTTAAGACCGGAATCATTAGGGACAATTACTTCGATTAGAGTTGCTACATACTCCTTCTTGTTCCATATCACTATATCAGGCTTAATAGCCCCGTATGTCAGGTATGTAGCTGTAGGAATGTCATTGTCATAATGGATGTTGTATGGCTTATTTTTAACTGTTCTTTCTGGTATGCTTGATATCCAAGACTTGCTACTACACTAGATATCCAGCTTTTTATAGATTTCCAGTGGAGATATTTACACACTCCATTGTGTTGTGCTGCATAATAGCCGTCTTCAAACATAACTTTACAACTAGATGTTAGGTGGCTCACACTCTCTAATTCTGTGAGGTGAACTTGCACTTGTTCTTATTGAAACCACTTTTTATTTTTTAAAGCATTAGTTATGAACCCTTGGGCAGCCATTATCTTTTTCTCCTGCTCATGGTGAAGCGATTCTTCTTTCAGCCACTCTAGAGCCTTCCTAGTATATTATTGTGATAATTCATCCAGGAAATACTTGTCATGTTGGCCCATTATTCCGGCTTTCTGCAATAGAAGGTCTCCGTGTATTTTACCGCCTCGACTCTTCTATTTCTGTTTCTGGCTTATTTTCTGTGTCTGTCTGATTTGTAAGATAGTGTTGTCGAAAATGGTTTTTCAAATTTTGTGATTGAAGTATGTCTACGAACTTTTATTTTTGTGTGTTCATATACCATCTTACGGTTTGGATTCTTGAAGCTCATCAAATATTTCTCAATACTCACAATACAGTCTCGGTGTTGGTGGTCAATTTTTGAGAAACTCATACCACCTGCTCCTTTAGGTAGATGCAGTTTTGCTAGACACTAGTTCCTGTACATTACTCGGTATAGTGTCAGCATTTTTATTGTTTTAATGTCTAATCTATTAATGTCCTTTTGTGGCCAGTCAATAATGCGAAAGTTTTGTGTTACTACTGGCATAACAAGCTGGTTAATGGCAATTACTTTGTTTTTATTTCTAAGCTGTGTTTTGATAATTTTTTCGTATACAGCGTAGATATTCTTTGCCTATTTTTCGCTCATTCTGCCATGTTGAATTGAGTCATTTATTTTTATGCGAAAGTATTTTTACTGTTTCTGTTCTTCTAGATGTTTGATGTTAATACACTCGTCAACTTGTACGTTTTCCATTTAAATTTTCTTCCTGTGTGTACGTGTTTTTTTGTTTGTTTGTGTGTGTGTGTGTGTGTGTGTGTGTGTGTGTGTGTGTGTGTGTGTGTGTGTGTGTGTGTGTGTTGAAACACTCACTGGGCTAAAATATCTTCATTAGTATGTGTTATGTCTATTTTGTGAACAAATCGCTACGCTTGCAAACGATTGCTTTAAAAGTATTTTTTCATATACATAGCTACAGAGCTGTTCCTGAAGATGTTATCGTTGGAAGCTTGACTCCAGATATGGCTGATACGGTAACAGAATCCTGGCCTGCTCTTGTATACAAAGAAAAAAAGTTGGCTCTTATAAGATATTTAATCACGAATTATCAAACTGTGTGTTTGTATAATCTGAAGGGCGCACCGGTCGCTTATGAACTGCAACAGAAATACGGTGGATTAGGGATGCTGTTTGTCAAGCCGGCGTACCGAAAACGAGGCTTAGGTAAACTGATCACGGACCTCCTTCTACAAAAATGTGCTGACCATGGATATCCACCGTTTGTCTTAATTACTGCCGAAAACGAAGAATCAGGCAAACTCCATACTGATGTCGGATTTCAGAAGAACGATATTATTTTTTTATGGTCAAAGGTTGTCCCAAAAGAAATGTGAAATGATACGATAGGAGAGTGTCTGTTTTTATTTTTTTTATTTTTATAGTATTAAACATTGTATGATTAAATGTAAGCATTTTCAAACTTGGGAATGTTTATGTAGAACTCAAGAAGCTGTATGGAATTTCGAACAGAACCTTGATGAAACAGATCTAATTCAGTCTTTTGGGGTTGAAGGTTCAATCTTAAGTACAGGCGATACTAAAAATACACTTAAGAATTATTTAAGACTAACATCCAGTTATGACTGACGGAACAAAAACAACGTAACCCGTCAATTAAATAAAGTGTTATGTTCGTAATTCCGTGTTGATTCTCGAGTTTTACATAAACATTCCAATATCCGATAAAACGCACCTGAAAAAATTGAAGGTTATATCGGCCGAAACGTTGTGAGAACAAAATTAGAACAAAAATCTAAATAATATAAGTTATCAATCTGTATCTAAAAAAATCCCGAAACATAATAGTCTGATTTTAGTTGTTATATTCACAAGGGTTCGGCCGATATAACCTCCGACCTTCTTCTGATGAATCATTTCGAACTTGGAAATCTAATAGTCTAACTTCAAAACTTATATAGAAATTTTAGCTGAAACTGCTATTTAATCTCCGAGGGTAGATTATTCTTATTCCATCTGCAATGATCAGGTAGAAGTTATAATTTTTATATTATTCTTAATTGCTAGCAGGGAGACCCAACTTTGCTCGATATTGAATGATGATCAACGAACGTTCCCCACTTCCAATAGTTTTATTGTCATCGAAATTGTTGAAACGCCCATTTTTCAATCAAATCGATTGATTGGCTGCTCTAGTTGGGAACCCACCGCAATGCACTCGGAGAAAGCTTCACATATCTCCTTGCAGTGACTTAATCCACAAGACATGTTTGCCTACTTTGCACAGTAGAGAACGTACTGTTTATTTTATTAAATCATTTTTAAATAATGGCCTGAATTAAAGTTTAAAATGCCAAAGTCAATTATCATGGTTCAATTGTGCTCTAAACAAAAACATTAATTTCTAATGCGCCCCTGTCTTATCAAAGAATATACTGTTGATGTTATACGTCGGTTCCTTATGCTTTTCTGGTGATACAATTTCGTAAATGCACGTTTGATGTTTGGTTGTATAAGGGTATTTACTCTGGTCAAAATCAGACTGTTCTTTATTTAATCAGATTTGTTCGACTACCTATTTTAGATACTTATCGAAGGCATTCCCATACAATGCGTATCTAAGAACACTCCCAGGCACATAAAGTACATTTGTGTGAAATTAAAAAAAAACTTGGCATAATCATTTCGGTGCCCATAGGGAACGAACGCACACACACATAAAATACCCAATTCTAAAAACCGTAAAATTACCCAAATCAAATCAGCCACACACACACACAAACACACACACACACACACACACACGCAAACAGATTGTGGCTTGTAGTAAGGATTGTGTATATCGAAAACATCAGTGTTTGAAATTCTCAAAGAATGTGAACTGAAATGCTACCGTCGAATAAACTGTAACCTCCTCACTAAGCGACACCAGGAAATGCATGAAAACAAGTCGCTTGCTCGTATTGCTCGTTTGGAACCAGAGTTTGCTTGGAGAACAGTATGGTTTTCGGACGAAGCAAGATTCTCTTTGCAACCCGCCTTTGAGCAGACAAAACGATCGCATTTACCGAGAAGTGCATGTAAAAACTGACATACCTGAGGAAGATCTGCTTGTGGAATTTGACAATATGTATCTGTTCTTTGTTATGCTGCTGTTTCATAGTATGGCAAAACGAAGCTTCGATTTCTTGAAGGATATTTTCAGTCCTGAAGGCAGGAAGAAAAAAAAACAGTCAACCAGCAAGTTTATTGTGAAGAGATGTGTCCACAGATGTTTAGCGATATACGAAATGTAATGAATAACGAAACATGGACATGGCAGCAGGATGGTGCCAAGGCTCACACGGCAAGGGCTTCAATTCAGTTTCTTCGGCAATCTACTCCTTATTTCCATGCACCGGAAGATTGGCCCTCAAAAAGTTCCGACTTAAATGTCATGGATTACTGTGCTTGGAACTTGTTATTAACAGAGACGCAGAGCTGTCGACGTAACATACACTCTATTTATGACTTGAAAACGTGCTTGGCAACAGCTTAGAATGATATCCCACAAGTCACCCTTCAAAACGCCACGCGAGCTTGGATTCTAGGTTAAGACGTTGCAGTGAAATGCACGGACGACATTTTGAGTATCTATGAGTATAATATAACATTTGTCTTTAAAGAAATTTGTAAATCGTTGTTTGACAAATTTCCCGCTTTTTCTAGCGACACCCCTGTAGTATCTATAAAAAAGACTGAGACTAACAACATAACGTCTGTGAGAGAGACGTTGCAAAGAAGAAGAAAAGGTGAACCAATCAAATTAGAGAAACGTTTCTGAACCTTTTCAATAACCCTCAAATGGGACAGAGATTTATAAGTCCAAATATGACAACAGTACTCCATACATTAACCGATAGTAGATTTTTTTTAGAAATAGACGTATGTTCAGTTAAAGATTCTGTAGAGGTTTCCATGTTCGACTATTAAATTTCAAAGTTTGAAAAGATGTACCTGAAGAAGCTCATGAGCTTTTTTTTGCTTTTTTTTAATTAATTTTTTTTTTTTTTTTTTTTTTTTTACAAAAGAATGACAGCTTATCAAGACGAAAATTACACTCGAGTATAAGAGTTATTATTAATTTATTTATTGCGGACTATTATCCTCATTTTTCTTAAATGTTGTTCCACGATGTTTCGGCCAACTATTCCTTTGGCCTTCGTCAGGTGGTAACCGCGACGTGATAGGAACTCCGAATCTCCTAACTGCATTCTCAGCAATTACTGCCATCCATAGTTGTTGTCGTCTCACCACGTTTTGGTCAAGTAAGCCTCTAGCCGACTTTGGGTAGGATTGAAACCGCTATCTTCAGACAATTCTCACCTGAAACCGTTGAGATTCAACGTCTCTATCCACTGCGCCACGGGCCCAGTCGCGGTTACCACCCGACGAAGGCCAGAGGAATAGTTGGCCGAAACGTCGTGAAACAACAACTAAGAAAGATAAGGATAATATTCCGCAATAAATAAATTAATAAATGATACTCATCTCAATAATGAATTCCAATTAACTAATATATAAGAGTTAATGTGAAAATAGCCCGTGATGCTGTGTTCCACAGTCTGGCAGTTACCTCAGCACGATACTATGTGAATATAAGTTGAAGCTAGTAGTCCGAATGATCAAAAGAATAAAAAATCAGTCATCACTTTTTATCTAAATAAATAAATGTTAGTTGA
Organism: Euprymna scolopes; assembly: GCF_053919585.1. Taxonomy (NCBI): domain Eukaryota; kingdom Metazoa; phylum Mollusca; class Cephalopoda; order Sepiida; family Sepiolidae; genus Euprymna; species Euprymna scolopes. The sequence continues at coordinate 34,120,892 of NC_136482.1, forward strand.
TCCCATTTCTCTGACTAGCAGTAAGGTCAATAACGCACTATTTCAAACGTAATTTCAACTTTATAAAATAGACCATCGTTTTATATATGTATGTGTTAAAAAGGTTTGGATTTGTGGGCTGTGAAACCTTTTCACAAGTTGCTTTTTCTATGCGTTAATGTAGCCCAAGTTATGCAAAATATTAATTGATGAACTATTATATACTTGTATGCTAACACTGGCACTGAAACAATTGTATGGTAGAGATTACCAATAAAAGACCAACATTTTCAAAATGAGTAGCTATTGGAGTGACTGTTTCTTTAAACGTTGTATTTATAGCTCTAATATTGCCCTATATAGCTATCTCAAAGACAACTTTATATTATTTATTTATTTATATATCATTACTACCCCAAGTACTTAAATCACACACACACACACACACACACATATATATATATATATATATATATATATATATATATATATATAATTTGTTTTTGTGTGTATTGATATTCATAGAAAAACATTTTTCTATTTATTTAAAAAGAAAATACAACTTTGTTATATATGAATCGTGGAATTGCATTCATCTGCACAAGATATAGCAAATTTGCATAATCTTTTAAATATTTATTTTAATTAATTCCCTATTACTTTTTTCGGTTTGCCTTATGGGATGACCATCTTTACTATACGAATAATTATATTCATGCAGATATTCTACATGATTTATACTAGCGCAATATTTGCGTAAAAAGTTTATAGTAAACGCAAACTTATATACAGTGATGATCATATTTATTGGCACGGTAAAATAAAAGTTAAATTTTGTCTAATAAATTCTAAAAAAGGGATTAAATTAAAGAAAATAACAAAGTATATTATGTATTTTTAACTGGCCTTTCCGATGCAGCAATCGGATTTTAGAAAAAATAAATAACAAAGGAACAACAAACATAATTGCAAAAAACCCTTGTTCAAAATTATTGGCACGATTTATTTAATAATCAATTGTATAGCCTTTGGCCTTGATTACCTTCCTCAGTCGCTTTTCATAGTTTACAACCAAGTTGTTGCACTCTTCAGTAGTAATTTTAGCCCACTCTTCCTGACAATAATCCTCCAATTGAATAAGATTCTTAGGCTTCCTTTGCATTACCCTCAATTTTAATGTTCTCCATAAATTTTCAATTGGATTAAGGTCTGGGCTTTGTGATGGCCACTCCAAAACATTAATATGATTGTCCTCAAGCCATTTCTTAGTCAGTTTAGCCGAATGCTTTGGGTCATTATCTTGCATGAACCACCAACGACGACCAAGTGAGAGCTCTTTAGCAGAGTCTTTCAGGTTTTCATCCAATATTTTAACATAATCTTCCTTTTTTATGCTACCTGTGACCTTAACAAGTCGCCCTGGTCCAGAGGCAGCAAAGGATCCCAAAAACATCAAACTGCCTCCACCGTGCTTCACTGTGGGTATGGTGTTCTTAGACAGGAAAGCTTCGCCAGATTTTCTGTAAATATAAGACACTTTATTATGGCCAAATAACTCTATTTTCGTTTCGTCAGTCCATAGAACACGTTTCCAGAATGCAACATCTTTATCAATATGACGTTTTGCAAAGGCTAGCCTTGCTTTCAGGTGCATAGGCTTCAATAAGGGAGTCTTTCTCGGACGACATGCTTTTAAACCAGCTCTCTTCAAAACTCTACCAACTGTATGTCGAGATACATTCACTCCAGAGGTGCTCTGTTCATCAACAATCTCCCCAACAGAGATCCTTGGGTTTTGTTTTACTTGTCGAACACTTTTCCGTTCATCTCTTGGGGAAAGAATCCTTTTTCTCCCTCTACCCTCTAAACTCATAACGTGGCCTTGCGATTTGAACTTGTTTATTATGGCTCTAACAGTGGATTTGGGAAGGTTTAGCTTCTTTGAAATCTTATCATAGCCCTCCCCATTGGTATGACATGCTACAACAAGCTTCCTGACGTCTTCGCTGTGTTCCTTAGTTTTAACCATGGCGATTGAAAATTATAATTTAGTCACTTATAATAGTTTAAATAAATCGCTATCTAAAAATTATCTGAAAAAAATTATTCACTGAATTAGCGTTAAACAAGCATAATATGGCTATAAAAAAGTTCAAAAAGCACGTAAACCGGAAATTGATTGATATTATACTGATACTAAAAGAAAACAAAGCCGTGCCAATAATTTTGAACAAGGGTTTTTTGCAATTATGTTTGTTGTTCCTTTGTTATTTATTTTTTCTAAAATCCGATTACTGCATCGGAAAGGCCAGTTAAAAATACATAATATACTTTGTTATTTTCTTTAATTTAATCCCTTTTTTAGAATTTATTAGACAAAATTTAACTTTTATTTTACCGTGCCAATAAATATGATCATCACTGTATATATATATATATATATATATATATATATATATATATATATATACTTGTTTATTGTTATATAAACATGCTCACATCCCGCTGCTACAAATAGCCACTTGTTTCAATCAAACAACAGATATCATCAGGCAGCGATTTGACTATTCAAAAGTTCAATGAATAATCATGAAGATTATTCATTGAACTTTTTAATAGTCAAGTCGCTGCCTGATGATATCTATTGTTTGATTGAAACAAGTGGCTATTTGTAGCAGCGGGATGTGAGCATGTTTATATAACAATAAACAAGTATTATCAGCTCTTTTTATTGAGCACTATCTAACAACCTCGTTGAATTCATTAGTCCATTACTTTTGAATATAAAAAAAACCCGAGTATATATATATATATATATATATATATATATATATATATATATATATATATATATATATATATATATATATATATTTGTTTTAAAATTTTACCTACAAAACTCCTCAGTCAGTTTTTTGGTCTACAAGAACGAAACTTAATATATAGCGTATTCGGACTCACGCTAAACTTTATATTTGAGTTATAGGCAGAAAAACTTGGTACAAAAGCGTGAAAATTAAAAAAAAATGGAATTTGCCAGGTGAAGGTTGAGCGACGCCATTATGAATATGTGTAACGTAATAGTTTATGGGGCATATCTTAATTTTTAGCCTGCAGCAAAAATGTCTTCATAGCTCAGGCATTAACGTGAAAGGAAAAAGTAAATTGCAAGCTAAACGTTTTGGTTTCCATTCTCGGTGGTGGCGTACGAGTCATTTAAAAAAAAAAACTTTTTAAAGCATTACTATCTATTGGGTCCAATATAATCCATAATATAAATCTTATCTGTCTGTTTAAATGTATATATGTGTGGACGTATGTATGTATGTACGTATGTATATATGTATGTACGTATGTATGTCTGCCTAAAACTTTCGACAGAGGCGATGTATTTTCACGAGATTAGTATCGTTTTAAAGCTCGACTCTTCGGACGACAAATATCGGAGAATTATCTAAAAAAATTCATTCGCACCCTCAACTAGCCACTTTTCTACAGGGAGGGGTGGCTATTTTCGAAAACCATCCCTTTCGATTCTTTTCGATTGACTAGCCTTAATTTAGACATTCGTCACTTCCGGTTTGGCTATGGGCGCAACAGCAAAGACGTTACGTTTTTTTTCACGTTCTATTCATCCTTCGGGTTCAAGCCTGCCTACCTAATCCCTTTTTTTTTGCTCAACCCACACTTTCAAACACCCAGGCAATGCCGGGCAACCAGGCTAGTCTATAATATAAATCTCACCTTTCTATTTAAATATATTATGTATCTATGTCTCGCAAAAATTTTCGACAGAGGCGACGGATCCTGACAAGATCGATATCATTTTGAAGCGCGTCGTCTCTGACGACAAATATCGAAATATTTGCCAAAAACATTAATTCCTGCACCCTAAACTCGGCCGTTTTATACAGGTAGGGGTCGCTTTTTTCGCCGATATTTTCGAAAGTCATCCCCTCTTTTCGCTTGACGAGCCTTAATTTAAACATTCCTCATTTCCGGTTTGGCGATGGGCGCAAAAGCAAAGACGTCACGTTTTTATTTTCACATTGGTTGCCTCCTTTGCGTTACGAGTTTGACCCTGTCTTCCTACTACCACTTTTTTTTTTGCTCAACACACACCTCCAAACATTTGGGCAACGCCGGTCTCCCAGGCAAGTATATATTCTTTTATGATAATGTAGTCACCACTTATCAAGGCCCGGAAGACACTCGAGGATAAGGGTCATTGTGTGTATAGTACGTTAGTTTTGGAGTTCTGATAAAGTGTCTTACTTAAGGAGGCGGTTCATCAGGAATTTGTTCACATTGAACTTGAATACATCCAGGTTGTAGTCAGGTGTGGAAACAGGCAACCGGAACAGAGTTCCACAGGTGTGTACTTCTAAGAAAGAAGCTTTGTTCATGGAATCTACGTTTTGATTTTGGCACAGATAAGGAGTGGGGAAAATTTTTGACAGTGGTTTCAGCTAGACGGGTGTTCTTCATAAAAGATTGGCGAGGGGGGCAGAGATTGGAGTTCAGACGAGCACCTGCCATGGTAGTAATGATAAAACAAAGACAGGCTCGCAACGTCTCTTCTGTGGGAGAGAGGTTGCAGGGAAGAGAAAAGGGCATCACCCACTAGGCCACGAAGCCTATTTTGTACTCTGTCAAGGCAGGATAGGCTGTTTTTAGCAGCTCCTGCCCAGATGTGGCAGCAGTACTCCATCCTTGGACGTATTTGGCTTATATACAGATAGAGAATTGCATCAGGGGTGGGATATCTTCTGGAGCGGTAGAAGGATCCTACTATTTTTCCAGCGATCTTGGCAACTGACTTTATGTACGCATTCCATTTCAGGTCAGGGGTAAAGGTCAAGCCCAGAAGCTTATTGTTATATTGGTAGAGAGGCTGGTTGATATCGGTTAATCAATTGGGAAATAATCATACGGAATAAGGAATAGATTTTTTATCTCTTAGGGAACGCCTACGGCGAACGGTGAATTTAAATTCAAATAAAAATATGAAAGCATGAACCCCCTCGCCTTTTGCGAGCGTGAATTTAAATTCAATAATAAAAAAATAAATAATGATAATAAATAAATAAACGCACTAGCGTTCGAGGCGTACACACACACCCCTCCCTCCCTCTGAAAATGCAATGCGCAAGAGAGCCCACTGTTAGCGAAGCTGATGAAAAGGGAAAGGGAGAGAAAGAAAAAGTGAAATCGACGCGGATGAATAAAGAAAGCAGTTTTTGAACTGAGCGTTTTGTCAACGGTGAAAAACGATAGCGTTCGTATAAAAAATTGAGAGGCAAGAAAAAAAAAAGATAGAAGAGAAAAAGAGACTGGGGAGAGCAGTGAACGTTGTCAAATGGACCGGTTGTTTTGTTTACGTTTAAGCGAATAATGAATCAAAAAATAAAAGTAAACTTGCTATGAGCCGGTGGTGCTCAGGAATGCCCAAAGCGCAGCGTAAATAGATTTCCCTGAAATAAACGGGGGATGAATTCTTTCGGCCGGGAATGGACATCATGGAAAGTTCACGACGAAGATATTAAAGATGAATAAGAAGAGGGTTGCAACGAACAAAAATATCGTCATCCAAGAAAAACCAAACAGGAAAAGTCTCGCGAATGATGAACTTTGCAGAGACATTATGAAACACGAAAGTCCAATTGGATAAAGTTAAGTGACTATTATGATTTCTCCATCCCGATATCCCCGCTAATTGTCCTCGGCCAAACTGTCATACCATAATGGAAATGGTATATACATTTTCTCTTATATTATTTTTTTTTGTCACCTTGCTTTCTTTTCTTTCTTTTATGATGTTCTTTTTTATCATCCGACCTCACCCCAACCTATTGCAGTGTGATATTAAATTTAAGGATGTTGAATAAAATTCGTGTTTTAAGATTTTAGCGTTGTGTCATTCTTGCTTTGAGTTTGAATCGTTCGGAACAACATGTGCTAATGAGAACCTCAGACAACGTGTCAAATAGGTCACAAATCGTGGCCGCCACTTTACTTGTCATTATTTTATTTTTATTTTTATATTGTGTTACGGACAACGTAGGGTGAAGCGCTGACCTAGAGTCATAAGATTCTTACCAGGGGACATCCACCCTGACTCAGCTTCATACCGGTCCGTAACATTATCAAAACATGAAGCTTCCCCTAGACGAGAGCCACCCATATGATGATGTAAAGATAGGAGCTTGCTTTTAGATGCATTTAAAGTAACCAGCCACCTCCTCCCCCACTGTACCACGCGCTCAAGATCAGAGGAAAAAGAATCTGAGAGAACTTTGTCATTTACGGCCTTTGATGTGTTGTATACTAATAAATAAGAAATCTGCATTAATAAAAATATCATATTTATGCGTATTTTATGACTGGGTAATGCTGGGCCGACTGCTAGTATATATTACTTTGTCGCAAGGTTAACTTATTTGCATATTAGTTTTGAAAAAGGACATTTTATTAATCATTATTTGTTTTTTTTAATTTAAGAATTGTTTTGATTCTAAGATAAGAATTAGAACTGTAAAATCTTCTTTTGTTTTTCAATTTTCAATTGGTTCAGTCATCAACTTGATTTTCCATAAGTTGAGATCCATTTTTAAATCATAAAAATCGATTTTTATGTATTTTTACATTTTAAATTTGTTTCGAAATTACCAAAATACGTTTATCTCTTTAAATAAATGACAAAGATTTTTTTTCGTGTTTACTACAGAGTTATGAATTCAAATGTTTATTATTTTAAATTAGTGTTTCTAGTATTTCAAGTAGCAATAAAGCTAGTATTTTAAGTAAGAGTAAAGCTATAAGGAGCTGGCCAGTCTGCTAGTCTATTCCCTAAAAATGATAGTGAAACGCCATTTATATGTAGTGAAGTAATAAAGTTTTATTAAAGAAAAACATTTCTTACATGTTTTGTAAATATATATTTTAAGAGGGCTTCACTAATCATGTACGACAAAGTAAGACAAGACAAATATACATAAAGGCGCGACACCTTCTCCTACTGATTCTCTATCGTGTAATATTTTGACAAATCATTCGAACGACCCGGAACTCTTATGTTAAAAACAACAACAAAAAAAAAACAACCGGTTTTAATTTAGGCTAACGGACATGCTGTTTTTTTTCCTGCAAAAAATAAAGACCTTTTTCAGATTAATTGACCAAGATTTGGGGGAATTTAATAATTTATTGACATATTTATATATATGATTTTTTTTTGTAAAATTTATTATTAAAACCAAACCATAAAACACTTGCAATTAAAAAAAAGCAAATAAACATTTTTCTTTTTATATTTGATTCATATTTCTCCCCATAAAAATGTGTTTTTTATAAAAAATTTAGCGAGAAAAGAAAACAGCAGGAGCCATATGTCGTGCCTTACTTTGTCGTGATTTAATTTTTTGCGACTTAATTCGTGCATAAATATCACACAAAACAAATCCTCAACAGGAGCAATTGTCTTGATTTATTGTGCATTTTTCGTACTTTAATTTGTTGTATAGAAATAGTAAAAGCCTATTTTTTTTTAGAAAACTTGCATTTTAAATTAATCGAAAAATATTCTTTATTTCGTCATTGATTTACTAGAAGAACAATCGACCAAGTACGGGTAAAATTATTTCCCCCAAAAGATTAGTTTCAAATATTTAGTCAGGTTTTACTTGTTAGGAAAAATATCCTTAAGCGTGGTTGTCCTTACAGACCTCTGTATAGAAATACCTGAAACACTTGAGGATACTGTCTAGTGGCCATTCAAGTTCTTTCCCGTAGGCATTCAAGTTCTCTTCAGCTGGCATTCTGTAACAGAATGGTTAGCGCTGTTAGCAGCAGCAGCATATAACATATGCAAATGACCAAGCCGGCTGCGCGATGTGACGTCACAGCAGAGATAATAAGAATACACACGTGGTAAAAAAAGATAAGTGGTATTCGAGATGTGACGAGAGAAGCATGTGTTCGAGACGCAAGGGTGACATCAGAGCAGAGGCGCGAAGTCAAACGTGGCTGCAAAAGGAAGAATAAACTGTGTAAAAATTTAGACAATTTCGTTGTTGGAAATACCAAATATAAAAGGCTTTTGTTAAAAAAGAACAAGTGCGTAGAGTTTTTTCCTTTCTTCTGATTCTTTGCGACAGAGTCTACAACCTGTTGGGTCTTTTAATTGTAATTTATTGCAATGGCACTGATAAAAAGGTGTAGAATGTCACAGATTATTTGGCGCCATTAATGTCAGGACTTTTCACAAAATTGTTCAAAGCGAAAAAAGAAAAAAAGGGGCTAGCACGGAACAATACAATTCCAAAGAAAGAAGCGCTGGATCAAGCCACACGTTAAACTGGGAGATAGAAGAAAATGATGTGTCGAATAATCTTGCTATAAAGAGCTGAGTAGTTGAGAGATAAATAAGTTGAGGGACTAGACAAACGGTTATGCTAACTAGTTTGGTCAAGAATTTTGGAAGTTTTAACAAAAAAATACACATTAATTGGGCTGTTGGCGTGGAAATCCATTGAGCACATGGAGAAAAATATAAATGATACGATTGATATGAGAAGTAGGAATAATCGAGAGTTGTGTTCGAAAATGAGAAAAGAATGCACAAGAAAAAAATTCGCACAACGGAAAAAAGTAACAAATAATCTAGGAATACAACTAATAGTATAATATATCTGTTATGAATACTGTCTATAAGCAATACACTGACTTTATTACTAAAATAAAAATATGCTGTTTCAGCTTAGGAAATTTACAGACGCAGTACAAGCAAAAATTATCAAAGACTATTCAATCGCGCTTGGACTTAATCTTGCCTCGATTTACCTGACTTTATAACATATTAACATTTTAAACTTTTACTTTTAATCTGAAACATTTCGGTGTTTACTGAGTGAAATTTCTGAAAATAAAAAAAAATACATTCTCGCTATTAAAACAGTTTACTAAGTTTTCCCCTTTCAACGTATTAAAATGCTATCTGTAAATATTTCGAAAATACGCTGGAATTCCTTTCTTTTTTACAAATTAAATAAAAGAAAGGAATTTCTGACGGCGTTAAGAAAAAATGGTAAAAGGAAAAGATTGAAACAAACTAAGACATTTTATTTAGATGTATGTATTCATGTCTTTGTATAAACTTTTGAGTTTTCTTTTCTGTTCTTGTATTACTTCGGCTAATATTTTAATGAAATTCTTGTAAAGAATTTTTGAACCATATGAAGATATGTAACAGACTGACCAGCGCTGTTAGCAGCAGCAGCATATAACATATGCAAATGACCAAGCTGGCTACGAAATGTGACGTCACAACAGAGACAATGAAAAGACAAACGTGGCGAGAACAGGAAGAAAAGCATTAGGGACTCGAAGAAGTTGTGTTCAAGACATGACGAGAGAAACACATGTTTGAGACGCGTGGGTGGCATCAGAGCAGAGTTGTGAAGTCACACATGATCGATAAAGGAGAAATGAACTGTGAAGATATTTTTAACGCGTTGTTCGAAACACCAGATATAAACGAGTTTCTGCCTCTCCTTTTTTCCTTTAATATAGCGACTATAATTCAAGCTCTCTCCAGTAAGCATTCAAATTCTCTCTTAATAATGTGTGCGTGTGTGTATGTGTCTTGAAACACTTTGGCATAGTCGATTGATTAAAATTTATTTACTATTCCCTCACTAGGCTAAAATACATGTATTATCATTTGATATGTGTTTTTTTTTTTACAAAGGAGTAACCACTTATGTGTCCTCTATAGATTAAACTGCTACGTTTTCGAATAATTGTTTCCTTATTTTCATTTGTATTATAGTTGTAGACCTGTTCCCGACGATATCATCGTGGGAAGCCTGCCACCGGACACGATTAAAATGGTTTCAGAATCCTGGCCTGCATTGATATACAAATAAGAAAATACGATATCTTATCACGACTTATCACAATGTGTGCTTATATAATCTGAAGGGCACGCAAATTGCCTTCGGACTGCAGCAGAAATACGGGGGTTATGGATGCTGTTTGTCGAGCCGACGTACTGAAAACAAGGCTTGGGTAAACTAGTCATAAATATTCTTGTGCAAAAATGTGATATTGGATTTGATAAGAATGATAGAATGTTTCTATGGTCAAAGGTTGTCCCAAAAAAGAACGTGAAGCTTTGAGATAGGAGTGTGTATCTTTATTTTTATGGTATTTTAGCATCGTGCAGTTGTTCATTGTAAGGATGAACATCTGATAAATTGTATAAACAAAATTAAAAAGGCAAAAACATTTAAAAAATGCCATCTATATACAAAAAATATACATACATAGGGAGACTGATAGTTCGACTTATCATATTTAGGCTTCATCAAGAAGAGACAATTTATTTATGCAAACATACATGCTTATCTTGTTTTCAGTGTATATCAATTGTTTCTATTTTCGACTACAAACTAATGGAATCAAATTCTTATTGAACCACCTGTCTTAAATAATCACATTCTGCCGATCATCATCAACATTACCAAGTACGATGTTTTAAAAAGAATGTGTTCTCTATAGTATCAAACCTGACGGAATGGTTAATTGTAGATATATACCGCTTTATACCCTCCAAAACAGTCCAGCAAAAACCTAACACCCAGTCGTGGTTCTCTCCAGAATGCGTTGCTGCCATTGCGCACAGAAATCGCTATTTCAATTGGTTCCAACGTAATAGATGTACTGAGACTAAAGCCGTTTTCAAGACTGCCAGCAACCACTGTACAAGAGTAATAAAGAACATTAAGTCCAAGGTAGCTGAGCAGTAGCTTGGTTCTTTTTTTTTTACACAGTGATCACCACTTATCAAGGCCCGGAAGCCACTCAGGGATAAGGGTTATTGCAAGTACATTACGTTAGTGAGGATATTTGCTGAAGTGTTTACTTAAGGGGGCGGTTCCCACCAGTTTTGGCAAATAACTATCAGGGTTCTAAACAGAAACATGTGCTATATACCAACCATTATCAATGGACCTGAGGTAATCTCGTCAGCATCTGACCAAAGCTGTCACCGCCCCCGTATTTCCTCTTGCATCAGAAAACACGCTATGCGATATATGTGCGTGATGCTGCCAAGCTAATCAAAAACCTTGATTCCAATAAAGCAACTGACCCTGACGGCATTCCAATAATAGTGCTCAAAAAGCTCGAGTCAGAATTAGCTCCCATACTTACAAAGCTGTTTAAGCTTATTTACAAAGCCGTTTAAGTTAAGAAGAATTGCTTCCAAACACCCTGGAAACCCACATTACAATTACTACGATATTGCCCTATTAACCCTTATCCTCGAGTGGCCTCCGGGTCTTTATAAATGGTGACTCCTATGTTTAAAAACATCACTGTGTTGTTTTACCGTCCACCCGACACTCATTAATTATTGCCGTCAACTGACCTTTAGCCCTTGAGTAAAAAAAAGCACCGATGATACCTTAGATTATTGGATTATTGACACAAGGCCAGTTATACTGAAAAAGGGAACTCCGAACCTTAAAATATAACATCGCACTCTAAGAAAGAAAAAAATAAAATGATATCATGAAATACCACCGAGTCAATATCACTGACAAATACAAGCAGGAAATTAAGTTGTCTAAATGGTGTTTTTTTAAATAAGTTTTTAAAGGTAAACATCTAATGAGTACGTGACTTAATATGCAGCAATAACATAATTTTGCAGATTTGATAGTCGCAATACGAAACAATAATGGATACCTTTTGAAAAGTAATAAATGACAAACTGAGAAAACTTGAAATAATTATTATATTACAATATATATATATATATATATATATATATATATATATATATATATATATATATATATATTGTAATATAATTATTTCAAGTTTTCTCAGTAATTATATATATATATATATATATATATATATAATTAAATTAAATTAAATTAATAGTGTTAATCGTGACACCCTGCACTGAAGATTCCCGAAAGGATGAAACACTAGTGCCTGTAGGTATTTAATTATTATAGTAAAAAATAATTACGACAGCCCCTTTAAGAAAGTCGTTTCTTATCGTTGAGCACTTTCAGTTGAATTAAATCGGTCAATTTAGCTCTCATCCATAACGATTAGATTACTGTCTGACTGGCGTAAAGAACATTTAAAATTAAAGTTAAATTTTAACGTTATTTCACGCGGTTAACTGTAACTGAATTGATACAGTCTTTGCCAATCGAATTAGAGATTGCTCGTGTTGCCGAGTTCGAATCTGTCGACTGGTGTTAATCGTGACACCCTGCACTGAATATTCCCGAAAGTATGAAACACTAGTGTATGTAGGCATTTAATTATTATAGCTAAAAATAATTATATATATATATATATATATATATATATATATATATATATATATATATATATATATATATAGGAGAGCAATAGAAATGGTAAATGAATTCACAAGAACTATATATTGGTTCATTTATTCAATAAGGGAATACAAACAATTAGTTGGGGGATAGAAGGGACTTTTCATACCAAGGCATTTCGAAGCCTAATGCTTCTTATCAGGAGAGTAGAGAAGATGCTAGGTAACATAGTGGGGATGCGGTATCTAGTGTGGGATTCATTAGGAACAAAATAGATCAAATAAAATTATAGATGATGTTGGGGGAGTTTTATCGAATCCTAAATAAAGGAGGAGCGTATTATATAGAGTGTAATGTAGAAAGGTGTATTGGGTCTTTATCATAGTCTTAAATGTATGTAGTATACGTTTTAAGGCTTAAGAGGTATAGTGTGGATGGGTGTTGAGCTTTATATTGTCCCGATAAGTCTCCTCTTATAGAATTGAGCTCACTCTTTTCTTCTAACGCACTAAGCTATATATATATATATATATATATATATATATATATATATATATATATATATATATATATATATATATACATATATATATATATATATACTTCATTTAATCACATAAATTAATATACGGAAGTATACATTTATGCATAAACTTTAAGTATTTACTTCAACAATGCTCAATACGCAGGTAGAGCTAGGTAGTGTTATAAAATATATATTTTATATCTTATGATTATATCTTATGATTAAATGAAGTAGTTATATATATATATATATATATATATATATATATATATATATATATATATGGCGATTAAGCTACATATATATATATATATGGCGATTAAGCTACACAGAATATTCCGTGTTTCATCCACGCTAGGATTCATCAGGCGTATGCGAGGATTTTGTGGTTGTCTCGCGTTTTTATATACACTCCTTCTATTGAGTTTTTAGTTAGCTAATAAGCTTTCTAGCAGTGGAAACAATAAAGCTGAGGAATCTTAGCGTGGATGAAACGCGGAATATTCTTTGCAACTTAATCCCATATATATTTTATAACTTACTATCTATCTATCTATCTATCTACCTATATATATATATGTATATATATATATATATATATATATATATATATATATATATATATATATTAGCTGTTTTTGCTGGGTCGCTATTGTCTCTTAATATTTGGTTAATTTCGATACAAATTCATTTACCTTTAAATGTGACCGTAAAAAAGCGAAATCAAAATTATTAACGCTTCTTTACGCTTGTAATTTGTAAATAGATCGCATCCTGAAGAAAATCAGCTCAAGAATAAAGAAAGAAAATTCTATATATTTGCAAAAAAAATGACCGAGCTAAATTGTCGAAAGAGAACAATTTATTATATAAAAAACAAAACATTGAAGGATAAGAACAATAACAAAAATAGTTAATATAATTTCTAGTTAGTTAATGCAATATATATATATATATATATATATATATATATATATACATACATATATATATATATATATATATATATATATATATATATATATATATGCATGTTTCATTGATTGATTGATTGAACAGTGAGGATAATTCCTGTTCGTTTCTCTTGCGATCCCTTTTATCCATTTGGCGGGAAAATGTTCGAACGTTCTGTTCGAGTGTAAGAAGAAATAGTCGCGACAGTTTTCGACTTCATGAATCATCTTCAAGCAATCGATGAATTAAAAAATTGCGTTAGTGAATTTATTCAAAAAGTCGATTAAAATTGAGGCCCTACTCATTCACATAAAAAGGACCATCAATCAGGTTCAATATAAGGGGGAGGGAACGTGTAAGTGCTTTTAACGATTTTAAAAGAACAGGAGAAACAAACAGGAATCATCCCTGTTGTTCAATGAAACCTGCTGCCCAAATATACTAATATATACTTAAGAAGGCAAAAAGAAACTCTGAAGCAACAAATGAGCTTAAAATCAGCTTAAAATATCCACATTAATCGTAATTGTTGTTGTTCCAAGTTATACAAAGTAAAATTTAGTCCATATGGCTGGACTTTCTCTTAATGATCGTGAAGATCTCATTACCCCCCATCTTTCTGGTTTAGCCAATCAAGAAATCGGCCGCAGATTGAAATGTGATTTGAGAACGGAACGAAAAACTGTGCAAAAGCACCAAAATGTAGACAGTGTTCGTAATGCCCCTAAATCTAGTCGTCCTAAAGTTACTTCTAACAGAGAAGACAATGCTATTAAGATACGCAGCCTCAGAAACAGATTTGTAACGGCTCCCAAAATCCAATAACAGTGTAATCTTGTTAAAATTGCTCTCTTTCTAAAGTTAAGAACAGAGTGAAGGAATTTAATTTACGAGGCTGTGTTGCAAGACGCAAGCCAATGACTTCTGTAAAGAACAAAAAGCGCCGTCTGGACTTCGTCAGATTCAATGAAGATCATGACTCTTCATATTGGTTTAAAGTGATTTTTAGCGACGAAAGCAAGTTCAATAGGGTAAGCAGTAACGGTTAGCAGTACGTCTGTCGGAGGAAAGACAAAGAATTAAATCCTAGGTGCATAGATTCAACGTTGCAAGGTAGTGGAGGTTCAGTTTTGGTGACGGCAATAATTATTTCCAATGGTCCATGGCCTATAGTTCGCTTGCAACGTCGAATTAATTCGACCAAGTACATTAATAATTTCACTGAGCATTTTTTACCCTGTTTTGGCCGGAATTTGAATGATAATCCCATCTTTATGCAGGATAATGCCCCCAGTTTCACAGCTTGCAATGTCAAGAGGTTCCTTGAGGAGCATTATATTCCGTGTTTGGATTGGCCTGCACAATCTCCAGACCTCAATCTTATCGAAAACGTATAGCGTTACATCAAGCAACAGCTATGCAATGATAAAATTTCAAATCTGGAAGAATTTGGCCAAAAATTAAGAAGTCGGATGCCCTTTCATTGGAGTATTGCCGCAGACTAATCTAACTTCTTACGTTTTTTTTTTTTGGTCCCCCGACAAAAGGAGGGTAAACTTGTAAATTTATTCTTGTCCGTTTGTCTGTTCGTCCGCACTTTTCTTAATAACTACGCTTTGAAATTTTTTAAAATTTTGCACAAACATTAAATATGATATGAGGATTTCCTGGAAAAAACTTCGGTTGCCCCTAGGGGTACCTTTCAGTTTAAAATGGACACTTTTATGCTTATTATTGAACATTGATGCTTGGATTTTTATTTTATTATTTTTTTTTTTTGACTTTCTGAAAAGTTGTTACTAACTGATTTCTATATAATTTTGTTTGCCTATACTTCACGATAACTCTTGGGTGTGTCCCAAGGACTCTTTTAGGGCTAATAAGAGCACTCCATTTTTGGGACTATTTTACCATATTTGACCAAACTTTTCTGTGTGTGTCTATTTAGCAGTTTTGCATGGTGTTGAACTCAAATTTAAATATGTTAAGGCCTTGGGGACTTTGGGGGCTAAATGGAGGGTGGCAAATGATGAACTTAGTCATTTCTTTTTTGCATAGTGCAGATCTCAAATTTACATTATTAATTTACATATGTTGAGGCCTATAACTTCGCTGTTTGTTCATTTTCACCAGGATTCGACGTCCCCTGGGGACTTTTAGGGTTAAATGTGCTGAACTTAGTAATTTTTTATGTCTCGTTCACTGCGCACTCACAGGAGACCATGCATGTTTAACCTGTTTACTTTATTCCTGTATTCTTACTCAAGTCGAAGTTCTCAAACACCGGGAGCCCCTTTTTAAGGTTAACACTTGATCTGCATGTGTGCGTGTGCGTTTGCATGTGTGTATGTGTATGTGTGTGCTTATTTAAACATAGAATCTGATAAAAATTTATTTACAATTACCTCACTGAGCTAAAATACCTTCATTAACATTTGATATGTCTCCCTTTTAAACCAATATGTTTGCAAATATTTTTTTTTAATATTTTGTATATATCTATCTATATATCCATACATAGATGCAGAACTGTTCCCGAAGATGTTACCGTTGGAAGCTTGAAACCGGAGATAGCCGATGTAGTTTCAGAATCCTGGGCGTCATCCGTATACAATGGAAAAGAAGTGCCACTTATACGATATCTAATCGCGAATTATCCAACGACGTGCTTATATAATATGAAGGGCGCACCAGTCGCCTATGAACTGCAACAGGAATACGGTGGATTAGGGATGCTGTATGTCAAACCGGCGTACCGGAAACGAGGCTTAGGAAAACTGGTCACGAACTTCCTTCTACAAAAATGCGCTGACCATGGGTATCCACCATATGCCCTAATTGCTGATGATAACGAAGAATCCGGTAAACTCCATACTAGTATTGGATTTCAAAAGAAGGATTTACTTTTTATATGGTCAAATATTCACCCCAAAACGAATGAGAAATGATATGTCTCCTCTGTGGATCAAATCGCTATATTTTCGAATAATTTTAATATTGTACACCGATACATATTTTCAGTTTAAAATAATAATATAATCAGATTCATTATTTAACATCGGAAATTTAAGACCCAAATCTAAAAAAACAAATCCTCACGAAAATATAAAACATTAAACATAATCAATGTTATTTATGAGATTTAAAGCACTTCGGAAGAATGTAACTCCCATAAGAATGATTTATCTATGAACCTGAGTCAACAACAGATCGAAAATTTTCGTGATACATTGATTTTTAAACAAAAAGATGAGAAATATTGATCAAATAAAAAGGTATGGTCAAACAGAATTTCCTTGTTATATGTTTGATAATGCTTGTTTAAATGAAAAAAGACTACTGAAATACACATGCAATATACATATATATATATATATATATATATATATATATATATATATATATATATATATATATATATATATATATATAAAATATATTAAATCCCCGAAACAGTGTTTCATGGTAGACAACTGATGATCCCTTGAAAAATAAATTATTGGTATTATAGTAAATTCGAGAGCGAGTTGATGCAGTGATTGCAGGTGATTAAATAACTTACTGACTAGATGGTTTTCTAACGAATGATAAAAAATGTTGTTGTTTTTTTTTGTATAGTTTTAAAGGTTAAAAACTTCAAAGACTATATATATTAACAATTAATACATGCATAAAAGTAAGTTACAGCCAAACTCAAGGCCACGTGAAAGGACAACTTTTTTGGTGTCAGACAATGAATATTTAGAAAAAATATAAATATTCCTTTCACTCGTCTGACCAAACTTTCTATTAAGAAGAAAACTTACTAGAAAATCGTATTCTGTCACAGAATGACAAATTCGACCATCCAAAACTCAAAACCGGTGATATTTGCGTTTGGTAGAAACCAAAACTTCAGATAAATGTAGAATTCATCTTTTTAAAAAAGTTCGTTCGACATTTATCGCATTTCTCGCTTTAACCTTCAAAACATGCCTGAAATATAACCCGGTGAGACGTGATTAAGCAAACAAGATCGGAGGAAAATATTTCGGATTGAGCCTTTAATCCAATGATTTCATTTAATTTCTTTATAATACTTTTATTGTACCTTTTCCTCAAATATATAAACATATAAATATATTATGGGTACATAATATATAAACATATAAATATATTATGGGTACATAATATATAAACATATAAATATATTATGGGTTCATAGTTTTATAATACTTTTAAAGAACACCGAACTGAGTGCCATAATTAATTACTGAGGGTTTTTTTTTTTTGTAGTTTAAACATAAACCATTGAAAAGAAACTTTCAAAAAGACCAAAATACACTTCTAAAGTATATTTCTCCTAAGCCTACATTAGATAAAGAGGATGAATAAGGAGTGGTGCAAGAAAAAAACCCTATCTAAACGTCTTTCAGCCAACCCTTTTTCAAGATATATGTTGGCAGGGGGAGAAAAGACCATAGATTAACAGCGAGGGTAAAAAAAAAAAGAAAAATTGTATAGGAAATCGGAGAAAAAAGACAGAGAAACAATCTCAGCAAATACCCATAAGTTCTAAATTATTTGGTTACACAGAAATGGTTGGCGCAAATTAATGTATACAGCCTCGAGAATTTTTAAGTGAATTCTCGAGCGCGCTCTGTGTAAAATCGAGAAATCCGTGTATCTTTCAGTGCAAATTTGGCACCAATGGCCGACCTATGAGTTGGTAAACGCCCGGATGTAGGCCATTTTTTTGTGTCTACGTATCGAAGGGGGACATGTTAGGAAATTCTAACCTCCAAACATTGAATGGTATGGCCCACGTCGTCAGTTTCACACTGACCGTTAAATCGATAAACAACAATATTATATTGAGTGGTAGGGATACCATCCTTTCGAAAGGAGGGGAAAGCATTTCTCATCCTAAACACGGTTCGGACCTTCGTTGCAAAATAGCAGCGTATGACGGCTGTATCTAATATATATATATATATATATATATATATATATATATATATATATATATATATATATATATATATATATATATATATATATATGTAAGATCATTTTGGGACACCCCATATATATATATATATATATATATATATATATATATATATATATATATATATATATATGTACATGGGGTGTCCCAAAATGATCTTACACATTTGTAGATAAAAAATTAGAGATAAATTTAAATTAAAAAAAAAAAAGAAACTATTTTTTTATTTTTTAAATGCACATTGAAAGTGAGATTATTTTAATTAGGTCAACATTGATTTATATCTGTATTTATGCATTTTTTTAAGGAAATGCCCCCGAATCATTTGATTATTTTGCGTGGTGACATTGGTTGTAATGCAAAATTGCCGGATCTGAACACCTGCGATGTTTTTTGTGGGGATATTTGAAGTAAAAAGTATTCAGTAACCGCCCTCGATCTCTTGAAGAAATAAAACGAGCTATTCGTCCAGCAATTGCTTCTGTTCTACCTGAAATGATCCATAGAGTTATTGAAAACTTCCAGGAAAGTCTATAATCGTGTGATAGAAATGATGGGGAACATTTAGCTGATCTATTTTCTTTATTTAATTGCTGTTTAACTTTTTTTTACCAACAATGTGTCAGGTGATTTTGGGACCCCCAACACCGAATCATTGTTTCATGGTATACAATTGATGATCCCTGAAATAACATTAAGACTATTGTAAAATCGAGAAAGCAAATTGATGTAGCGATTGCAGGTAATTAAACGACTAAATGGTTTTTCCAATGAATGACAAAAATATGAAATTAAAGAATAAAAATGTGTTATATAGTTTGGAAGGTTAAAAAAACTTCCCAAACTCTCTCTCTCTCTCTCTCTCTCTCTCTCTTTCTCGGTCTATATTTCTCTCTCTATCTATATAATTATAAAACTCAAATGACCTTGTAACGGTGTTGTAACTACACATCCGGTTTACGACTTCCGGTTGTGCATGCGTACATAAACATTTTCTTCTTCACTACCAACATAAATAAATAACCTCGAAAATATGTTTTTTTTTTTAAATTTGCCTTACAAATAAAACAATAAAAGGCATTGTTTTACTGTGTACGTTTTCAGCGTCCCAATTGTTTTGTTTTTGTTTTTTCCGCGTTTAAATTATCCAAATAATACTTTAATTAATACTTTCTGCTTTTTTTTACATCGTTCATTTCCGTATTACGTTTAAGCTATTTTAACGCAATTTTCTTACAAATAAATCTACTTTAACCCGTTGACAACTATAAGAGCATTTTACGACGGCGATTTACCCACCGCCTTCCTTTTTTTTACATTTTCTTCTCCATTTTTTAGTACACTTTAATACCTTTATTTTACTACACTCTTAACATAAACAAATAAATCCGAAAATATTTTTTAAAGTTACATTTTATTTTCATTTTCTATTTTAAAAAACATTCTTTACACGGGGAGAGTGGTTTAACTATCCTGTACTAACAATTTCATTAAAAATATATCAAAATTAGAATTTAACGTTAAGTATCATGTTATTTGTTCAGTGCACATGTACCTATATGTATGGCAAACCACTTATAATTCAATGGCTGTAAGTTTTTTTTTTCCAAAAATAAACAATTATAAACAGAATGACTATTATAAATCTATCTATATTCTTTTTCATTTTAATATACATTCATAGACATGTTTCTGTTATATCACAAAAAACTATTTTCTTTACGTCACAAGTGTCACGCTCATGCATTAATTCTATAGCTAATATAACATACTGACCCAACGGGCCATGGGTAGTCTAATATATATATATATATATATATATATATATATATATATATATATATATATATATATACTAGTTGTACCTTGCCACACGTTGCTGTGGCTCAAATTCGCGCAATGGAAAAAGTTCCAAAATGAGGAAATGCATGTTTCTTATAGGTTTAATTTCCCATTTCATATGGGTACACAGTTTTTGTTGTTCAATTTTCTTAGCTGATATAGATATATTTTTAGCTAGGTGACTCTTGAACATGTAACATAAATTTTCCATGTGAAAAAAACAGTCAGTGAATAGTTGTAAGCCACATAATTGTGAAGATTATTCCCTTAGCTTTGTTGATGGTTATTGCAAATGATACTAAAATTGAAAATGCAGTTTCCTAAAGTGTAATGGTGTATCCGGTGGAATCATAGGAATGCGTGGAATGAAGATATATTCACCTGTGAAAGGTCCTGTTAAGATTGTTGTTTCTATGATATTGTTTTTAATTTTTTACTGCAAGCCATGTGCCATTGCAAAGGTTGGATTGGTTTATATTTCCCAAAATGACAATTAGTATGTAAATTTTCAATTGCAGTACATGCGGTGGCATCCCTGACAAATCTAGCTGTTAGATAATTAACCCCTTTATTTGCTTCCACAACAGCGTCGATGGATTTGTATTTGACTACCTCACTTGGATTTTTACGTTTAATAATAGCGTTAAGTTCATAGACGTCTTTGTATTGAGCAGCAAGAATATCTCGTTCAGTCAGTCAAGTGGAATTCATATAATTAATTTGAATATCGGAAAAACTTTTTAACCAACTCTTCTTTTGATGTAATAAAATTACAAAAGTTTAGAATCAAAGAATTTCGCCCTTAACTCGGATCAGCCGGCACTTTTCCATATCCAATTTCCCACAAGTGATGCAAAAATTTCTGTGCGGATCGAGCAGTCTGTAACTGGACACGCATATTGTGAGTTAAGTTTAATGTCTTCACATGGCACCAAAATGTAGCGTGCTTGAGGCAAGCATTTATTTCATCCGCTGGTGTTGATTGAGGAATTGCAAGTAACATTTGCCTGAAATCTCCTGCAAGCAATATTAATGCATTCCCAAATGATCTGACATTACCACGCAAATCTTGCAAGGATCGACCAAGAGCCTCAAGTGATTTTTTTGTGTGCCATTGTGCATTCATCCCTAACAATAAGTTTGCAGTTTTGCAATATTTTTCCCCATACTGGATGTTTTGGAGATGTTGAACATGAGATTATTGAAAAATTGAATGTTTAATAGTTGCTTCAAAGTAGAATAAGTCGTTCTCCTACTTGGTAACACGGTCACAGGTATTCCGCATGCAGCTAGGGGTATGGTTGCGTCATTTTGTCACCGAATGGCTGCCAAAATAAATTTAATTAGAAAGTTACTCCCGGTGCTGTCCAAGGTAGCAGTAATTTCCAAATAACTTCTAATCTCACAGTAAGTAAATTAGGTGACTAAATTAGGATTTATCCATGTTTTCACAATGCCTTATTCACTGTAATTAATTCAGGAGACTAAAATAGGATGAGGGATTAGACATTGACAGATAGAGAGGAAGATATATAGATAGAAAAGAGAAAGTGAGAGGGAAATAGAGAAAGAAAGAGTTAATTTTACGACTTGCCCCCGGCGTATTATAAACACCCCATGTTAAAAACGGCTTTCAGAATAACTCCGCCCTCCCAAAACTCCCCATGTTAAGAACAACTTTCGAGGTCTGGGAGGGTGGTAAATCTGAAAGCCATTTTTCACATGGGGAGGTTAGGGTGTTTATAATACGCTGGGTCGTAAAAATTAATCAGCAACTTTTATTTTTTTCATAGTTTAGAAAACGTGAAACAAACTTTTTGTGTGTGTGTTTTTTTTAATTATTTAAAAAACAAACAAAACTGGTATATATATATATATATATATATATATATATATATATATATATATATATATATATATATATATATATATATATATATTGCCGAATCCCGGCGAGTAGTTTTTTTGTTTAAATATTATTATTTTGTTTTGCCAGGGAGGGACACGTACAGAAAATGCAGGAAGGAAAAAAAATAATGCAATTTTTTCTATAAAAAAACAAAAGAGGTTTAATGGCATGCTTATCGATATGAAATGTCACTGAATAATCAGAATAATGAAAGCAGATTCAATATAAATCGGAAGTATTTCCGGTAAATAGCCTCGGCTGAAATCGGAACAGAAAGTAACGATGACGAAAAAGTTTTTTAATATGGTAATATTTTTTTACTTTTTAATATTTAAAACACAGTTGGGTTGGATACAATCACTGTTGCAAAATATAACGAAAAACAGACTTGCAGTTTTCTAGTTTAGTTAATTTGAAAAAAAAACAGACTTTTCATTTATATGTAGATATATATATATATATATATATATATATATAATTTACGAACATGTAAATAATAAATAAATAAATAAATAATGTTTGTTCATTTCTTTACGTCCAAAAATTATGGGATTCCTTCTAAAGATAAATATTTTCCAAGATATCCAAGATTGGAGAAACTAATAATCGTATTATCGTTTAAAAATTCACCCCCCCACACACATATATATATATATATATATATATATATATATATATATATATATATATATATATATATATATATTGACAATGGTTTCAGATAGACGAAAAACACTCCTGTGGCTGAAACCACTGTCAATAATTTTCCCCACTCTTTATCTGTGCTAAAATCAAAACGTAGATTCAATTAAAAAAAGCTTTCTTAGAAGTGCACGCCTGCGGAACACTCTTCTGTTTGCCAGTTTCCCACCTGACTATAACTTGGATACCCAACATAAACAAATTCCTTATAAACCGCCTCCTTAAAGAATCCAATTTATCAAATCTCTATTACTAACGATTGCTACGATATTATCCCATTGATTACTGTACACGCAATAACCCTTATCCCCGAGTGACCTCCTGACCTTGATAAGTGGTAACTACCATGTAATATATATATATATATATATATATATATATATATATATATATATATATATACGAGGGGTTATCAACAATGATTATTTTTTAACATTATTTTATTATTCCGTGTTTTGGTTTTTCATTGAAAATTATGTTTGGACCATTGTAATAATGTTTTTAAATCATTGAAATAGTTTTTAACGCGTTTCAGACGTTCTGTGAAGCGTCCTCTTAAGAAAGTATTTAAAATGTAAAATATTTAGAACTAGCTGTACCCTGGCACGCTTTGCTCTGGCTCGATTTGGTGTAAATCTCCATCACCTACCAAAGAAATATTTTGTTATATACGAACGTGAGGCGGACGTTTCCAACCCCCAAAATAGAAGAAAAGGGAAGAAGAATGGGGAAAAATGGGTTCCTGTTTCCACCTCTAAGGAAAATACTTAAAAAAGAAAAAAGAAAGAAACGATGAAAATAGAGAGAAAGGCATCGAACAAAGCGAAATGTAACGAAAATGATTTATGATATGTTTATTTAAAAAATAAAAAGAAAAGATATTGGAAAGACGGCGAACAAAGATCAAAGAAACGGAAGAAAAAGGAAAGATTCGTTTAGTGTAAAGAAAATCCGGCTGTTTTACAAAGAAAGAAACGATGTTAAACTTGCCGAAGGAAGAGGAAAAACGGAAAGAGAGAAGAAATAACAAAAGAAAATGGAAAGATCGTGGAAACAGAAAAAGAAACAGAAACAGAGGAAAGTAAAAAATAAATAAATAAATAAATATAAAGAAACGATGGTAAGACGAAAAAGATAAAAAACGGAGAGAAGAAATGAATTTGTAAAATAGAAAGATCGGGAAAACGTAAAACAGAGAAAAGAAACATACAAAACCTAAATAAAATAAATCCAGAGAAACAATGTTATACATGGAGCAGAACGCGAAATAAAACGGAATTGAAGTAATATTATTTTTATTTTAAGGAAAGAAAATGTAAAGATTTTGTTTTGTTTTGTTTTGGTTTGTTTTAAGCGTGGTGCGTTTCACCTAAATTGCAGTCCAGTTTTTATAGAAACATAACCCGATGTTCGTCCGTAATTGTCTCCTGTGAACGGTCACGGCCGGTGTAAATGGGTGGTAGTGGAAGTATGAATTTATTAGAAAGAGAAGAATTTACTACTTCCATTGATCGTAACCGGTTTTGGCAGTGAACTTTCACCAGATAAAATATAGGAAGCTCCGATCAGCGAGGTAGTGGATAGGTAATATGCCTATAACACACCTCAGATAGCGCGACGCAGTTTGTATACAGTACATCTGCATTTTCAATCCTATTAAGATCAAACTCGGAGGGGAAAAATGAGTTCATTTTATATATATATATATATATATATATATATATATATATATATATATATATATATATAGAGAGAGAGAGAGAGAGAGAAGAGAGAGAGATATACTTAAGATGTGTTTAAAATGTAAAAGAGCAGTGGAAACATGTGTAAATGATTCTACTCTTCATTCGTATGTTAAATTTTTATTACTGGTTCGTTGGGGTCGATCTGTGGTCACTGCTGTCTTATGTTTCTCTCTCTCTCTCTCATTCTCTCTCTTCTTGTCCTTTATATATATATATATATATATATATATATATATATATATATATATATATGAGTAATATTTTTATTTCTATAAAGAAGTCGGACACTGAACTAATGCTTCGGAACAGTTGGTTTATTAAAAAAGCGAAAGTTCATTATCCTTATTATTATTATTATTATTATTATTATTATTATTATTATTATTATTATTATTATTATTATTATTATTATTTATTTATTTATTTTTTTTTAAATTATTTTATCATTATTATTATTATCACTATCATAATTATTATTATCATATTTATTATTATTATTATTATTATTATTATTATTATTATTATTATTATTATTATTAGATCTTCAATTTTCATAACTGGGCATTTCAATTTAAAGTTATACATTATTTAATCAATGTCTATGTACCTTTATATAAAGTCGTCTCGGTTTTTATTTGTTATTATATTTTTATTATATCCTATACACATGTGCTATATATGTGTATTTGTCTTACTAGTTTTGTGACACGTATATAATTATTTGTGTGGAAGCCTTACTTCAAATCCTTTTTGCTAACGTCACTATCCGACCCCCCCCCCTTTATGTGTCTTCTTTCGTTGACATGTTATTTAAAACACTTGTAAATTTGGCATATTGTTTTTACCACTCCTCTTTTCTTATAGTAATGTAATGTAACTATACTGAGCCCTTTCCGTCCTTCGGTTCTTTTCTTTTTCTCTTTCTTTTCTTTTCTATCTTTTTTCCTTTTTCTTCTTTTTAGCTGTCAAGTCTTTTCCCTTTTTTTTTATCTCTTTCTACCTTCTCCTCTATCTTATTGATCGTTGACATCCCCTTTCCCGATATTGCCTTCCATTTTCGAGTCTAAAATGTCACTTAACATTACCCCTCACACTTCATGTTAGCGATTTAATATTTCATTTTTATAAATAAATAAATATATTTCACTTCTTTCATTTAAGAACCAGATGCTTTGATTAGTAAATAAACTTTTATTTCTGTCGCCTGACGAGGAACTTTTGCTTTTTTAATAAACCAATTGCTTCGAAGCATTAGCATGTTCAATGTTACGACTGTGTGATATTTGTTTATATAAATAAAAATATTATATTTTGCACTTTTTTATTCAGGACACTTAATAACCTCGTTTTAAGTGCGTCATGAGTAACTTGCTGGAATATGTGTTAAATAGCGAAGTAATCAATCATCTCAGCAAAAATAACCTTCTTAGTGACACGCAATATGGTTTCCGTTCTGCAAGATCTACATCAGATATGCTTACAGTTATATCTCATAGGATTAGCGAATCTCTCGACGGAGGCTACCTTTCTAGGGCAATTGCTCTTGACATATTAAAAGTCTTTAATGTAGTATGGCATAAAGATTTACTTCACAAGATCCCCAGCTACGGTATAGCTTGAAATGTCTTCTCAATTATTAAATCATTTTTCTGATAGATTCATAAGAGTAGTGGTTGATGGGCAGAAATCAGAAGCTCACACTCTTAATGCTGGAGTCCTTCAAGGGTCCATCCTGGGCCCAACTCTCTTCCTGATATATATTAATGATCTTCCAAATCACACCCTTACATCATTCGTAGACATTTATGCTGATGACACTGTGACCTTTCACGTGACCTTACACGACCTTAAACCTCTGATCGCGGTCCAGTTATAATCTTAACCCTGGGTCGATGCCCAATTATGACTATCCTAGTCACCGGGTAATTAATTATGTCGACTGTGCAACCAGGTCTGCCAACCGTTGGTACATCGCGTCACCCAGTGAGTCCTCGTCAAGGCGTTGGAGGACTCTTCTCGGTTGCACGGTCCTCAAGGCCTGTTCTTTTTTATCGTCTAGTTGGTCGTCCTGTTGACTGGTTGTTCGTTGACGGGAACGGGGTCACAAGTGGCAAGTAAAAGAAATAAAGTTACATGGGACAACAGCACATCAGCAAACAAACTCCGGAGGTTGGCTGATATATAATGTATTTAGGAAATTCATAAATGATTATCTACAGACGTATGTACAATTGAAGATTAAATGGAAGCAAGCAATTAGATTTGTGAATGAGCTTCTTGTTGTTGAAATACTCGGTCGGAGTCGCGGACCGTTGTAATTATCGTTAATGTATTCTGGCTGGTCTCTTCCTAGGTCCTCTGAATTCTATTAAGTTGCAAATTGAGCTCTCTGGCGACCAGCGAGGGGGAGAGAGAAGTTGGGTGGCTGGGTTCCTCTGCCGAGATCTTTATCTTTTTCTCTCCAAAGATCTCTCTCTGTCTTCTCTCTTCTTCTATCTCCTTCTATCTCTGATTAAATCGAGTTTTACGGATCTTATATAGTAAAACCCTTGAATAATGACGACGCCTACGTTCGTCTTCGACCAATCAAATTGATTGATAACAATCCACCTGATTCCTTCTCATTGGTCAATTTGGCCTGTGGCAGGTATTATTTTTCTGCCCCCAATTTCCAAAATCAAATTGACTCCTCCCCAACTTGCCTGACCCCGCCTCCTCGATAATGTTTTTTTCCCATATTATCAACTGATAATCAGAGGAAATATTATTTTTAGTTTGTAATAGATCACCAGATTTCACTATTTAAAAATATCCGTTTGATCTTCTTTTCTCTTTGAATTATTTGTTTTGTAAAAACATCAGTGTGATTTTTTAAAAAAATATTCTTTACATGTCAGAATTCCCCTTAGCGCCCAAAACAATTTGCCAAAAGACATTTTTAGAAAAGTCATAATTGGAAATAAACACTGGCTTGCTTTTGAAGTCATTAATTCTTTTATCAGGCCCGATCTGTTTCGTGTGTGTGTGTGTGTGTGTGTGTGTGTGTGTGTTTCTCAGATCAAAAACGATCCGACATTTCACCTGTCAAACACCACATTTCAAGCCGACCGACATTTCAAATCTCTGTTTCGGAATATTTTTGTTGGCTCGTTTAGTTCAAACGCGAGCGTATTTTGGTTAAAAAATGTTTTAAGTAATCTTTCGCTTTGAAGTTTAGCATGCGATTTCTATTTTTATCCCCCGGTATGGTATCTCAACAACAAGATTTTGACACATAAAAATATTAACTAAAAAAAATTTTTTTTTTCTGTAACCGGTGTTCGCCCGGAATTGAATATTACATTTAACACAAAAAACGTCACATCGACCCTACTGATCTGATGTGGCCCCTCTTTGGTGTTACAACACTACCATCTATGGCAGCACATTTAAGACCGTAAACGACCAAGTTCTCTCCGATTCTCTCTCCTCTGATCTTGAGCAAATGTTACAGTGGGGAAAGAGGTGGCTTATTACTTTTAATGCATCTAAAACCAAGTTTTTATCTTTACATCATGAACGTCCTGATCCCCATCTGGCATCAAACAAAACTCCATTTTCAGCATCTTGCTTCTTTCTTCGTCTTCTTCTTCCTCTCCACCTCATATCTATATATTATGTATATATCTTAAATAAATGAATAAATATTTCTTTTAAATAAAAAACACACATCGTTTTAGCTAACTTAAATTAAAAATTTTAATAATAAATAAATTAATTTTACACAAAATAAAAATCTCTTACTTTACTGTATTTCCCCGGTAAAATTATCTCTTGTAATTGCACGTGTTCAACTGTAAAACAATTCCTTGTTTTTAGAAAAAGAAAATACAGACCCTTTCAGACAATTTCCGTAATTTCCCTCTGCAATTCGATACAGCAAAAGGACTTCCAGTTGTATCTTCAAATTTTATTCCGTAACATCAGCAGGTTAACTGATATTAGTGTAAAGTACATATATATTTACATGGGTCGTGGCGCTACCTGTCTGTTTCTGGAAATTATCAGTAGATTTTATTCAAATTCGAAATTTCCTACAATGTTTCCGAGCAAAGTCACTCTCTCAGACAAGTTATACTTACGAGAAGTATGATGATATTTACTCAGTTATTATTATGTACTTTCACTCTCACACTGTTCACCAAGTAAATATATTTCTTTGTAGTTACTTCTTACAAAGAGCTGTCAATATTTTATTTAGTCATTTTGTGAATTTATCACCTACCTACAACGCATTTCCTACGTATATAATCATCGCTCCCTTACATTCTACTTCTTTTCTTCCACTAATTTGATTGACTGCGCAGAAACGCTCTTTCGTTTAACAGATTACATTTTATGAACATTTTTCTGAATCAGTTTCATAAAATTAAACTTGGCGTCTGTCCATATCCCCCTCAGCAAAAACATCGAAAACGTTAATAAAATATATAATATAATAATATATAAACTAATGCTAAACACATATTCAAATTGTTTATACACTACACGCAGCTTTATTAGCTTCTTCAACACAGACATTTACAAACTTTATCAACCATCGCTTCCAATGAATACATAACTTTTCACATTGATCTAACTAAACCATTTTGTACCGTCGACCACTAAAAAACAATGTGTACATATATCACTGGCCGAGGGTCAGTTTGAAGTTTGACTCGATGATCATATATATTAACAACTGCTTTCTCTATTACACCAGCAGATTCTCATACTGACTTTTGCTAAGTAGTTTCTGAGACAAACTAATGGCCTCAACGATCGCGGTTCGATTACAATTCGTTTCACAAAACATTTTTTTACTCACATTTACTCCTAACAAGGCATATCGCCACTTGGACGTAAGGGGCAACTATTTGGGATCATGCCTAGAAAAGATTAACAAGATGTTGGTTTACGTTACATTTAAACTTCTGCATATCATTACAGTCAGGGAAGCAGGTAGCAGGAAGGGAATTTCAAAATCTATTTGTTCGAGGGCAGAAACTATTAGAGTAGAAAGCTTTCTGGAATTCCGTGACCTCAACAGTGAAGGGGTGAGATTTTGTTGCTAAGCGGATTTGTAGGGAATATCTAGGTCGAGGAGGCACAACGGCAATAATTTCATTAGAGCACATTCTATTACAATATTTGTAAAACAGGCGGATAGATGCAACATTACGGCGATGGGGTTGGAACTTATTTGACAAAGTGGGACCTATTAGATTAAAAACTCTTTTGTGGACCCTATCCAAGAGGGAGAGGCTAGTGGTATATGCACCAGCCCAGATGTGGCAACAATACTTTTTGCATAATCGAATTGTGGCCTTGTAGAGGTCCAAGATACTCTTAGGTGTGAGTAGTCTTCTAGCTCGATAGAAGGAACCCGCCTTCTTTGTAGCAACCTTCGCAATAACCTCAATTTATTTTCCCGTTCATAGTGCCAGCAAATGTTAGGCTGAGAAGTTTCAAGGAAGAATTGTCAAGTAGAGTGTTTTTTGTCATGGTTATTGGTGGTTGGAAAGGCGTAATTGTTAAAGGAGAGCAGCTTAGTCTTATTAGCATTAAATGTTACCATCAATTTGCGGCCCTTTCTACTATATTTTCTGACGATTCTGCCATTGTCTTAGATTTATGAAAATCCATTCTTCCATCAAGCATGTTATAGAGCGTTGTATCATAAGCAAATATCTAAACATCTAAGACACAATATTATCAGAAAGCTCGTTTATGAATATCAAAATAATAGCGGTCCAAGGGTTACAAGATGAGGACCCCTTCTTCTTGTAAATAAGAAAAACATTAGATAAGTGGAAAATGAGATTAGGATAGACCGAGATTCGAACCGTGTAAGCAAGGTTCAGAATAGATTCGGATTTGGAATGTTGGAATTTGGCTACTGTTTTGGAAATAGAGATATTGAAACAGAATTTAATTGTGCATTCTTTTATGGGAACTGAATTAAAAAGGTAAGTTTAAAAATAATGAACAATACAATTTGAAAATATATTGAAAAATAAGTTAGGTTGAAAAATAGTTTAGTGAGAGTTCTTTGTTGCAGAAGTGTGTTTGGGGAATGTGCCGAGCCACATATGTTTAAGCCACGTGAGTCGATCACGTTTTGAAACCACACATCTGACGTCATAGCAAAGATGAATTCTCAATATAGGAACTGGTTTGAGTCAGTCAGAGGCAGTCGAGTCCGGATCAAACAGTCAGCAGAGTCGGACAGAACTGACATGATCAGAGGAGGGTCCCTTTAGAAGCGATCTGATAATAAAGAAGTTATCATCATGTTTTTGTAAAACTGTGGCGTGTCATCATTCAACAGCAAAAGGTAATGTGTGAAACATCCTTAATATGAACTTTGTCTCACTCATCGTTATTATGAACTTTATGTAACTCTTACAAGAAATGTTTCTCTCTCTCTCTCTCTTATCATCTCAGCCGGTTTCCCTCAGTATTGTCACTAACGTTACCGTTAATATGATCTCCAATATGGACCCCTATGCAACACAAGGATCGAAATTTGCTTTTGCGATGTGGTGGACTAGTGCTTAATTAATTAAGGTCTCAAAGATTTTAACGAAAAGGGAGAGGAGACTGATTAAGCGATAATTGAGAGAGTCAGTCCTTTCACCAGAATTCTTGTACACTAGTAATACAAAGGCCGTCTTCCAGCTATTAGGGAAGCAAGATTTATTATAGAGCTTGCAAAGAAAAGAAAAATAGTAAAAATTAAACCCATCAAGGGGAAGCGTGCGCGCCTAAAATGAAGTATAACAGGAACCGCTTGAGAGAGATGAATAGCCGAGGTCTTGTGAACTGAAGGATAGAAGAAAGGGAAAACAGGAGACAGAAACAGCGTCAAGCGAAAAAAGTTAAAACTGTTGCAATATTTTTTACTCATAATGGGGGTATGCTCCCTCAGAGTTGGGAGATTTTATTCATAAACGCTGCTGTTAGGAAATGACGAATCAAATGAATTCACGTTCTGCTATCAACCAATCAGAAACCAGAAAACCTTGCACACATTTTTTTCGTGTCAACACGAGAAGGATTTTTTGTTCTTTGGCTGGAAAATTATAAAATCCAGAACCTGTAGATAACAGCCGTCTACTGAAAATTCGTTATCTTCAGGACTTGTATAGAATAACTACCCATCTTCTGAAACTAAACATGGCTTACAACTCAACACTTTTTAGCTAAGGATTACTAGAAACCCACCAAAAAGAAAAGAGAAGATATTCTCCCGACAAAAGGAATAAGTACCCGTAGAAACACCCATCTTTCAATTCCGTCCTTTCCCTTTCCTTCCAAGTATAATACCGAACTTTTTAACACTCAAATTTCTACCAAACTTTTATTGTGCATAAAAGCTATCCAAACGTTAAATGTTCCTTGTCGGTCTTGTTTTTTTTTTTTGTTTTTGTTTTTTTTTGTATGGAGTTATTATTGCATGTTTTATTACATAACAAACCTGTACATTATAATTTCACTAATTTACGAGTCTAACATAAAAAAATACATTTTTGCCCTCCCACTAAAATAACGCTAAAATTTATATTAAATATTCCCACTCCACATGCACATGTAAACACAAAACAAGGTCCAGGTGAATACACAATGTTTTATGTGCATATGTACACGTAAACACAGGAAAATCAATTTTTACACAATAAAATAAAAGAAAAGAAAATACTTAGCGATTCAAAAGGAATATGTAATAATATTTTTAGTTAGCATTATCTGATGAGAAGATTTGATTTTGCGAGGTGGTGGACTAGTGCTTGATTAGTTCAGGTCTCAACGTGTTTAGCGAAGAGGAAGAGAAGACTGATAAGATGATAATTGAGAGAGTTAGTCCTTTCACCAGAATTATTGTACACTGGTAATACAAAGGAAATCCTCCAGCTATTAGGGAAGCAACATTTTCAAAGTATTTATTATACAGCTTGAAAAGTAAGGGGGCTAGCTCAGCTGAGAATTTCTTAATTAGTATAGCAGGAATGAGATCAGGCTTGGAGGTGTCTATGTATTTTATGATATCGCGGGCATGAGAAGGGGTGATTTTCACATCCTCTAGTGTAGCTTAGGTCGCATAGGGAAATTTGAGAGGGAGGTGTTTGTTGGCTCTAAGGTGGGGTTGGAGACAAATTTAATTATATCTCCTCTTTATATATATATATATATATATATATATATATATATATATATATATATATATATATATATATATATATATACTATCATGGGTACTCAGTGTTGACTGGGTTGACATGAAGTTCCGTTTGAAACATACCTGCTATACTAATAATTTTCATCATGGGTAACGTGGATATCCCCGCAACAATTTAAAAAATAAAAGAACGGATAAAACCATGTAAATGTAATCACCCCCCCCCCAAAGAAGTATCTGATACCCTCTCAACCAGATATTTCGGCAGAAGGGATCACTGTCCTAAGAAAACTCACGATTTTGTGAACCTAAAAAATAACGTTTATAAACATTAATGCGTGCATATTTTTAATTTTGGTAAAGGTGTAGTTTAGCGGTGTAAATTATTTGTCAGCCCCAAAATATAAAAACTATTTATTTTTTTTATAAAACACATTGTTAGACCCCAAGGCTGAAATAAAACCAGAAAATAAATTCATTTTTATTATTTTTTTATCATTTATATTTATTATTCGAGACCGTTATATTGCTTTTAAAATTTGGTCTTTCTAAGGTTTTTCAGATTGGGCTTTTGAAGTTCTTTCATGAACTATAATTTTGGCCGCCATATTTTTTTTGTAATGAAAGATCGTAAAAAGGCCAAATTTGGCCTTAAAAAAGCCAATCTGCCAAATCTGAAAAAGGCCAAATTTTAAACGTGTAAGGCGTGCACTTTAGTCTAATAAAAGAAAATGATAAAAACATATAAAAATGATGTTTTTTTTTGTTTTATTTCAGCCTTTGGGTCTAATAAATAGTTTTTATAATTATTTTGTCTGTCAAATAATTTACGCATATAAACTACACATTTAGCTTTATTTTTTGTAAGGACACTTTTTTTACTGGCTTTTTTTGTAAATAGAGGAAATTTTAGATTTGCTTTTTGGGGGGGGGGGCTTTTCCATTTGCTTTTTATTTGTCGTTTTATGTTTCTAATGTAAGCCCCCCCCCCCAAAAAAAAAAATTGAATTTGTCATATTTTGGGGTTTGTTTTGTTTATTAAATTGTTAGGTGAAAGTAGAGAATGGCCTCATAAAAATAATTAAATTTATCGTTATTTTATGTTTCCAATGTAATCCTCCCCCACTAGAAAAAAAAAACAAATTTTGTTTGGCAGATTTTGCCCTACCTCTCAATCGCCAAACTTGAAAAAATGCTAAAAGTGAACGCTTGGTGGCCAAAAAGTGGGTGCTGATTTTACGTTAAATTTATATAGAAAAGTGATCCCCCATTCTAACATGTTATTTATTTTTCAAAATTTCTTCTCTCATAAATATAATATTTATAATATATATTTATAAAGGCTGATTAAATGTATTAGGCTGAAAAAAAGTAGATCACCATGATTTTAGGGGTTAAACGCCGCTGGGTCACGTCGTATAAAGTTACCTATTTAATTAGAAAATTAAGTTTGTAATCGATGAAATTAACGCGAAAAAAGAAAAAAAGTGTAAATTGTGGAATTTGGAGGGAGCAGTAGATCTTCACAAAAACACCTTTTCCATTTTCGATTCGGTCCTGAAACTGCATTTGTCTGCCCTTGCCATGAACTCTCCAAATGTCCCAACTGAAAACCAAAAAATTTTACATTCGTACAAGTGGACAGGAGGCGAAAATTTAAATATATCTTGAAAAGTAAAGAAATTATAGAAAAAAAAAACAACCAAACAACATAAGCATTTAGAAATGTATTATTTATTCTCTCAAACAAATAATCAATGCAAAACGTAAATTATTCGTGTTTTTTTTTTTTTTATAAAAATACTGCAAGAAATATTTGTACTAAAATGTACGGTTTCATGAGGCACTTTATGTATCTTGGAGAAGCAAAGAACCGGCGTGCATAGTGGCATCTATTATTAAAAATCACGGTGCTTATACAGTTTATCAGAAACATTAAAAAACGAAGATTTGGAAAAGAACTATATTGTACTTACCCATTATTGAATAAAGTTCTCATAAAAACCATTTAATTTGATCAAGTAATTTATCTTTTAAAGAGGAAAACGCAATTTTAATGAGACTGATCGTATTCCCGCCATCTTGGCAATTTCCGCGGATGAGGAAGGGTGCCTTTAAATAAAAAGGGGATAACAAAGGGCAAAATGAAAAAGGGATAAAAAAAAAAGACAGAAAAACTCTGTAAAATAAGTGAAAAAACTAAAATGTTTATCTAGGTATTTTTTCTGCTTATGTCTCAAAATAATCTCGTCAAATTTTTACAAAATTTAAGCGATGATGGAGTTATCTCTCTTGGCTCCTCCCTCCTCGTTCGCGGAAATAACAAAGATGGTGGCGATACGATCGATCTCATTAAAATTTGATTTTTCTCTGTAAAAAATAAATTACTTGATCAAATTAAACGCTTTTTTATGAGAAGTTTATTCCATGACAGGTACTTACAATACAGTTCTTCTTTCTCAACCGTGCTAGAAAGCTACTTACGCTTGAAATTATCCTGTACCTCTATA
Source organism: Euprymna scolopes (assembly GCF_053919585.1). Taxonomy (NCBI): domain Eukaryota; kingdom Metazoa; phylum Mollusca; class Cephalopoda; order Sepiida; family Sepiolidae; genus Euprymna; species Euprymna scolopes. The sequence goes on from NC_136482.1 coordinate 34,156,614, forward strand.
AGGCCACCATTTGCCCAAGTATGGAGTACTGGTGTCACATTTGGGCTGGTGCATCTGCTACTAGTCTCTCACTCCTGTACAGGGTTCAAAGAGAGTCGCCAACCTGATAGGTCCTGAACTGTCATCTAAGCTTCAGCCTCTGTCCCATCGACGAAATATTGCATCCCTATGTCTGTTCTACAAGTATTTTAATGGTGAATGCTCTGACGAACTACAAGCACTTGTAACCCCTCGACGTAAATACCCCTGACAAATCCGACAAACAGCTAAATCCCACCCCTTCACAGTTGAGATCCCTAGATGTAAGAAAGCCTTCTACTCCAATAGTTTCTTCTCCAAAACTGCTAGACTTTGGAACTCCTTTTCGTGATTCTGCTTTCCCAACTGTACTGACATGCAGAACTTCAAGTGTAATGTAAACAGACATCTTGCTGCTCAACTCCCTTTATAATTAACCCTGCAACTGTCCCTGATAGTAGCCCTCTACTTCAAAGTGTCATAGTGCCTTGTTTGGGGTGAAAATTGAATACCATTTTTTTTTTTTAATATTTTCGTTTTTTAATGTCTTTGTTCGTTTTTTTACTGTCTTTGGTAAACTGCACAAACAAGTAAAATCACAATAAAAAGTCAATGAATTTAATTGTGCATAAATTTTTGTAAATAGAAGTGATGCTAAACACAGCCATCTTTTCAATATGGAACTCTGCAAAAAAGTCAATTTGGAAGAATACTAACATTCATTCGTAGGTCATTTCACTCCGGTGCCCCATCACCTCGGGGCATCTAGTATAATACAGTTTCAATGTATGTTTTACTGTCCACATTACTTCAAAAGAAGTTGTAAAAAAAGCAAATATATAACAAACAAATGTTACCAAAGGCAAGATGTTACTTTTCTACCCAACTGAGTAGGTTTTTAGTGTTTTTACTTACATGCAAAATGTTTAATCGGCTTGAAAAACAAGGTGTAGGTGACCTCAAGAAAAAGTGGCCACAATGTATTTATTAAGCTGCCATTTTTTCTTGTGGTCGTGTATCCTTTGAAACCGCTTGTTTTTCAAGCCGAATGAACATTTTGCATTAAGTAAAAACACTAAAAACTCACCCAGTTAGGAAGAAGAGTAACTTATCTTGCCTTTGGTAACATTTATTTATTACATATTTAATTATTTTTACCACTGTTTCGACAATAAAACATACCCCAGTTTCATTATTTCGGCTGCATATATGGCTTTCTCTTGTATAAATACGCCTATTAATTTTTTAAGCAAAACGTGCCAACTTACAATATTCCTTTTATTTAATTGGAGTATTTTGGACAAATTTCACTGGAATACCAAATAAGATATACTTTCATGAATACTTAGTTTTAACTGATATATATATATATATATATATATATATATATATATATATATATATATATATATATATATATATAACTTACTTGAAGTTATATATTTGGATTTTACCGTCACTGGATTATTTATCTTCCACCAGACTATCCATTCATGTATAATCACCTTTTTCTTCACAATATTCCCTCTGCTTCACTTTTTTGTTTTCAAGTAAGATCTTCGACTTGTTGTTTCATCAAATACTTTTGCATGTAAAATCCGATCCCGCATTTTGCTAATTCCTACCCTCTGATTAGAAGGAAAGTATTTCTTCGAAACTCCACGGATTAATGATTATCCACTTATCTAGTGCTTCCTTTTTAGATTAAATATGTTTTTAACTCATTTCAAAGTGTTTTTTTAACATATTTTCTTAACTGTTTGCTCGTATATATATATATATATATATATATATATATATATATATATATATATATATATATATATATATATATATAACTACTTAATTTACTCACATAAAATTAGTATACGAAAGTATAAATTTATGCGTAAAATATATATGGCGATTAAGCACTTACTATATATATATATATATATATATATATATATATATATATATATATATATATATATACGATGTTTTACACTGTTTTCTATGTATTAAAACGGACCTAATAATTACATAGTAAATAAAAACCGAAAACAGGAAATGTTTAAAAAAAAGTTACTTATGATGAGTCTAGGAATAAGGCTAAGACTCCATTTTAAATATGATTTAATCTGTTCGGTAATTTATTCAAGCATTCCGAAGGATGAATATGAATAGCCAGATGGCGATCCTGAAATTCGAGTATTCTCTTATTTTTCAACTACATTCAGAGCGTCAGTAAGAATGTAAATGAAAGTATGGAAGCGTTTATTGTTTTTAAATCTACTCTAGCATGTTTCAATTAGTATGAATTAGACGATGAAAAAATTAAAACAATGAATTTCCATGTGAAATCTTGAATTAAACGCAAAGAAAAAAGTATGATTTTCAGATGTGGATTGTTCAAGTAGATTGTTGAATTGCAACAAGTTTTGTAATGATCATTTTATAATTTCGAAAAGTAGGTTTATCGCGTTACATATCATCCAAACAATACCGCCTTTGAATATATGGTTAAGTGTTAGTTTTACTCATTTTAGAATTGCTTTAAAGCTTCACCGCTCACTCATTTTGCGACCAAATTTCAAACAATTTTTACAGTTCATACGTCACCTTCTCAGCTATATTTTGAAATAAAAATCTTTAATTTTCTTTCATTAAAACAAAAATTATAATATATTACTTGTGTCTAAAAGTCTTTAGAATATGTAAGGAACGTGAAAGATAGTCTCTTCTGATTGACTGTTGATTACTATAGCAACTTTTTCAACATTGTCGCTTTAGGGACGATTTCTTCTGATTGGATGTTGATTACCATAGCAACTTTTTTGTCGTCGACACCATCATAAATCATAACGGGAATGTCGCTCGCATGCCACCTTATTTGGCTTATATGGAGAGAATTAACAAAAGTGATGCTCTGTGCCGTACTAGGACTGATAATCTTTCGCTTTCGACGTCGACTTTTAAATCTGTTTCTTTCCTTTTTGCAATGCTAGAACTAATAATATTTCGTTTACGACGTCGCCCGTTAATTCTGTTTCTCTCATTTTTTGTCCTTTCTTTTTTGTCTTTTACTTGATTCTTTTTATTTAGTCAATTTAAGAAGTTTGTAATATTTTTTTATGGAGTGTTGACAGTGAATATGATATTGAACACAAAAAAGAATATATTTTTTCAAAGCAAAGCCTGAAAAAATCATAGATTACATAGAAAAATGCGATTATGAAAAATAATATGGGTATGATTAAACTTAGAAAAGTAAAAAGACTAGTTGTTAAAACTGGAAAAGAAAAGGACAAAATATTCTAGTAAAAAATATAATAAATTTGCAACTTAAAATATTGCAGCTTTAAGTACTTTTTGAAAAATTCAATTTAACATTATATATAAATTCTTAATGTTGCAATATTTTAAGCTATAAATTAATTATAGTTTTTTACTAGAATATCTAGTCTTTTTCTTTTCAAGTTTTTCAAGTAGTTCTTCTTTTCTAATGTTAATCTTAACCATATTACTTTTCATGCTCGCATTTTTTCTATGTAATATATATATATATATATATATATATATATATATATATATATATATATATATATATATATATTAGAGAGAGAGATAGAGAGAGAGAGAGAGAGAGAGAGAGAGAGAGAAATAAAAAGGAAACAAATAAAGTTATGTGTTTCGTCTTTATTTCGAGACTTCGTCTGGATGAATGAGATTAAGAAAACATAAACACCAGTAGAAATATTTGAAAATTTTTTCATGTGCTAAATATTTGTACAGGTGTTTTAGTTTTCTTAATCTCATGCATCCAGAGAAAGTCTCGAAATAGAGACGAAACGTTGATGAACAACTAACTCGGTTTGTTCATTTTTATTTCTCTATTTTTCGGAATACTATTTCCATTATTCTCATCATAGACATATATCTATCTTCTATCTATCTATAAATTCGTTTTTCGTTTGTGTGTATTGATGTTCATATTAAGCCCCCCTTTTTCTATTTATTTAAAAAGAAAATACAATTTTCTTATATATGGAGTGTGGAATTGCATTCACTAGCTAAAGATGTAGCTAATTTGCATATTCTTTTAAACATTCATTTTGATTAATTCCCTATTTGTTTTTTCGGTTTTCTCATGGAATGATCATCTTTAGTTAACTATTACGTGTAATTATATTCATGCAGATATTCTACATGGTTCATACGTCCATAATATTTACGTAAAAGTTTATAGTAAACGCAAAATTGTTTCCATATATATTTATGTATACGTATATATATTTGTTTAACAAATTTTGCCTACCAAACTCCTCCTAGAGGTTTTGGTCTACAGACATGAAACTTTATATATAAGGTATTTGAATCCATGCAAAACTTTATATTTTGGGTTTTAGCCCGGAAAAATCGGTGCAAAAGTGTGAAAATTAAAAAAAAACAATTTGCCAGGTGAAGGTCGAACTCCGCCATTACGAACGCATAACGTAGTAGCTATTGATTCGTGTTTTAATGCTTAGTCTTGCTGTATATATGTCTTCATGGCCCAGTCGTTGGCGGTGGAGGCAAAATAAATCGTGAGCTGAACGTTTTAATTTCGATTCTCGGTGGTGGCGCATGAGTCTTTTTTTTCTTAAATACTTTTTAAATCATTACTATATATTGCATCCAATCTATCTATCAATCTATATAACTATAAAAGTGAAAATGCCTGTCTCTCTTTTCTCTATGGTAGTTAAGAAAGACTATTATAGAAAAAGGCATTACTTTACATATTCACACTTTTTAATATATACATATGCACATAATCTTATGAACAGCACATAGGGCCCGAGCGAAGCAGGGCGGAACTGCTAGTATATATATATATATATATATATATATATATATATATATATATATATATATATATATATATATATATATATATATATATATGTATATAATCCCAAACAAACGTTATTACATACGATGCAGTCTTCTTGTTTAATTATTCTTTTTCTGTTTTTCGGACGATCCTTTTTGTGTTTATCATATAGGATCCGTAGGTGTTTTTAAGGCAGGGACATGCCGGGGTTGAGTTGCTAGGGGTCCCCAAGCACCTCCCCTTTTACTCCTGTTTTGAAAGTGTCCTTTTCAGAGGGTTGTATTATAAAGGCCTGTGTCCCACCGGTGTTCATTACTATATTTTTGCCTCTTTTTTACTTGAGCACTTGCCAAAAATAATTTCTCTGCACCTCAGTGTTCGCGAGCACTTTCGACTGAATTCTCCCTAACACGCCGTGAAATTAAATGCGAATGGTGATAAACATTGAATTTAAAACAAAATCTCGCAGTATGTGTGTTCTTCCCGAATTAATTTTCTGAGAAACAATTTGATTCATAAATAAATTAAAAGATTTTAAAAAATAGGAAGTGTCTTTCCAATCTCTATGTAGAATGTACAGTATTTCTTTTCTAGATTTTGTTCTAGAGTAAGATATTTAAGAATATTATTTTAATGTATATTATATGTAGAACCATTTCTGGTTCTATACAAATTAGTGCCAGAATATTAATTTAATATTACAAAATAAGTATTACAAAACTAAACCTTATCATCTTAACAATTTTATGCCTTTTCTTTTAAAACCATTGAACTAAAAAGGAAGATATTAGTCTTTTGAAATCCCAGATCAATATGCAGTTGGATCGAGATTTCGTTATCATCACGAATGATGACGAATGGCGAATAACTAAAGTCAGCACACTTCTTCAAGAAGAGAGTCGTGATCAGTTTACCTAAGCCCCTTCTACGGTACTCCGGCTGGACAAACAGCATACCTATAGCTCCGTATTCGTATTCAATTTCGAAGGCAATAGGGGTGCCATTCTCATCAAACACACAAATACTCGGATAGGTCGAGAGGAGGTAGGACAAATGACGTGCGCTTTTCTCGCCGAGAAAAGGCGAGGGTTTGCACTTTATGACCAAATCAACCATTTCTGGACTCAAAGCACCAACAGTGACATATTCAGGGATAGATCTACAATAAAATAAAACAGATTGCCAATCATTATAAAATAATTATAAAAGACGATAATTTTAAAACGCACAAAATAAAAAATGTCAAATGTCAATGAAACAAAGTGTTACCCACACAAGCCTAATAACTATACAAAAGTAGTTTACAATTGGCGGTCATCTGTGAAACAAATAAAATACGCCTATCGGGGTTTTCTATCGATAGCAAAATCCAAAGAGTCTAAGCAATTGTTGATTTAGGTATGGCTTTTGCTATATACAGTTCTAGGAGGTTCACCTTCCTATGCTTTGCCTTCTTCCTTTCAGAAAGGGTTATTTTATTGCTAGTCGATTGAGTCATCACATTAGCACACTGGTTCTCGTTATAGAACCGAAGTTAAGATACGTTGAGCCTAGTCACCACCAGATGGGTGACTATTCAGGAACTCCAAGCGCTTTTTGTGGGAAAATATCGAGATCTTCCTGCAAGAACTACAAACACCAAACATCATCATCTCTCCTGATCGGGATATATATGCAATTTTGGGGAAAGCCAGTTTAACGCCCTTCGGATGAATGCTGCTGGCATACATACATAATCACTTGAGGCGTCCCTATTCGGAAATATCGAGGGAACTGCCCAAGCATGTTTTTGCAGGTTGGAATTCTGTTCCTCTCGTGCGCTGGCTTTTCAAATTCCATTTTCCGACCCTTGTATCACATCATCCACCGTGGGAGAGAGATAAATAAAACAAAATTCGCCTATCGTAATGGTGACACACAGGTTCTCGTTAGATCACCGGTGGCAAGCCAGGTTGAGCTTGGCCAGTAATAAATGGGTGACCATTTTTGGAAGACCAGGCGTTATATATATATAACAAGTCTTTTCACCATTTTAATCTACAAAATAAAATGAACATGTTCGATTTCGGCATAAAAATAATCCACCGATGGTCAGTATGAAGTAAAACACGAGTCAGCTATAAAATATTAAACTGAGCTTTAGAACAATAAAATAAATATAGAAATAAATATAGAAATAAACGAGAAAAGGACAATGATAAGGAAACGATAATGATACAAGAGACGAATATAATAGCATGCATACACATACATGTGTAGAGAGAATTGTTTATTTCTCTCTGCCCACTGCTTTGTATATATGTATTTTCAAAATTTAAAATCTATATGTTTTAGATCTAGTTTTTGTAAGGATCATGTTGCAATTTCTACTACAAAACTGAAACAGGTAGTATGCATAATTATAAATTAATTACACACACATACATACACACATATATTATATTATGTTATATTATTTATACACACAAACAAACAACAACTCCCCATATATATATATATATATATATATATATATATATATATATATATATATATATATATATATATATTACCGTTTTATCTGCTTAGTTACACATGTTTCGGTCACCGAATCGTATCAACGACCCAGTAACTTCATCAGACTTACAGAAATGGTTATTATGATTAGAAAAGCGATATTAGAGGAAGCACAAAAAAATGAATTTCAAAAGTTTTAAGAGTTAAGAAATATTGGAAAGTGATAAGGGGCGAGAGGGAGTTTCAACCAAACACGAATAGGAATAGAAGGAGGGAAAGAGAGAGAGAGAGAGAGAGAGAGAGAGAAAGAGAGAGAGGGGAGGGGAGAGAGGGGGGGGAAGAAGGGCGTAAGATAGGTTAAACTTTGAAGGCTGGGTAGGGGGAGAGAAACAGAGGGATCAGAATTAAAGGAGAAGGAGAGAGACAAGCAGTTAAGGATGTGGCGCTAATTTATGGACTGTCGCGGTTAGTTGCTGGATACATGTCATATATAGTTTGACAGTTAAAGATCTATGCGGTTTGGGAGGGGTGCTTTGTTTGCAATTCCAAGGATGGAATACTGCTGCCATATCTGAGCAGCAGCTGCTAAAAACAGCCTATCCTGCCTTGACAGAGTACAAAATAGACTTCGTGGCTTAGTGGGGGATGCCCTTTTCTCTACCCTGCAACCTCTCTCCTACAGAAGAGACGTTACGAGCCTATCCTTGTTTTATCGTTATTTCCATGGCAGGTGCTCGTCTGAACTCCAATCTCTGGTCCCCCCTCGCCAATCCTTCACGAAAAACACCCGTCTAGCTGAATCCACTGTGAAAAATTTCCCCCACTCTTTATCTGTTCCTAAATCAAAACGTGGATTCCATGAACAAAGCTTCTTTCTTAGAAGTGCACGCCTGTGGAACTCTGTTCCGTCTGTCTGCTTCCCACCTGACTACAACTTGGATGTCTTCAAGTCCAACGTTAACAAATTCCTAATGAACTGCCTCCTTCATCAAATCTCCACACTAACGTATTGTACTTGCAATAACCCTTATCCCTGAGTGGCTTCCGGGCCTTGATAAGTGGTGACCACCGTGTAAAAAAAAAATAAATAAATAAAAAAATAAAAAAAAATAACTAAGATGCGTCCTCTTAAGGCAAGCGAAGTTACATCCAACTTAAATGCATTTAACCATTTAAATGCATTGACTATAAAATGTCTCTAAGAAATTAAGTAAATTAAAAATTGCCAGATATGGATTGAATTAATAGAAAAGGATATGAAGCTATGAAAATAGGCATGTAAAACGGTATATAAAAAATATGATGATGATAATAATAATAATAATAATAATAATAATAATAATAATAATAGCAAAGGTTATGGAATAATATTTGCTAAGTAATTGTATAAATCCAGTGGGTATAAGATAGAGAAATAAAAACAAAAAATAAAAAAATAATATAAAAGTAGGATATATAAATAAGTATAATTAATTAGGCGAGGTTAGGCGGATGTATGATAAATTATGTTCCCAAACATGCGGTTGGTTTAATATTTGGAAGTGTGTATGGGGTTGGTCGGATATAAGGATTCATTGGGTAGGGGTTAAGTTATAATGACTTAAAATTATACTTTTTTATATTAATTTATGTGAATAAATGAAGTAGTCATATATACACTCGTGAACAAGAAAACTGAGTCAAACAAATTTTATATATTTTATTGCATTAAAGCTATATTGAACAAAGAACAATTGAATGAGGAAACTTAAACGAGACTAATAACACAGAGCAAGGCATTTACTATAATAAAGGCTTAGTATGGAATCGCATTCCCTTTGGATTTCTTTAAAAGATCAATCCTTTTAGATATGCTCTCAACCAAAGTAGAACACTGTGAAGAGGAGATGCTATTCCATTCGCTTTGCACAGCTTCCCACAGTTTGTCATTGTTCGAAAACTTCTTTCGGCCAATGCACGAGATATTATGGATCAAATATTTTCGATTTGGGTTTAAATCGGGGCTTTCACCTGGCCAAAATATCACATCAATTGAATTATCAGTAAAACCATTTTTTGTGACTTTAGCAGTGTTTGCAGGGCGTATTATCATGTTGAAAAATAATGTTCTGAGATATTCCCAGCTTCTGGATACTTAGTAACAGTCCTGTTTCTAATATTCAAATGTATTTCTTTGCATTAATTGACTTCTCACATCTAATAAGTTCCTCAACTTCTGCTGCAGTAAAAGTTCCCTCTACCATTATCCTTCCATTTCCGTGTTTAACTGTCGTTTTTATGCAACTTGGGGATAATCTTTCTCCAGTTCTTTGATTGCACCGTTCGGAAGCATCAGGAGTATCACTAAGAAGACAAAAATCTTGATTCATCTGACCAGTAAACATTCCTGAACCAGTCTGCATCTTTCTTGCCATAACACGAGAAAAACCTCTTTCTATCATTGATGTTCTTCTTAGATAAAAATGGCTTCTTTGCACATCTTTTAGAAGAAAATCTTATTTCTTTCATTCGTCTAGATATTGTATATCTAGAAAGAGAATCTCCAAACCCTGTTTTGAATTCTTTGCTATGGTCAACATAAGTTTTCTTTCGATCCTTCAAAACAGTTAATTTAAGCATGTGATCGTCTTTCAAAGTGGATGCTCTAGTGCGACCAAATCTAGATTTCCCTTTTACCAAACGTTCAACTTCGAACCTTTGACCAATTCGCTTCACTACAGAAGGAGATGTTTTCACATTTTCTTTTCTTAAGATATCAAAAATCTACTTGTCAGTTATTTTGGATTGCCTTAATCCTGCAATTCGGTTTTTTATATCCCGCCAAGATGCGGCTTACCATTTTTAGGATTCATTTTTTTCACTTATTATTATATGCTATAATAACAATGATCTGCAAAATAGAAATTTTCAGTTAAAATTTTAAAAAATTCATGGAAAAATATTGAAAAATCGATTTTTTTTCCTTCTTTCACTCTTGGTCCATTTTTTTTTTTTCTGTTTTGATCATGAGTGCATATATATAGTCGAATGGAAAAGAGTAAGACAAGCAAACACATGTACAGACATAGACTATCCATGTAGAAATGCCTTCATAAAAAATTGCTATCCTATACTTTAAAGAATCCCAACATCTATTTAACTGTAGGAGAGAAATAGCGAACAACTGTGTCCACAGGATAAATTTTACCCTAGGATAGCAAGACCAAATAATTTTAAAATTAACAATAACAAAAGAAAATAAATAAATAAAATAAACATACATATACATAGATTATCATATATATATATATATATATATATATATAGCCGCCTTCCTAAGGAAGCAAATAACCCCAAAATACTATAAAACAATATACACATTCCCAAACCAATAAAAGCAAACACACACACGCACACACACGCGCGCGCACACACACACATAAACACACACGCACACACACACATAAACACACACACACACGCGCACACACACACACACACACACACACACACACACATACACACACCCTACCTCACCCTAAAGGAAAAGAAAAAAAACATTAGCAGAAAGAGATAGCGACTGACTACAGCGATCTGGTGGAGAGTGTATCAGGTACTTCTTCTTTAAAGGAACAATTAAATTTACATGTTTTTATCCGTTCTTTTATTTATGGAATTGTTGCGAAGGTATCCATGTTACCCATGATGAAAATGATTAGTGTAGCAGGTGTGTTCCAAACGGAACTGTATGTAAACCCAGGCAACGCTGGGTACTCATGCTAGTATATATATATATATATATATATATATATATATATATATATATATATATAAATGTATGCATTCACATATATACATATATGTATGTATAAATGCATATACATACACATATATATTTTTTAAATTATTTTATTTTTATTCTATTTTTTATATGTGTGTATATGCATTTATACATACATATATGTATATATGTGTATGCATACCGTTATATTTATAACTCTGCATTAAAATTAATCAATCTTTATTACATTCCTGTCTGGGTCAAATTGATTCATTCTAACCTATATTTATTTGTTCTTAAAATAGATTTTGAAATACAACTTTATACTTCAACCCTATCCTCTCTTTCTCCTCCTCAATATGTCTCTCTCTTCTCTTCTCTCATTTTTTAATATCCCTTCTTCTTCCCTTTTACTCGTTTTCTTCCTTTTTTCATTCTCTCTTTTGCCCACCACCCCTTTTCCTAATCTAACTTACTATCTATATTTTAACACACTCCTTTTCCTTGATCGTTTTTTTTTAATTTTTAGTTACCAATATATAAATGTATGTACATATGTATGTATGTATGTATGTATGTATGTATGTATTATGTACATATGTATGTATGTATGTATGTATGTATGTATGTATGTATGTATGCCTAACACTTTCGAAAAGAGTGACGGATTTTACCAAGATCAGTACCGTTTTGAAATTTGACCTTTCGGACGACAATTATCGAAAAATTGGCTAAAAACATTAATATCTTCACCTTAAACTGGGCACTTTTCTACGGGGGGGGGGGTCGCTTTATTCGCCGATATTTTGGAAAGTCATCCTCTACTTTCGATCGTCTAGCCTTAATTTAAACATAAGTCACTTCCCGTTTGGCGGTGGTCGTAACAGCAAAGACGTCCGGTTTTCCCCCGTTCTTTTCCTCCTTCGCTGTATGGCTTCGAGTCTGCCTTCCGACTACCACATTTTTTTTTTGCTCAACATACACATCCAAACACCCGGGCAACGCCGGGCTGAAATGCTAGCATATCTATAAAAGTGAACGTGTATGTGTGTGTGTGTGTCTGTGTACATTTTCCTATGCAATAACTCTGTCAATTTTATTTTTATTTCGTTGTTTTTATTAATTGTGTAAATAGTTTTCTCGTGGAAAAATGTGCCAGTTCTATCTGGCAAGTAGATTTGAAATAGAGCATAAATAGATCTGAAAATGCTAATTTCTTACCTCCCCCCTCCGTCCGTCAACACGTTACTACTTATAAAAACATGCTTGTTCAAGTAGCGAGCTATGTCACGTGATGGCCGTTTTTTTTTTTCAAAAATAAAAACGCTGAATTTTATTTCAAGCAAAATCAATTCCTATTTGCAGCCGCGAAGGACGTCTTATTATAGCAGTTAAGTTATAAATTTTGTAATATTTCTTTTCTAGATGCAAGTGCTAATATTATATTTATTTCAGTTTTTAATCTTTATTTTTACTTCATTGTTTTTATTAATTGTATAAATTGTTCTCTCGTGGAAAAATGTGCCGATTCTATCTGGCAAGTTCATTTGGAATATGTATTGTTTTATTTTTTTATAATAGATTTTTCTTGTCCATAAATATTTATATTTTCCATGTTGATAGCATAACAGCTTTGAAAATTGTATTCATTTTCAATTAGTGAGAGGGAAATCTTTCACCATACTTTTCCCTAAACACGCCAAATGAACTTTTATCAAATAGAATACTTAATAATTTTTTTTTAATGGAGAGTAGACAATGCATTGTGGATGCGTTATCGGCAGCTCCCGTTACTCTCGCTTCTCTTTATTTGTCATTCAGTTCTTGTATTTAAATAAGTGATTTTTCTGGGAGAAGAAAAAGCCATATTCTAGGTTGACAGTATTTTGCGTGAACAGCCGGAAATGTTCTGTTTCTATGTCTATCCTTGTTGCCATGTCACTAGTAAGGGTGCTGGAGGTAAACGTTTTATCTCGGCTGACGTTATCCGTCTGATAGTTAGGCACTCGAACCTTGGATTAACCACTAAGGAAGCTGTCCTATCAGCAGGTACAAAGTACTGGGGTTTCTGTATTGCCATTTGGTGAATGGATTCTGGACCATGCAGTAGCTTCTGGTGGGGCCTCTCGATGCCATATTAGTGGGTAATTGTTACGGCTTTATCTTTTCATGTGCTACAAAAAAATATTTCTTCATTTCTATTTCTCTCTTACTTCCCCTCTCTGTCCTGCTTCAAGCAAGTCAGTCGACCTAGTCAACAATTTCCAAAACTCCATCATGAAAAGTTTTTAAAAAAATACACGATTAAACCCGGATCTCCAACTTCTTACGTAGACACCCACGACCATGTCTCCTTCCCGAACATCAGGGGTCTACGTTCTAACCTTCTAGAGGTTGAAACCCAATTACAGGAGCTTAACCAGACATATTCTTTTTAAGTGAAACTGGCATTGGACAGACTATTTCCCTAGATGAGTTTGTAATTAAAGGATACTCTAACTTAACTTCCAAATCTGACCCCCAATATCGCCATGGCCATGGAATCTGTGTCTATATAAAAGATGGATTTCCATGTGGTAGGGACATCTCCAGAGAAGATCCTAACTTACCCTATATGTGCTTTTGGGTTGCACTTGCTCAAACTACTGTATTTATATTTGCTCTCTATCGCCCCCACAACAGCGGACTTACTATCTTTAAAAACATATCTGAGAAAATTGACAACGTCCTATCAGCTTATTCTTCAGCTAATATTCATGTATGTGGAGACTTTAATGTTCACAATGTGGAATGGTTAACTCACTCAAACACGACCGATGATGAGGGGAGGTTCTGTCATGATTTCTCCATTGCTTATGACCTCACTCAGATTTTCACGAACCCACCCGAGTGCCCGATACTGACGGCCAGTATGCAAGTCTCCTAGACCTTTTTCTCACAACTTGCCCTGAACTGTGTTCAGCTTCTGTTCTGTGTCCCCTTTGATCTTCCGACCACTCTGTTGTATCAATTAAGATAAAAATGAAATATAATAAATCCTCAGATGTAATCTCTATCGTACAATATATCGATACTCTATGGCTGACTGGGATAGCTTCCGTACATTTATATCAGATCTAGCTCTGCATTCCACCTTTAAAAAGGATGTGTCCTCTATAGTATCAGACCTAACGGAATGGTTAATTGTAGGTATAGACCGTTTCATACCCTCGAAAAATTCCAGCAAAAACCTTACAGCCAGCCGTGGTTCTCTCTGGAATGTGCTGCTCCCATTGCGCACAGAAATCACTTTTTCCATTGCTTCCAACGTAATAGATGTACTGAGACTAAAGCTGCTTTCAGGACTGCCAGCAACCACTGTAAAAAAGTTATAAAGAATGCAAGAGAGTTATGTGCTCAGTCCGTTAAGTCCAAAGTAGCTGAGCAGCGGCTTGGTTCCCACATCTTTTAGCAATCATCAATGGACCTGAGGTAATTTCGTCAGCATCAGACAAAGCCAAACTCTTTGACAAGAACTTTGCAGCTAATTCTACCCTTTGCGACGAAGGCCTCCAACCTCCAATATTTCCTCCTGTATCAGAAAACACGCTATGTGATATACAAATATTTGTACGTGATATTGCCAAGCTAATTAAAAACCTTGATTCCAGTAAAGCAACCGGCCCTGATGGTATTCCAATTATAGTACTTAAAAGACTTCAACCAGAAGTAGCGCCCATCCTTACAAAACTGTTTAAACGTTGCCTTAAGGAGAATTGCTTCCCATCACCCTGGAAAATCTCATCAGTATTCCCTGTATTTAAGAATTCAGGTGATCGCTCATCTCCCTCTCAGTACAGGCCAATAAGTCTCCTGTGCGTTATGAGTAAGTTGCTTGAATCTGTGTTAAATGGAGAAGTAATCAAACATCTAACCAAAATAGCCTTCTTAGTGACACGCAATATGGTTTCCGTTCTGCTAGATCTACAGCAGATGTGCTTAGAGTTATATCTCATAGGATTAGTGAATCTCTCGACAAAGGATTCCTTTCTAGGGCAATTGCTCTTGACATATCAAAGGCCTTTGATAGAGTATGGCATAAAGGTTTACTTCAAAAGATCTCCAGCTACAGTATAGCTGGAAATGTCTTCTCAATTAGTAAATGATTTAAATAGTAATCTGATAGGTTCATAAGAGTAGTGGTTGATGGGGAGAAATCAAAAGCTCTCAGTATTAATGCTGGAGTCCATCAGGGGTCCATCCTAGGCCCAACTCTTTTCCTGATCGATATTAATGATCTTCCAAATCACATCCTTACATCATTCGTAAACATTTATGCTGATGACACTACTATCTATGGTAGCACATCTAAGACCGTCAACGACCAAGTTCTCTCTAATTCTCTCTCCTCTGATCTTGAGCATGTGGTACAATGGGGAAAGGAGTGGCTGGTTACTTTTAATGCATCTAAAACTAAGCTTTTATCTTTACATCATGAAGGCTCTGATCTCCATCTGGCATCAATTGAAATGAATGGCTCTCGTCTTGAGGAGGCCTCATGTTTTGACAAGCTTCTGTGTTTGACTTTTACTCCTAATCTTAAGTGGAACCCATACATTAAATCCATTGCCAAGGCCACTGGAAAAATGGTGGGATCCTTCTATTGATCCAACAGGTATCTCACTGCTGATGCAATTCTCTATCTATATAAGAGCCAGGTACATCAAAAGATGGAGTATTGTTGCCACATCTGGGCAGGAGCTGCTAGAAAGGACTTATCCTGCCTTGATAGAGTTCAAAATATACTTCATAGCTTCGTAAGGGATGTCCTTTTCTCTTCCCTGCAACCTCTATCTCACAGAAGAGATGTTGCGTGTTTGTCTCTGCTCTATCGTTATTTTCATGGGAAAGTGCTCTGCTGAGCTCCAATCTATGGTCCCCCTTCGCCAAACTTTTACAAGAAACACTCGTCTAGCAGAAATCACTATCAATAATTTCCTCCACTCTTTATCTGTACCTAAACCTAAACGTAGATTCCAGGAGCAAAGCTTCTTTCTTAGAACTACACGCCTATGGAATTGTCTTCCATTTTCCTGCTTTCCAGCTGACTACAATATCGTTGTCTTCAAGTCTAACGTAAACAAGTTTCTGATGAGCCGTTCCATATAAGTTAACAAATTCACCAAATTTCCATCACTAACGATTACTATGTTGTCCAATTTCTACTGTACACTCTTTAACCCTTATCCTCGATTAGCCTTTTGGCCTTGATAAGTGGTGATGCCTATGTAAAAAAAAGAAGAATTTTAAGTCTACAGACTCAAAATTTGATATACAGGGTACTGAGATTTGGGAAAATCTTTATAATCTTTTTTCGGCCAGAAATTGTGCTGTTAAGGGGTCAAAGTTCAACGATCTGACTGTAGAAAACTCTACCAAACTCCTCCGCCAATTTTGGGTATAAACAATTAAGATTTTACATATAGGTTCCTTGGACATAATAACTTGATTAGAGCCCAAAACAATAAATGCTAAGGGGTAATAAAAAGGGTCAAAATTTTAAAATATTTGACCTCTGCGATCTCTACCAAATTATTCAGACAATTTCTGGTCTAAACATTTGAAATTTGACATAAATGGTATTCAGAGAAAGGGCAATCGGTTTGGGTCGAAAATTTTAGTTACCAATATGTAAATGTATGTATGTATGTATGCATGTATGTATGTATGTTTGCATGTCTTCCTAAAACTTTTTACAGAGGCGATGGATTTTACCAAGATCAGTATTGCTTTGAAATTCGACCAAATATCGAAAAATTGGCTAAAAACATTAATATCTTCATCTTCAAGTGGGCATTTTTCTACAGGGGGTCGCCTTTTTCGCCGATATTTTTTAAAGTCATCCTTTCCTTTCGATTGTTTAGCCTTAATTTAAACCTACGTTACTTCTGGTTTAACAGTGGTCGTAACAGCAAAGACGTCAGGGTGTTTTCCCGTTCTTTTCCTCCTTTGTTGTACGGGTTCGAGTCTGCCTTCCTATTAGCACTTTTTCTTTTTGCTCAACATATGTCTCCAAACAACCGGGCAACGCCGGGCTGAAATATTAGTATCTATATATATACATATATAAAAAAGGAGAAAGAAAAAAGAAAAAGAGTAAAAGGATTTATGAATTATATATATATATATATATATATATATATATATATATATATATATACATATTATCATCTTTTGAAATTTGTACATATTACCTATTCGTTCTTTGATTCTATTCATATATATATATAAAAGCGAAAATGTGTGTATGTATGTTCGCTTTTTGTGTATGTCCAAGAAACGCTTTCTCTAATAAGCGGTGGGTTGGCTCACAACGTCTTAAAACTTTTTATATCACATATAAATCATAATATCTACGAGTTAACGCCTGTCCATTTAATTTGCTCGGTTTTGAAATGATAAATATTCAACATTTTTTGCACGTCGCATGTCGATTGGTCTTTTTTGTATAATAAAAGCGACACTAATTCAGTATTTTTCCGGTCGTGATCGCTGGAAATGTCCGAAAGCAATCAGATTTGATCAATGTGGAAATATTTTCCTTGCAGACAATTGCTATTCAATTTGGACAATCCCCCTTTTTATGGAGAGCTGGTCCCCTCCCCCTCCAACATCTTGGGAAAATAAAAATAAAAATACCGTACCCGCAGTAAATGAAATACTACTCCGCAGTCCAAGTTGACCTCATTAAGTCATCAAAACGTGCACTTGCCAATTCTAAATAGTTAAAAAAAAGTTCAAACGCTTTTCCGTTAGTATTTCGCAGTGGTCCAATGGTTAACATCACACGCTTTTTTACACACTTTAATTTCCAACTTTGCCTCAAGGTTTCAGGTTCGATCCTCATACTTACCTACCAAAATTTTTTTTATTTTAACTAATGCCCCCGGAATTTTTATTTACCCAAAACCACACACACCTCCGAACACCCGGGCAACGCCGGGTATCCCTCGCTACTCTATATATATAAAAGGCAAATACGGCGCATGCATTTTTATATGTCTCGAAAAGACTTTTTTTCGCCGACGGTTCCGGGAGGGTTACTATCGCTTAGAAGTGTTCATATACCCCTAGATAATAATATCTAGGATTTGGGAACGCGCATCGCATCTAGATTTATTTACAACGACTTTTACAAAATTATTGCTATTTTGACTTCTAACATGTTGATTCGGCTTTTTTGTATAAAAAGCGAAACTAATTGAAAGCTAAGACGCTGTTCCCGGCCCTCTGTGGCTTGGCTCTAGTTAAGGGGGACCTGAATCGCTTGGCTAGCGAGCGATATGCAGGTCAGGTAGTTAGAGCTAGGTTAAAAAGAGTCTCCAACGAAGCCATGAATGTTGATGCTGTTGAGCATAAGGTCGCCCTAAGATGCGGCTCGGATTGGTACATTCGGGAGGTGAAAAACCTGGAAAGGCGCTCTCTCGTATCAGCATGGGAGATCTGCAATGGGTTTCGGCAACATTTGAAGGAATGCTTCACCCAACTACTCAGACTCTGCGGCCAGGTGTTTGGCAGCTATTTAGCTGGCTCGCCCTGCCTTACTGTGGGCCGAACGGCTAGCTGCAAGGGGATGGTTACGGAGCGTGAGGTTATTACTGCGTTGAAGCAGGTTGGCCACAACAAATCTCCGGGTCTCGATGGTTTACCCTATGAACTGTTCTTGAGGCTGTCACCCATGTTCGTGCCCCTTCTGACGGGCGTGTTTAACCACTGATTTGCCCAGGACTCGATCCCGAGGCAGGTTACCAAAGGCGTGGTCATGCTTCTGAAGAAGGGGGGTTAGCATGGAGGGGGGAATCTAAATGATTATAGACCCATAACTCTGCTTAAAGCAGATTTTAAGATCTTGTCCCGCGTTCTTGCAAACCGACTGCAGATTGTTATCAGTGACTTGGTTGAGCCGGATCAGAACTACGCTGTGAAGGATCGATCGATTCAGAACAATTTGCACTTGGTTCACACGATCATAGAGGGTTTAGAAACTGACATAGAAGCCGCGCTGATCAATTTAGATCAGTCCAAGGCGTTCAATAGGGTCGACCATGGGTTCTTGGGGTCTGTTGTAGAAACAGCTGGCTTTGGTCCGGACTTCCATAAGTGGGTCTCTGCTCTGTATCGTGATCCCGCGGTAGTGATGCAAGTCAACGATAGGTTGTCGGAGTCCTTTGGGGTCACCTGGTCGGTGCGGCAGGGTTGCCCTCTGTCGCCTCTGTTATATGTCCTGGCATTGGAGCCCTTCCTTCGGAAATGAAGAGCCGAAGCGGCATGACCAATCCTGCACGGCATAGCTCTAACGAGGGGCGTGCAGTAAGTAACGCCCCTGACCCACTTCTAGTTGTCTGATCTAGCTGAAATTCTATATGCGCAATGATTTATATCTCTACAGGTTATGTGGCAAATTACAACTCTTTACGAATTGTGGTTTCTGTTTTACAGTTGTTTGAACAGAGTCAGGTGTGAAATTGAGCTTGTTGAATGTCGAGCAGTGATCCGGTTTTTGTATTTTAAATGGCGCACACCACAGGAGACTTTTGATGAAACGAAAGAAACTTATGGTGATAATGTCCCATCATATGACCTTGTAAAACGCTGGCATTGTGAATTTAAACATGGCCGGAAGTCTGTGGAAACAGCTCCCAGACCTGATCGTCCCCCTTCTGCCATTGATGAGGCATCTTTCCGTCAAGTTGAGCCTTCCATTTTGGAAGATCTGCGCATTACTATTCGCGAAATATAGATGTCAAGATTAGTACAGGGTCTGTGGAAACTATCATTCATGACCATTTGCATATGCATAAGGTGCCTGCCTGATAGGTTCCCAGGTTGCTCACACCATTCCAGAAGCGAGAACGCGTCGTGTGTTCGAGGATGAATTTGGAGATGTACCAAGAAGATGAGTCAAAGTTTTTCAAAAGACTGATTACACAGGATGAAACCTGGGTGCATCACTATGATCCCCAGACCAAAGTCCAGTCAATGCAGTGGAAGCACTTGGACTTACCACCTCCAAAGAAGGCAAGGGTGCAGCCCTCCACTGGCAAGGTCATGCTCACAATCTTCTGAGACCAGGACGGAGTAGTGACGACAGATTTCCTGGCAAAGGGTACCACAATTACAGGAGCCTATTATGTTTCACTTTAGAGGAAATTAAGGGAAGCTATCAAAATCAAGAGGCGGGGCAAGATCAGCAACGCTCCGGTCCATACGTCGCATGTCGCCAGATCAGAAACATGGGCGTGTGGTTATGAAATCCTTCCACATCCTCCCTACTCTCCTTACCTTGCACATTCTGACTTTCACCTCTTTCCAGACATGAAGTTGTTTTTGGAAGAAAAGCGTTTCCCATATGATGCAGCCATGATTTCTGAAGTCACGTCGTGGTTGGAGGACCAACCTGGGGTGTTCTACAAAAATGGTCTCCAGAGCTGCATCAAACAATGGGAGAGATGCATAACTTTGGATGGTTCCTATGTAGAGAAAGACTAATAACTGTGCCAAGTTTCGTCGTTATACTGCTATGGGAAGTGGGCCAGGGGCATTACTTATTGCACGCCCCTCGTACCATCACTCCTTTTGGACTTTTACCATTTTCTCCCTTTTTCTTGTTTCTTGTTGTACCCTTCAAATTGAATCCCTATAAACTGTTAAATGACTTTTTATGCAAATATGATAAGCTTCATACTATTTGTATTCTTCTAATGCATTAACATGCAAAATTCATAGTATATTTTGCGAACCTCTTTCCTCTGATGAGAAGAAGTGCATTCCTAGAAACTCCATGGAATAAGGTTTATCTTGTTTTATTTGTACTCCTTGTCGAATAATAAAAAATTTCTGTCTCCTTCCTTACAGGTTTAAAAGGTTTTTTTTTGAAAATTTGAAAAAAACATTTTTTCATCTTCAAAATTGTTATTATATATATATATATATATATATATATATATATATATATATATATATATATATAAGCAAGTTGTTATACACTAATTCATAATTCATCCTCTTAAGCATTCAAATAAATCCTTTAAGAATAAATACCTGCATTTCAATTTAACCCCCAAGAATTTGAGTGACTCCAATGCGCATGTTTACGTATGTCAATATTGTTACTGAGTAAATTAACCCTGAATATCCGTTTAAAATTTTGAATGTCGATGAAATATTCACGGTCGTGAAGAATTTCATAAAATCATATAATTTGAACATTGTATTATAATTATGTCTGTTCCGTAGTGACCTCCAAAGCTCACCATAGAATTTATCCTCCTTCCTTGTATCTATATCGCTTCGCTTATGGTCATCCATACATATTGAAAACGTCACATAAACTTTTCATTTTGATATATAAACAGAGCCCCCTCTTCCGCTGATGTTGTTTACTTGTTTCTAAAGATAAAGAGGAATATTTCGTCAGTTTTTTTTAATAAACGATTTTACTTTTAAACAATCTACTCTATCGATACTTTTTATGGTAAGTATTCGACTGAGCCCCAATCTATATCCGCTCCTCGTAAAACGTTCATAACAAATACCTGCATAGCTGCAACAACTGGCAACAACTTCCTCACTTCCTATCTGTGCCCAAAATTAAACGAAAATTTCATGAGCAGAGTTTCTTCCCTAGAACTATCAGCCCGTGGAACGCAATTCAATTTGTCTGCTTTCCGGCTGACTATAACCTGGTCCTTTTCAATATAATGTGAATAAATTCCTATTGACTCGTCCATTTAGATAATCTATATATATCCAAGTTCCATCGTGACTGAGTATGTTTCACCATCTACCTAACATTTAACCATTATCCTTGAGTGGTCTTCCGGGCTTGATAAGTAGTGACCTTCCAATTAAAAAATATCATATAAATATAACTTCAGTTTTTTTAACGATTCAAAAACACAATAAAAAACTTGTAAAGTATGCACAAAATGATGGCGTTGCCAATTTTTTGTCGACCATTCAATGTTTGTTTTGGAGATCCCTGCAGTTCTGAACAATTTCTATACTAAATCAAAGTGTTTTCTTCAAAATGGCGGGTGCTTAATTTTCAGACCTTCCGGTATTGTTACACGTCTTGTTACAATATTAAGTAAATAATGCTTATAAGAATTATTTCAATTGAAATTAAAGAAACAGGTAATAAATTAAATAATTACCGTTGATTCACGCGGGTTTCATTAAATTTGTATAAACGAAAAACGTCTTCTTCACATCTTAATCCAAATCCGCGTTTCCTGGTGATTTCTTCGATTATCTGATGATAATCGTAGGGATAAGCTGAAAGAATAAAGAAAATAACAGAGCGGACTGCGTTAGTATACTCAATATGTTTGCGATCCTCATGTAGTCCCTATTGTGAGTATTTGATTCAATAAAATTAGGAGTAAGCAAGTGAAATAATAATAATAATAATAATAATAATAATAATAATTTCGTTTTATTAATCGTTGATTAAGTACAGATAACATTCCTTATTGGTACTGTAGTAGCCGTGGTTATAGACAACCACAATAACAAATATATGTTTGATTTATATTATCAGACCGTTACCTACCAATTCGTGAACTCTTCCAAATTCTATATTAATCGAGAGCCAAATACTCCTATGGATATAGGATACTCTCCCAATATTGTCAGTAGACGATCCTTGAGATTTCCGCAAACACTAAGAGAGTCCTGACTGTAATTCGAAAAAAAAAAAAAAAAGAAGCCAAAGATTTTTGAAGAAGCTAATAATTGTTTTGGACCTTTTTCTCCACTTACTATATTTAAAGATAGTGATATAAAAAGTCTAAAGAAACGTTGTGTTCCCGTGAAAATGCATCCACTCCTGTATTGGATAGTAAAACTAACTTATCCTTTCCATGTAGGCGGTACTCCCGTGACGGGTTCATCGACACTCAGATGGGCGCTTAGTCGATCGGGAGAGCCATCGGCACACTAATGACCGCAATGTTTGTTTCTGGTTCTCAACTCTAAGCCGCCATAATGGATCTCAAGCTTGTAAGTAAATGTCCAGGGACTAAGGACCGAATCAAGTAAATTTCGCTTGAGTTTGGACCTGCAGCACCTCGAAGTGGGTATATGCTTTGTATAAGAAACGCATCTCATTTCTTGTGGCCATTTGGGTATGATGTCTGGGAGCTAATTTTCTTACTCAGCGTACTTTAATTTTCATCTGAGAGGTGTGTCTTCGCTAGTTAAAAGGTCTCTAATCACTAGCAAATCTGCGACAGAACAGAAGAAGCATTTATATATGCGTATTCGACAAACTCTTAGAATAAAATTTACAGTCATAGAAGTGAAATGTGATTTTTTTCTATCAGAAACAAAATACTTGTGTTACAAGGAAAAGCTGTCCTCTTCTCATGTAAATAAGAAGAACATTAGATAAGTGAAAATGAGATTAGGATAAGCCGAGACTCGAACCTTGTAAGCAAAGTTCAGAAACTGGAATGTTAGAATTTAGCTATTGTTAAATTCTATTGGAAATCGATATTGTTTGTATTGTAAAAAGAATTGATTGTTCGTTCTTTTATGAAAATTGAATTAAAAGTGTCAGCTAAAAAGAATGAACAATAAAATTAAAAATATATTGTAAAAAATAGGTTTGGTTAAAAAATAGGTAAGTCGAGAATTCTTTGTTTGCAGAAGTGTGTTTTGGACAAACATATGCTTAGCCGCGTGAGTTGGTCACGTCTTGGAACCACACATCTGACGTCATGGCAAAAAGGGAATTCTCAATATAGGAGCTAGAATTAGTTTGATTAGAGCAGTCGAGCAGTTGAGGCAGAACAGTTGAGTCTGCTAGTCAGCAGAGATCAGGAGAGTTAGTCAGTGGTCAGCTGTCCCTTTGGAAGCGGAGGGTAGAAAGATATGTAGAATAAATGTGAATTCCTGACGTCATCATCATTCGACCGGTCTAATGAAATAAAGAATCACCATCGATTTTTGTAACTGTTGTCTTCATGTCGTCATTCCACACATTGAAGGCAATGTGTTAATCATCTTAATATGAACTTTATGTAATCATTACAAGAAATGTATCTCTCTTCCTCTCTAACATGTGTCATAAGAAATATAAGAACTGTGCATCAATCCTCGCTATATGAACATCACAGAACTGTCATATGTATTAATGTTTCTCCACCTCATCATAGTTATATATATGTCCGCCGTCTCCCTTTTAATGTCAACTCAACGTCATATCATCTTCCGAAATGAATCCCCAGCCTATGCAACACTTGGAGCACTTGATAAATAAAGACGATCAACGGCCGGATCCTGACCGAGTGCCCATGATTAAAAAGATGCGGGTCCCAGATATTTTTATGGTAGATCCGGGGTAAAACTGCACTAAAACCTTATGACTATTGGTGAAACTTGGACAAGAACATGGCAGACAGGGTTGATTCATGTAAAGGATAAGTATTCGAAGCAACAGCGCCAACAATTACGTGTAAACCGTGGCAAAAAGCAAACCAGTCGTAGCACATTTGCAACTCATTAATATTCTCTGATCAGTTGTTTATCATTGAGTTCTCTCTGATGTATGTCAGTAATTTTCTCTCGAATCTGAATGATAATAAGTTTGGTCAGGATTCTAGTACCAGATATATACTTTCGTTCCTCGATCTTTCCAGATATTTCTGGTCAGATATTTCGTGGCCAGTTTTTATTAATTGCTACTAATTTAACTGCGTTTGTTCTTAATGGACGGATGAGGGGCAAATTATGGTGCTTTTTTTCTGGGTGCAGTTATCAGTAGGATTTCTCACACGTATAACTACCATTGATCAGTCACACTAGAATTCGAATGACAAATTTCTCTGGATAACCAATACTTCCACTTCTTTTGATTATAATTGAAAATGAATTTGTGTAACGGCAGATTGCTTTCTCTGGAATATGAGTGGCAATAAGCCTCTTCACGATTCCTGAGATTAGCGCGATAGTAAGATCGGTGCTTCCCCTCCTCGATCTTCATCCTTTATATCCTTTCAGACAATGTTCTGTGCTACCAACCAATGCTGATGTCACAACATTAGTTGTTTTAGTGTTTAAGATTATTATTATTTTGAATAGAGTAAGTTAAGGAAACTTCTGCCATTGCTAACCAGCAGAGCGTTACCACTGCAACCTAAAAGAAGAGTCTAAACGGTATGTGTACGGATATTGATGACGCATGGAGGTAAAACCTGACCGATGAGTGTTGAGGACATCCGTTGCATAAAGAGAAATCCCAAGATGATACGATGGATATACAATGTAAGTTTTAAAGACAAGCTTACTTCTGATGGTCCCAGAAAAAATATTGAATCTGGACAGTATAAGAAAATGTATGTGGAGACCAAGAAACTTGGACTCTATAGCCATGTTGAATGAATGGTCGAGAGTTCATGAGTTAGTGAAGAACTCGTGAGTAGAAGAGCTGTGAAGATTAGCAGGGGAAGACGGAGGGGAAAGTGATGGAGATGGATATGCAAGAAAGATAAATAAAAAAAACTTGGCCAGAGTTAGGCTAGTTTGAAAGTCAATTTATTAAAGTCATTCAACACATGCCAGCATGTAAAACGGGTGTTAAACTGATGATGATGATGATGATGATGATGATGATGATGATGATGATGATGATGATTGCTTCCATTTTTCTCATACATCTATTTATTGTTAAACCGAAATAAACGTATGGACTAAAGAGTACTGATAATTATAATCATATTTTTACCTTGAAATAAAGCGTTTTCCCATTCCACAATGTCAGTGTTCTCCAACATATTTTTCAGTTTCTTCTCGTCCAGTGTGAAAATGTAGTAAATATCATTGAGATTTTCCTACAAATAAAAATCAAATATTCTTAATTCTTCAACATCTTCAACTTCCTAAACATTCCGTCAGACATACAAATGTGTGAGACAATGATAATGCAATTAGATGAGATATTCCTGCATAGAAATATAGATAACAATAAATCCAAGTTGTCCTCAACGGTCGTACATCTAAACAGTAGTATATAAATGCGGGAGTATCTCAAGGGTCTTTATTATTCCTGATATTCATAAATGATCTCCCTGATAAAATTGTTTCGGAGATGGGTATATTTGCTGATGACACCACTTTGTATAACAGGCACGAGGGGAAAACAAATGAACACATGTCAAGAAAATGGCAGAAACTAGAGGATGACCTCAAATCTATAGTGGAATGGGGACAAAAATGGATGGTCACATTCAATGCTGCCAAGACTAAGCTTGTTTCCTTCAATAATTACAAGAAACCTTCTCTACCACCAATAGCAATGGCCAAGAACACATTACTTGAAAGTACTTCCTTTAAACTCCTCGGCCTAACGTGTGGGAATTGAAACTCCCAGGCTAACTCGATTGTCGCCCTTTAACTCAGAAGAGTGACACAGCCACGTGACTTCCTGTTTCTCATATTTCTCTTTCTCTTTCGCGCTGGAACCTCAAGCAGTCAACATATAATAAAGAGTCGCTCCTGGTGGAGGCATCGGCCACCCAACCAGTTCCTGACTAACCGTCAGCTTCTCACCAATCGCAAGTAAGGAACTCTTATATCTCAACGAACTCTTATTCTTTCTATCTCTTTCTTAGTATAAATAAATTGCATTCCTTAGCTGATTTATGCAGGTATGTTTTCGTCGTCATTATGCGACCTTTTGCTTTTTCAATCCAATACATTCACCATACACATGGAGACGGGATCGTCTATTACACAAGCAGACCATCCTGTCCTCCTCCAAAAGTGGTAGACGCCGACGTCATTTTTTTCAAGAATGGTGACTTAATGAACATTTCTTATAAAAGCCTAACAATCTACGTTCCAAAAACATTTTAAACGTTCTTACTGTCGCAAATGAAACACATACCGATATATCGTTAAATAATCAGCGAAATATACACAAAAAAAGAAAGAAAAAACAAAAACAAACCCCGCAATTTCAAAAAAAGGAGAAAAACACTTTTTCGTCGCATTTTCAACTTTCCGTCCAACACACGTGCGTCAATTATC
This sequence comes from Euprymna scolopes, assembly GCF_053919585.1. Classification (NCBI taxonomy): domain Eukaryota; kingdom Metazoa; phylum Mollusca; class Cephalopoda; order Sepiida; family Sepiolidae; genus Euprymna; species Euprymna scolopes. The sequence goes on from NC_136482.1 coordinate 34,183,814, forward strand.
TATTGTCCGACATCTTTATTTTATAACTAAAATGTAAACAAATCGCCCTCGAAAGAAAAAAAAATTCCGTCGCAGCCTAATGTATGGAGTACTGTTGTCATATTTGGGCTGGTGAATCTGTTGCTTCTCTCACTCCTGGACAGGGTCAAAAGAAAGCCGCCAACCTGATAGGTCCTGAGCTGTCATCTAAGCTTCAGTCTCTGTCCCAGCGACGAAATGCTGCATCTCTCTGCCTGTTCTACAAGTACTTTAATGGTGAATGCTCTGACGAACTATAAGCACTTGTACTCCCTCGACATGACTGCCCCCGACAAACCCGACCAGCAGGTAAGTCCTACCGCTTCACAGTAGAGATCCCTAGGTGTTCGAAAGCTTTCTACTCCAATAGTTTCTTCCCCAGAACTGCCAGATTTTGGAACTCCCTTCCGGGATTCTGCTTTCCTAACTGTACTGATATGCAGAAGTTCAAGTGTAATGTGAACATACATCTTTCTATTTATCTCCCTTCATAATGCCCTTGTAACGTATGTCCTCGATAGTAGCCTTCTACTTCAAAGTGGCACTGTGCCTTGTTTGGAGTTAAAATTGATTAACAAAATAAATAAAAAATATTGGTGAGGATTATTTCCTTTTGTCTGTACGAGTAAACCGCCTGGTCTTCCTTTAAGACCAGACGGTTTGCTTGTACAGACAAAAGAAAATAATCCGATCCCCTTTCTATAGACGAATAGATTCACTAGTATTCTCACAATTTTTTCATCACAAATGAAAGACTTGTTTTCTTATAAATTAACTCGTTCATTTTATAAGTAAATTTTTAGGTGGTTCTCTTTTCTCTATTTCCACATTTGAGAACAAATAAAATTGATAATTCTCGTATAATTGAATTGACGTTGTAGAGGATGAAGTCTATCCAATAAAATGGGATAGAAGCTGTGTAAATTCGTCATTAGCTTACTAATGAAATACAAGATAAATGAGAATCTATGAAAAACATCATCAGCAAGTATATAAACGGGAAAGAAATTAAGTAACCCTTTTTAGTTTAAAAACCGGAAGTCGTTTATATCTGTAAATATGCTAAATCGCCAAAGAGTGTGTAGACGATGAGGAAAAAAACTACGAGAAATACATACACAAAATTGATATCAAAGTAAATAATTATGAAGTTTCTAGGAGCATGAGAAAAATGATGAAGGGAAGCATTATCTAAATTATAAGGGCTTGAACAACACTGGGATTACAGGTAGGTTTATTGCCACACAAACTCCAAAGAACTCAATTTGAGTTGCAATTGTGATTAAAACAAGTGGAGAGTACTGTCCCTCAGACTCCAGTGAGCACCACCTTTTTCCACAGGTAATGATTTGTGTAAAAACTCCTAATGAGTAAATAATAAACGAAAAAGCATCAACGCGTATGTAAAAACATATGAACACTTACAGATAGCTCTTTTTTTATGACGATGGTGGTAAAATCTGGCCAATCATCGACCCACACTTTGAAACGCTGGCACATATATTGTTTCTGGAAAAGAATGGTGCTTCTTATCTAGATTCAAGAAATAAAGAAATAAAAAAAAACATTAAATAATTTTAAAACAGCTGTGGAATAGCATAACTTAGTTCTTTTCAATTAAAAACTTTAGTTCATACATGAATAAAAATAAAACTCATAAAACATGTCTTCTTCTTCTTCTTCTTCTTCTTCTTCTTCTTCTTCTTCTACTTCTTTTCGTTTTTAAGTTTTTTTATCATGACCAGACTTCCAGGGCTTTACAGAAACGAGCATACTCCTTTTTGCTGCAGCCAAGGAGAAATGGATTATTTTTTTATCCAATAGTAGTAAGGCAAATGATGTCATTTATTAAAACAGGAGTAGAAATAACAGTGAATAATAAAGGATGAAAACAAAAATAACAACAACAACAACAACAACAACAATAATAATAATAATAATAATAATAATAATAATAATAAATAAATAAAAGATTAATAAGAATGATAAAGACTAGCGGGACCCGTGGAAATTCCACATCAGCATTTTTCTTATGTAATATATTGTTGCTGAGCATGCTGTGAACGTTCTGTTCAGTATAATGAAGGCGCAATCATATTATTCTACTTTTTTTTATTAAAACTGTATCGCCCCCTTACTAAAATAATAGCTTTGATATATTTCCTGGGCTGATTATTTCGTTACAAACACACCGGTCAATTAACTCACATTTTATCATTTTTCATAATTATTGAATATGTTACTATGTTCGACAATAATTTTTCATAATTTCACCCCACATTATCGCCCCTCCCTTTACTAAAATATTAAATTTGATATATTGTATTGGCTGATTATTTTATAAAAAAACACAGCTATCAATTAACTCACACTTCATCATTTTTAATAATTCTTGGATATGGTACTAATTTTGACAATAATTTTTCATCATTTAAATGCGCCATATAGCACACCTTACTAAAATAATAACTTTGATATATTGTCTAGGCTGATTATTTCATTACAAACACACACATCAATCAACTCACATTTCATCATTTTTCGTAATTCTTGGATATGTTACTAATTTCGACAATATTTTTTATAATTTAAACCAACGTTGTCACCTAACTTACTAAAATAATAACTTTGATACATTTGCTGGCTGATTATTTCATTACAAACACTAATCAATTAACCTCCATTTCATCATTTTTAATAATTATTGAGTATGTTACTAATTTCGACAATCATGTTTCATAATTTATACCCACATTATCGCCCCCTCCTTAATAAAATAATAACTTTGAAATATTGTCTGGGCTTATTATTTTTTTACAAACACACTAATGTATGAAATCACATTTAATCATTTTCATAATTCTTGGATATTTTACTTTTGACAATCATTTTTCATAATTTTAACCCACATTTTGTCCTTCCCTCTTTACTAAATAACTTTGATATATTGTCTAGGCTGATTATTTCCTTACAAACACACCAATCAATTATCTAATATTTCATCATTTTTTCGTAATTCTTGGATATGTTACTAATTTCGATAATAATTTTTCTTAGTTTAAGCCCTCCTTATCTCCTTCCCCTTTACTTATATAATAACTTTGATATATTGTCTAGGCTGATTATTTTATTATAAACACACCAATCAATTAAATCGCATTTCGTCATTTTTCGTAATTGTTGGATATGTTACTAATTTCGACAATTATTTTTCATAATTCAAACCATCCTTATCGCCCTCTCTTACTAACATAATAACTTTGATATATTTCCTGGGCTGATTATTTTATTACAAACACACAATCGATTAACTCATTAAATTGTTGTTCATAATCCTGGATATGTTACTAATTTCGACAATAATTTTTATAATTAAAAACCCACATTATGCCTCTCCCTCCTACTTATATAATATATTTGATATACTGTCTGGGCTTATTATATCATTACAAACACACCAATCAAGTAACTCACATTTCATCATATTTCATAATTCTTGGATATGTTACTAATTTTGACAATAATTTTCATAACTTTAACCCACTATGTCGCTTCCCCTTACTTAAATAATAACTTTCATATATTGCCTGGGTTGGTTATTTCATTACAAACAAATCAATCAATTCTGGGTATTCTCATAGTATATATGTTTCACCTATCTTATCCAATCCCGGGTGACGCCACATATTCTGCTAATATATATCATTCACCTATCTCATTCGATCCCGGGCGACACTGGGCATTTTGCTACTATATGTTTTCCAACTATCTCATTCAATACTGGGCGACGCTTTCTGATTGTATATATTTGCACATCTCATTCAATTCCGGGACTGACTTTATATCCGCCACCCCACTGTTGAAAATATACATTAAATAAAGTAATGTTTTAATCGTAAACTGTTTCAGCCATTTCCGGGACCGACTTTATATCCCAAACCAACTGCTAAAAATATACATGAAATAATGTAATGTCGAAATAATAAACTGTTTCAGCCATTTCTGGAACTGATTTATAATCCCCTCCATACTGTTGAAAATATACATGAAATAAAGTAATGTATGAATTGTAAACTTTTTCAGCCATTTTCGGGACCGACTTATCTCCCATCCTACTGTTAAAAATATACATTAAATAAAGTAATGTCTAAAACGTAAATGGTTGCAGGCATTTCCGGAATAGACTTCATATTTCCCACCCCAATGTTAAAAATATACATTAAATAAAGTAATGTGTAATACGTAAATGGTTTCACCCATTTTCGGGACTGATTTAATATCCGCCACCCCACTGCTTAAAATATACTTGAAATAAAGTAATGTTTAAATCATAAACTGTTTCAGCAGCTTTTCGAAAGTAATACATAAAAACATTAACACGGTAAGAGATTAGGCAACCATTGCTTCAACATGCATTTCTGAGTGTAGTATCAGTTTCAGCATGCCACTGACTTAAATCCCTCCTTTTTGGTCTTGGTTAATGGAGGAGAAATCCTTCATTACTGATGCAATTTTTATTTTTGTTATTGACCAGAGTGCCCCTTTTGGAGAGCTGGTTTCCCCCTAAATTTATAACAGACCTCATGTCCAATTCCGCCCTTGTGGGGAGGCAAGTAAACAAAAAATAATAATCAGAATTGACATTTTCCAGGGCATTTTATAATTAATCAGAAGTGACATTTCCAGGGTATTTTGTAATTAAATCAGAAATAACTTTTTCCAGTTACTTTTTTTAATATTAAAACTTTGTTACATTAAACATAGTACCTATTCACAATGCCTCCCCATGGGACAGATTTAGACACCGGGGTCGTTTTTTAACGTGGAGAAAAAAATTGTCTTAGGCGTAAAGGATTTCTCTTCCACTGAGAGAGAAGAAATTGAAATTTAGCACCTGAAGAACAGTTACTACACTTTGATCTTAACCAAAAGGCCAAGAAAGACAAATCATTTTTATTAGCTTTGCCTCAACAGCGACACCAATTTTTTTTTATGACAATTCCACTTCCTTTTTTAGGGATGCACACAGCATGATAACGGACGGAGCGATAATCGTAATAATAATGATTATTATTATTATTATTATTATTATTATTAATAATAATAATAATAATAATAATAATACATAAAAGATTAATAATAATAATAATAATAATAATAATAATAATAATAATAATAATGATAATAATAATAATAATAATAATAATAATAATAATAAACAAAGCAAAAGAATTGGAAGCAACAGAAATGAAAGAGAGAATTAATTGGAAAGGAATACCACAGGAGAACAAGAAAACTTCTCAAAACCAAATTATATAGCAGAAACCTAATAAAAGGCATAAATAAATGGGCAGCATCACTAGTAAGATACTCTAGACCGTTTATAGGCTGGACTAAAGAAGAACTAAGACAACTCGATCAGAAGGCTAAGAAACTCATGACCATGCACAACGCACTACATACGAAGGATGATGTTGACCGACTCTACGTAAAAAGGAAAGACGGCAGGAGGGGATTGGTTAATATAGAAGACTGCGTGAAAGCAAAAAAGAACTAGAAAAATACTTAATGCAAAACACTGAAAAAATTTATCATAGCAGCGAGAGACACAGAAAAATCAATAAAACAGAAAACAGAAAGACAAAAGATAAGACAAGAAAAGAAAAATGAGGAGAAAAACAGGATGACAAAAGATGAAAATAAAAAAACACTTAGATATGGATGCGAAAAGGACATATAAACCGAGAAACTGAATCCCTAATAACTGCGGCACAAGACAATTCGATAAGAACAAACCACATCAAAGCAAAGATCGACAAAACACAAGAAAACAGCAAATGCAGACTCTGTGGACAAAGAGACGAGACGATAAACCATATAATAAGTGAATGCAGTAAACTGACCCAAAAGGAATACAAGAACAGACACGATCAAGTGGAAATTATACAAACAACTGCATCTTGAACGCACAGACAAGTGGTACAAACATAAGCTGGCAACAGTACTTGAAAACGATAATCACTAAGTCCTATGAGACATGGACATACAAACGGATAAACCCATCTAGGCAAGAAAACATGATGTCATAATAGTTAACAAGAAAGTAAAATCCTGTCAAATCGCAGACTTTGCTGTTCCAGCTGACCACAGGGTGAATATCAAAGAAAAGAAGAGACAGAGCAAATACACAGAGCTAGCCAGAGAGCTGAAAGGGATATGGAAGATGAAGAAAATCAAAATAATACCTATAATAGTAGGAGTACTAGGAACAATCCCGAAAAACTTTGAAAAAAAGAATTGGAATCAAAGGAATGACTGGAAAAATACAACGAACAAAATACAACAATCATGAAAATAGCTGAAATATTAAGAAAAACTCTTGAATGTGAAAACTAACACAGGAGCAACAGACGTGGGCCAGACAAACTGCTGCAAAGGCAAAACATGAAACACTACATGGAATCAAGAACACTGAAACCGCATATCTATAAGTTCTCTAACCCAACCTTACCCCCATTGCCACATCACTGCCCCCCCAAAAGAGTGAGGCCAAATAACCAAGTAGAGTCAAGGAGGAAAGAAAGACCGATGAACTGACCAGACCTCAGCCGAATAAGTGCAAAGAGAACTGGGACCTTGGGGAGGTTTATTGCCACTCCAATCCTAGAAAAGACCAATAGCTACTGCCCGAGAAATCAATGGCAATCAGCTGTTGCGATAATGCAAACTTATTTGCAAATGTTATCGAAAGAGGTGGAGAGTACTGGAAACATGGGGAGACTTCTTATCACTCAGCTTCCAGGGAACACCACAGGCCGTTTTCAGGGAAAGATCTCTGAAGACCTGTGTGAAAGCTCCTTATGAGCCAGTAATAATAATGTGACTTGAAAGGAAAGACAGAAAATCTTGTATTTGCTGCCCAGAAGCAGACACTAAATACTAATGCAATCAATAGAAACATCTTTGGGAAGGACTGTTTTGTGTGGTTTAACTCTTGAAACAGTGTTACACATTGTTAGTGCATATTCTCCACTTGCTCAGAAAGAGCACAAACATTGCCATGACAAAGTGTGTGCAAGTCTACATTGGAGTTTGTGTCATAGTTTGGAATCCAAGTGATGGACAAGTAGTTCCAACATCGGTAGTGGTAAATGACGATGTTCAGATTCTCTGAGATTTCATGATTCAGTGTGACCGAGAGATAACTCACAGGAAACTGGATATTGTAGTTGTGAACAAAAAGACTAATGAATGCCAAATTATTGATGCGGTTTTCCTAAATGACATCAACTTAGCAAAAAATAATGAGAAACTATGGAACTATGAGAAACTGAGGTTGGAGATTGCAAGCTTGTTGAATAAGAAAACTTCCATCATGCCAATCATCATATGTGCACTTGGCTCAATTTGAGAAACAAGATGAACTTCTTGGGATATCAAATAACAATATCACCGTACTCCAGAAGTTAATTCTGTTTGGCACAGTAAACATCCTACGCCAGGTGCTTTCCATCTAATTGGCTCTTTTACTATACTCACTAACGGTGTAAAAGCCCACTCTTGAGTGAAAAAAAAGTGGTGTAAAACATCATAACACTGTGAAGTTAACGAACATAATAATAATAATAATAATAATAATAATAATAATAATAATAATAATAATAATAATAATAATAATAATACAAAGAGGAATCTGCCCCTGAACAACATCCTAAGAAAATGCCAAGTCGAATACAAGTTCACTGACACAGAGGAAAGAATGAATAACCTAATGTACACGAATGACCTGAAACTGTTTGTAAAACTAAGACAGAACTAGAAACTCTAATAAACACGACCAGAATCTTCAGTCAGAATATCTAAATGTAATTCTGTATGGAAAAGTGTGCATTGCTGACCATGAGGAGGAAAAACTAGAAGCAACAGAAGGTATAGTACTGCTCGATCAAACAGAAATGAGAGCACTAGATGAACATGATAACTACAAATACTTACGAGTGCTGGAAGCACACACCATCAAAGCAACGAAAATGAAAGAGAAAATAGGACAAGAATACCTCAGAAGAACAAGAAAACTCCTCAAAACCAAACTAAATGGTCGAAATCTAATGAAAAAAATAAACACATGAACAGTGTCACTAATAAGATATTCTGAACCATTTATAAGCTGGACCAAAGAAGAACTAAGGAATCTCGACCAGAAGACCAGGAAACTCATGACGATGAATAATGCATTACACCTGAAAAATGATACTGACCGACTCGACGTGAAAAGGAAAGACAGAGGAAGAGGGCTGGTTGGTATAAAAGACTGTGTGAATAGTACAAAAAAAGGATTAGAGAAATACATAATCGATAAGACACAAGAAAACAGCAAATGCAGACTCTGTGGACAAATAGATGAAGCAATAAACCACATAATAAGTGAATGCAACAAACTAGCCCAAAAAGAATATAAAAATAGACATGGTCAAGTTAAAAGTTAAAATTACCAGAAAATAGAAAAATTAGCATAACTTTCAAAATATTTGTTCAAATCCCACAAATATCAGGGAAATAAGGCAGTTTGTTATGCTCTTCCAGTGTTCCAAATTTCACTTCTCTGCATTTCAAAGCAATTTCAAAATTATAAAAATACTGACCTAAAATAAAGTGATACCCAGGGTTTATGTAACCTCTATGTATCATTTTTGGCGTAATTGCCCTTTGCCTCCTTGGACATAAAATAACTGTGCTATCGCAAAACGAATACCATGGTAACTAAACAAAACTCCTAATCAATTCGGTCGTTACCTAATAAAATAAAATATTTTTTGTCCCTAAAAGTCTAATTGCGTCATCTATTACGTTTGCAAATCAAGCCAACTTTTGTTATTTTCTCAACTTATTGTTACCATTCAATTCGCCCTGACTGTTATTATTTACACATTACATATTTACTATTTTTCAAAACGATTATTTTCTGAAATATCTCACGCTTAAATGTACACACTTGCATATTTAAACTAGCTAAGCTACTCGTTAACGCATCATAGAACGCCAATCTGTAACATTGAGAAATCCTCATATTTTTCAACAATTTTTTCCCCAAGACAAATGAGAGTTGTATCTTTAAGAGAAAATAAATAAATAAAAACATGTACGTATGCTTCAAATTTACCCCCTTTCGACTTATCATGAGAGTTATACCTATCTTTGTGTTTACTTTGAGGGGGAAGAGAGAGCAAAATTAATTCTAAGTAGACACCTGTATTTTTTTATCTATCCAAGCTGGGTATCAGAAATGCTTAACTTAGTACCCATGTATCACAGTATCTGCTTATCGCCTATTACACTCGTTCTTTGTCTAGTAGCTAGGCACAGGCCTTGCATTTATCTCTGATAATGTGCCCCCCTCTCCATCTAAGAAATGACTGTCCCTTCAGGTGTTAAAGAACTGATCAATCTTTCTCCACTCTAATATATGTTAAAAGAAGGAACATCTACAGAACTGTAAAAGGTATGTCTTCTCTTTTCTCTCCCCCTCTGTAATATCTGTATAAATGTATCCTCCACTCATCAATATGAATGTCACTATCCGTCTCTCTCTCTCTCTCTCTCTCTCTCTCTCTCTCTCTCTCTCTCTCTCTCTCTCTCTAATATGGTCTCCTATGCAACAATATTGTAAATCTGGTGTCGTGTCTTAACCCCCCCCAGCTATACAACATTAGGATTAACCTCGGTAATGTAGAATCATTTTTTCTAGAAAACTCCTCGGATATCCTAACCCTAAATGAAACTAACCTACACTCCTCAGTCTTTTCTAATCACTTTGACATGACTGATTACTTCCAACCCTGTTGTAAGATGTCAAATAACCATATGAACAGACTCAGAGTTTATATTTCTATATTGACTAGGGAACATAGTCTAGAATCTGGTGATCAGACCTGCATGTACTTCAGATTAATCTTACACCGTGTTAGTTATACTTCCTCTAGCACATAGACTCTCAACCTGGGGGCCATGGCCCCCAAGGGGGCCATGGCAATAATTTAGGGGGGCCATGGTGGAATTTTCTTTTTTAATTGATTGTTGACAATAAAATTTTGTTACCTACATAATATTGTTACGAATGTGTGTGTACGTGTGTATGTATGTATGTGTGTATGTATGTGGGAGAGAGGTGATCGAATTATCTCAGCGTGGCCTTGGATATCAGCACGTAAACATGTGGGTATAATTGATTCTGAACCATACTGTATACTGTTTTACTTATTTTGTTCGACAATTATAAATGCGGTCGCTGTTTTCGTGTGTGAAATATTTGTGCACTTCCTTTATTATTTTCTTATTTTTTGGTATCATTGTATTCATGCTCATTCCCTACTCAGGTATTCCTGCTTTTTTTTTTTTAGTGCTAATATTGATGTGACTCGCTATTCTTCTCATAATTTCAATTGGGGCAGTGCTTGTCAAAGGAGGTGTGTTCTTGCTGTAGAAAGTACATTTCAGCTTGCTAGGTTGAGTGTGAATGTTTATCATCTTTACTCTCTCTGTGTATGTTTGTGTATGACTGTGTGTGTGCTTAATGTGTGAGTCCATGGATGTATTATGTATGTGGATATTTGTGTGTTTGTCATTTTATCACTTGTCCTATTTATCTGTCCTTCATTATCATTCTTTTGTCTTATCACTTAATGTTTGTTCTGATGGTCTGTCTTCTTTATTTTCCCTAGATTTGCGATGGCTACTAGTGTTACTAAGAAGCGGAAGTACAGTGAAGAGTACATTAGCTACGGATTTACATCAATTCTCGCTGATGGCATCGAGAAACCTCAGTGTGTACTGTGCTTCAAAGTGTTGGGGAACGATTCTATGAGGCCTAGTAAGTTGAAGCATCATTTGCAGACCATCCATCCACAGTATGCTGAAAAAGACCCCGATTTCTTCAGGCGCCATGAAAGTAGTTTCGGAAAACAGAAACTGGATGCAACTGGTGCTTTCCAACAACAGACCTCAAGTGTAGTTGAGGCATCATACGAGGTTGCCCTTGAAATAGCGAAGCAAAAGAAGCCCCACACAATTGGTGAAACCTTAATTAAGCCATGTACTTTAAAGATGGTCAAGCGTGTTCTTGGAGATGCAAATGAACGTAAAATTCAACAAATTTCCTTGTCAAACGACACAGTGAAGCGGAGAATTAATGAAATGTCAGATGACATAAAGGAAAAAGTGATACAGGAGATCAAATCGTCTCCAGCTGGTATGTTTGCAATACAACTGGATGAGTCAACGGATGTGAGTTCGTGTGCACAGCTACTCGTGTTTGTTAGGTATATTTTCTTGTGTGATATCAAGGAAGAATATCTGTTATGTACACAGCTTGAGACCACCACAACAGCTGAAGATGTGATGGAAAAGCTATCTTCTTTCTTCAAAGCTAACAGGATCCCATGGGAAAATTGTTGTGGAGTCTGTACAGACGGGGCTCCAGCGATGCTGGGATCAAAATCAGGGTTCCAGAAGCGTGTCAAGGAAGTAGCTCCGAATGCCAAGGGGGTTCATTGTATGATCCATCGTTTTGCACTGGCGTCGAAAACCCTCCCTGATGAACTTTGCAAGATCCTGGAGGCAGTGGTCAAATGCGTCAACTTTGTAAAAGCTGGAGCTCTGAACTCTCGCCTTTTCCAGAACCTCTGTAGAGACATGGATTCGGAGCATGAAGCTCTCCTCTTTTACTCCAAAGTGCGCTGGCTTTCCAAGGGCAATGTTGTGAAACGAGTGTTTGAACTTCGGGGGGAGCTAAAATTGTTCCTGGAAATGCAAGGGAAAGATGATCTGTTGAGTCACTTCAATGAGGTTTTGTGGGAGCCACGTCTTGCATATTTAGCAGATATATTTGAGCAGCTAAATAGGTTGAATCTGAAACTACAGGGCAAGGAAAGAAATGTGTTTCACCTGATGGACTGTCTTCGTGGATTTCTTGCCAAGCTCCAGAATTGGCAAAGGAAAGTCGGTGCCGGGAATGTTGCCATGTTTGAAAACCTTTCAGCTGTCCTTGACGAGAATGAAGAAGATAGTCTGCTTGACCCATTACTTAAAACTGAAATCACCCAGCATCTGAGATCCTTGGAAAGTGAACTTAATATGTACTTCCCAGAATTCGAGGAGGAAGAAGGGAAGTTGGTAAGGAATCCATTCTCTGGCACTCTTGATATTACTACCATTCCCAGTGATGTTCAGGACGAGTTCCTTGATCTCAAACATGATTCTGCTGCCAAAGATCTCTATGAAGAAAAATCTCTGAATGTATTCTGGTGTTCGATGCATCAGTCATATCCAAAAGTCAGTGAGATTGCACTTCGACTACTCTTGCCTTTTTCAACTACCTATTTATGTGAGTCTGGTTTCTCCACCCTTCTACAAATCAAGAATAAGAGCCGCAACCGATTGGATGTGGACCCCGACATGAGATGTGCATTGTCAGTGACACAACCTCGGATTCGTCAACTGACTGAAAAGAAACAATATCAGCCTTCCCACTGATGTGTGATAAAGTATGCAGAGGTTAATTGAACTTTCTCCCATCCAAATCAAATTTGCTATTGTCTGCTAGTCTTTTGTAGTCTAGTGATGTAAGTTAAGCATATCACAGAAATCTATCAATATAAGATAATTATGACTGTAAACTTTGTAATAAAGCAAGGGTGTTCTCTTCATCAACATTTTATTTATTCTTTTTTTTCTGCGCCTTTTTTGGCAGGGTGGGATTTGGGAGAAAAATGAAGGGGAGCCACACGAATGTTGAGAATTCATGAAGGGGGGAATGGAGTGAAAAAGGTTGAGAACCACTGCTCTAGCATTATCCTCCTTTTTGACCATAGTATTGATGCAACACTCTTCTTAGGTCCAAACATCCAAATACAATTTGAGGATTTTAATAACCACAACATAGATTGTGTTCATTTCTCCATCTATACAAACGCAACTGTTAACAGCATGCATAGTTTCTACATTGCACATTCCCTTTTCACAGATTGTTACTTTATCGACTCAATATCTAGATAGTGAGCATTAACAAGCCTCACTTCTCGATCTATTCTTGATTATACTACCTGATGAATACTCATAGCTCACTTGAGAATGCTGGTTTTACGAGTTGATATCACTCTAACATTTCTAGACCAGGCTGAAAAACCGTTGCTCAAAATGACTAGATACTTCAAACAGGCTGATTGAGAATCCAGCGAAGATCACATCAGAAACGCCCCATGGAATAAAATCTTTATGTTCCTGCTGACTAATGTACAAATGAAGTAACTTAATGTGTCAAGATAAGCATTAAAGCAGATGTATCTGCATGGAAATGTTATAACAAGCCCCACAATGGTTCATTTTGACCTGTGTAGCTACTATTATGCATAGACAGAGAGTTTCTGCCGATTCTACCGCCATAGTCTATAAATAAAAATTTATAGAAGCTAGAAATCATTGCAAAAGTGAAATATCCGCAGCAGTAAATGCATCGAGTTACACAAATTAGAACTTGGAAATTCTGTGGTGAATAATGATCAATCAACAACCATCAACTATCAAACAACCATGAGATTGTCTGTACGGCAACTGATAAGGCTGAGTTAATAATCGAGTGATTTACCTTGAACTTCATCTTGGACTTCACAAACCACTCCTTTTCAAACAATCTATGGCAGACTGAAGCCATCATTATCATCATTGCTTCCAAAATCTTTTGTGGCTCTAAAGCATGCAGGCCTGATCTTATCCTTGCTATAGTTTTCAAGAAATGCTTTGCTGAGCTAGTCCCTGTCTTCTCCAAATTCTACAACCAATCTGCTAGCTAACCACCATAATGTCGCCTACACAGCATTTGATAAGGTTGAATTGCTTGCTCAGTGGTTTGCCTTGAACTCCACCTTGAATTCCACAAATAATTAGATAAACTGATTATCAACTCCTTTCCCAAGTTACTTTGACCTCTCAAGCATGTAGGCCTGATCTTATCCCTGTTATAATCATAAAGAAACGCTCTGCTGAGATGGCCCGTGTTTTCACTAAACTCTATAATGAATGCATTGTCGAATCTTCCTTCCCTCATAGCTGAAAAATTGCCTCTGTGTTACTGGTACTCAAGAATTCTGATAAAAGAACTAATAAAACAATTATAGCTGTATCAGTCTCCTCTGGCTCTTTGATAAAATCTTTGAATGAAACGAGAATACTCCAGTTGTTACTGGATGCTAAACTACTTTCTGACCAACAGCATGAATTTAGGTAAGTCTGTTCTACTATGGATATCCTAACAGTAATATCGGAACGTATTTACCATACACTGGACAAAACTTGTGAAGCTAGGATGATAGTACTTGATATATCCAAGACTTTTTATAGGGTCTAGCATAAAGGTCTCTTTAGGAAAATTAATTCTATGGTATAATGAACGAATATTTAATATAAGATCCTTCTTAGCTAAAAGAAAGATCCTTTGTTGTCTTCAATCGATGCACATCTAAACAACATGATCTTAATGTGGGTGTGTCTGAGATGTTGATTTTGGACCATTATTATTCCTGAGTTTTATAAACAAACTCTCTGATGTAATTGTGTCCGAGATGCGTATGTTCGCTGAGGATACCTTGCTCTATTCTTGACATTAAAGAATACAAACATGTACATGGCAATGGCTGGATCCTTACAAAATGATATCCAGTCTGTAATTAAATAGGGATATAAATGGATGGTAACATTTAATTCTACTAAAACAAAGCTTCTTTCCTGTAACAATTATAAGAAACCTTTTTAACCATTGATCGCCTCCTCAGTCTATCATTTAACACGGATCAGGAAAAATACATAGAAGACATTGCATAGACTGATGCAAAGAAAATGGGTTCATTCTACAGAGCTAGAAAACCTCTCACACCTTCCAATACTCTATATTTTTTTATAAAGCCACTATGTATGGAATATTGTTGTCAAATTTGGGCTGATGAACCAACAACTAGAATCTCACTCTTAGACAGGACTCAAAAATAACTTTTCATCTAATATGCCCCACACTAACAAGCCCCAACTCCTGTCCCATGCTTCATCCCTGCACTTGTTTTATAAGTATTTTAATGAAATGAACTTGCTGCACTAGTCCCCCCTCGATATAAATAACCCTGGTCAATGCATAAGACAGCAAGATGGCACTCCTTTACTGAAGTGGTCCCCAAATACTGAAAGCCTTCTATTCTAATAGCCTTTGAAATTCTGTCCCTACTGTTTCCCTAACTTTACCACCATGCATAAGTTTAAATGTATGTGAACGAACACCTCACAGCCTAACTCCCCATTTCCCTAATTCATAGTAGCAATTGGTTGTTTAGAGCGAACAAAAGTAAAAAATTCTGTATATTGTCACTTTTATTTATGTATCGTTACTTTGTTCATCTATGCACGGTCAATTGTGATCATCAATGTATGGTCACTTCGTCTTCATTTATGTATGGACATTTCTTCTTTATTTGTGAATGGACACTTTTGTTCATTTATGGTCACATTTGTTCATCTGGGTATGTTCACTATTGTTCATCCATGTATGGTAACTTTTTTGGCATTTCCAAGTAGGGGTGCCTCAAGCGATAATGTATGTATTTCAGCAACATTCTCCTGAGTCGAGCTGAACCGGTTTCCTCTGAAGGAGGAAGTTTCATGGGAATATCTAGTTCACAAGTGGTCCCCAGTCGCATGTATATCCTGTTCAGGAGAGATGATGATTTTAGGTTTTTCAGTTCTTTCAGGGAGGTGTCGACGTTCCACCACATACATCACTTGGTATTCCTGAATGGTCACCCATCTGGTAGTGACCAGGCTCAATGTTACTTAACTTTGGTGATCTAATAAGAACTGTCCTGCCAATATGGTTACTCAATCATATCTTATTCATTACTGTATGGTCACTTTCATTCATCTATGTAGGGTCACTTTCTTTTTCATTTTTGTATGGTCACTTTTGTTCATTTATTTGGTCACACTTGTACACACTGGTTAGGGACACTATTGTTCATCTCTATATCGCCATTTTTGTTCAACTGTGCATGGTCACTTTTATTCAGCTACATATAATTACTTTTGTCCATCTATGGTCACTTTTGTTCATCAGTGTTTGGTCACTTTTAATTAGGAATATTTCTTTTTTACGACAGCAAGACTAAAACTATGTATCTTTATCTCTCTTTCTCTCCTTTTCTCTCTCTCTCTCTCTCTCTCTTTCTAGCTCTTTGTATACACTCAATAAAAAACGTCTATTTTATTTAATGAATATGCCATGTATATATATATATATATATATATATATATATATATATATATATATATATACTAACAAAAGTACCCGTCGTTGACTGGGTTCAAAAACAGCCTACAGAAAATGGACTCTGGTTTATTAAAGTACTAGCGAGGGTACCCGGCGTTGCCCGGGTGTTTGTAGGTGTGTGTAGTGTTAAATGAAAAAGAAACCGGGGGGGGGTAAGATCGAACCCGAAGCCCTGAGGCGAAGTTTGAGAATAAAATCGGCCAGCCAGAATGAGTTACTGAAAGATATTTTAATTTATTTAAGTAAGAACCAAATCGACAGGTGTGCACACAGAAGTCATCGTGCGTTACGACGGGTTCGATCCTACCAACTTTTACCCCCCCCCGGTTTCTTTTTTATTTAACACCACACACACCTACAAACACCCGGGCAACGCCGGGTACCCCCGCTAGTATATATATAAAAGCTCCTTTGTGAATTATTCCATGGATTTCGGCCTTTTGGATTATTTTGGACCATCTTCCAATTACGTGATTTCCTTGGATTTTACTTGTGCAAATGGAAACTCAATTAACTTTCTTGGAGTTATATTTTTGGAGTATACCTTCATTGGATTATTTACCTTTCACCAGACTAGCCATTCACATGTAATCACCTTTTTCTTCACCATATTCCCTCTGCTTCACTTTTTGTTATCAAGTAAGATCTTTGACTTACTTGTAGTTTCATCAAATACTTTTGAATGCAAAATCCGATCCCGCATTTTGCTAATTCCTACCCTCTGATGAGAAGGAAAGTATTTCTTCAAAACTCCGCGGATTAAGGACTATCCACTTTTCAAATTAAATATGTTTTTAACTCTTTTTCAAAGTATTTTGTAACATGTTTTATTAACTGTTTGCTCGTATTATATTTAAAGCAAATAGGAAAGTCAAAAAAGTTGTATAAATGGGTGCCGCATGAATTGAACGATAATCAAAAAAATTGTCGTTGTGAGGTGTCTTCTATGCTCTTTCTGCGCAACAAAAACGACTCATTTTCGAGCAGCTTTTAACGTGTGATGAGAGATGGATCCTCTACGACAACCGATGACGTTCGGCACAATGGCTGGATGCCGGAAAAGCTCCACGACATTTCCCGAAGACGAAATTGCACGAATGGTGACTGTTTGGTGGTCTGCAGCTGGTCTCATCCGTCACAGCTTATTGAATCTGGGCGAAATACTGCCGACAAATTAATGAAAAGTATAAGAAACTCCAACGTATGTGCCTGAGATTGGTCAATATGAAGGGACCAATTCTCCTCCATGACAACGCTCGCCCACATGTTGTTCAACTGACCCTGCAGAAGCTGAATGAATTGGGCTACGAAACTCTGCCTCATCCGATAATATTCACCAAAAAGCTTCAAAAACTGAGATGGTGCCGGATCAGCCTTCAATGACTTCATCGCTTCAAGAACTCTGAATTTCTAAACTATGTTTCTTGTTGGTTCTAATATCGATTAATAAAGTTTATTATGAAAAGTGTTATGATCTTTTGAAGTTGAACGTCAAAAAATGACATTATTTTTGCACCAAAAGAGAGAGAAAGAGAGAGAATGAGAGAACGAGAGAATGAGAGAGAGGAGAAATTGTAAATTTGATATCTGTTTGCGCATTTAACAGTTTCTCATTTCTTATCTGCTGCAATGCTATACTGCATGGCACCCGACCAGACGTTGAGCTAATTATTGCATTGCATTAGGCTTACAGTTGGGGTTGTTGCTGGCGTGTTTAATTACAGTTACAAGTGCATAACAATGTTGAAATGTAGACCAGTCTAGTTAGTCTAGATATTAGACTGGCACTTGTGTGTGTGTGTGTGTGTGTGTGTGTGTGTGTGCTTGAATTTGCTTATTATTCTGTTACATGTTGGTAAATTGCGATTCATGAAAATATTTGCATTCAGAAAGAATTCATTATCAAACGTGCAATGCTATGAGGAGCGTGCAATAAGTAATGCCCCATGACCCACTTCCAGTTGTTTGATCTAGCTGAAATTTTGCATGTGCAATGATTTATATCTCTACGGGTTATGTGGCAAATTACAGCTCTGAACTAATTGGGGTTTCTGTTTTACAGGTGTTTGAACTGAGTCAGGTGTGAAATGGAGCCTGTTGAATGTCGAGTAGTTATCCAGTTTTTGTATTTGAAAGGACGCACACCACAGGAGACTTTTAATGAAATGAAAGAAACTTATGGTGATAATGCCCCATCATATCACCTTGTAAAACGCTGGCATCGTGAATTCAAACATGACCGGAAGTCTGTGGAAACAGCTCCCAGACCTGGTCGTCCCCCTTCTGCCATTGATGAGGCATCTGTCCGTCAAGTTGAGACTGCCATTTTGGAAGATCGGTGCATTACTATTCGCCAAATAGCCCAAGATGTCAAGATTAGTACAGGGTCTTGGAAACTATCATTCATGATGATTTGCATATGCATAAGGTGTCTGCCAGATGGATTCCCAGGCTGCTCACACCATTCTAGAAGCGAGAATGTGTCGAGTACTCGAGGATGAATTTGGAGATGTGCCAAGAACATGAGTCAAAGTTTTTCAAAAGACTGATTACACAGGATGAAACCTGGATCCA
The DNA here is from genome assembly GCF_053919585.1 of Euprymna scolopes. NCBI lineage: Eukaryota > Metazoa > Mollusca > Cephalopoda > Sepiida > Sepiolidae > Euprymna > Euprymna scolopes. Next base: position 34,202,766 of record NC_136482.1, read on the forward strand.
TCACTATGATCCGGATACCAAAGCCCAGTCAATGCAGTGGAAGCACTTGGACTCACCACCTCCAAAGAAGGCAAGGGTGCAGCCCTCTGCTGGCAAGACCATGCTCACAGTCTTCTGGGACCAAGACGGAGTAGTGATGACAGATTTCCTGGCAAAGGGTACCACAATTACAGGAGCCTATTATGCTTCACTTTTGAGGAAATTAAGGGAAGCTATCAAAATCAAGAGGCGGGGCAAGATCAGCAAAGGTACACTCCTCCTGCAGGACAACACTCCAGCCCACAAGTCGCATGTCACCAGATCAGAAGCATGAGCGCGTGGTTATGAAATTCTTAAAGATAAACTAAAATGACCGAAAAATGGGCTGAAATGACTTAAATAAATAAAAAGTAAATAACTTAGAATGACTTTAATGACCTTAAGAATGACTTGAATGCTTAAAAAATAACTGGAATCCTTCAAAAACAACTTGAATGATCTGAAGAATGACTTGATTGGCTTTGAGACTGACTGGTTGTAAAGTGGGTGATCACATACTTCTGTTTTGGGGCGATTACATTTTCATGTTTTTATCTGTTCCTTTAATTTTGAAATTGTTGTGGGCGTACCGAGGTTGCTTATGATGAAAATGATTAATATCCTTAGTGTATAGCAGGTGTGTTCCAAACTTTCTATCACAACTATTGTTTTTTTATAGCCACGATGGCACTCAACTACATATTTAAGAAATGTAATGCCGGATACAAGTTTACAGACAAAGAATAAAGAAAAAAATTTCATATATATGGATGACCTGAAGTTATTTATAACTAGCAAGACCCGTTAACCGGCGTTGCCCGCTGGAAGCATGCCCCGCCCTCGTAAAAAGTTTAAGTACGGCTGTTGTTGGTATTGCCCAACACCTAACTCCCAAACCCCAAACTCCTCATGCTTTTGGAATAGACACTCCCAACATCCTCATGCTAAGAATGGCTTTTGGAATGGACGCCCCTATTAAGACACTCCATTTTGTGTGGGGTGAGTTGTCAAAGTATCTGCCCCAAATATAATCTTCATACTCGTTGTCATGATCTCCACGCGCAAATACTATGAACCAACCTTGTCATTTTGAGTGTACAGTGTCGGTCGGAGAAAATGTAAATGTTTTGGGTGTGCAGTGTCGGTCGGTTGTTGTCAGTGAATAATCTCTGATGAAGGCCTTGTGAGAACTCTTACTGAGTACAAATAAGGATAATAATTGCCGAAAACAACCATAATATTGATAATTACATGAGGACTAAGAACAGTCCTGAAAAAAACAAAGAAGTTGGATCCAAAGGCTAGACTGAGATTATACAAGTCATAATATTAACGAAAACTCCTTGCTTGGTAACATCGACTAATGACAGCTAAGTTGAAACAGGATAAAACTCGGTAATAATCCAACAATCTGCCTCATCCCCGGAATCACACACAAGAAAAACCTGTCTCTTTGATATCAGTGAGCAATAGTGTTGGTACGATTAATCAGAATCGGAATTAGGAATCAGAAAAACAAAACTTTTGAGGTGTCGGAATTGATATCGAAATCTTTTATCATTTTATTTCTGATAAACGAAAATAAGTCAAACGCAATATATTTATGTTCTAACGGTGTAAGTTTCAAATTCCCCATCGCCAGTGTTGTACCGATGTATGTTTCAAATTATGTGTCGTTAATGTAGAGCGGTAGAAGGATCCCACCATTTTCCCAGCGACCTTGGCAACAGACCTGATGTACGTGTTCCATTTCAGATCAGGGGTAAAGGTCAAACCCAGAAGCTTGTCAAAACATGGAGCCTCCCTGAGACGAGAGTCATCCATTTCAATTGATGCCAGATGGGGATCAGGGCGTTGATGATGTAAAGATAGGAGCTTGGTTTTAGATGCATTAAAAGTAACCAGTCACCTCTTCCCCCATTGTACCACACGCTCAAAGTCAGAGGAGATAGAATCAGAGAGAACTTTGTCATTTACGGCCTTTGATGTGTTGCCATAGATGGTCGTGTCATCAGCATAGATGTCACCGAATGATTTAAAAGAGAAATAAATTTTTATCTGTCGCAGAATTTCAGATTAATTAAAAGGAAAAGATTTTAATAAAAATATTAAGAAAAGATTTACTCAAGATACACAGATGGGGACGTATATAAATATATTTTTTAATTCTGTAAAAATATATGCACATGGGTTTGACAGTAATTTTATAATTGAAAAAATCTCTTATTAAATATCCGGAAATATAAAGGATTTGTAGTTGAAATATGTAATTATATCGGAATAGGGAATTTAGAACATAACCGGCAATGGTATTGGAATCAGAGAAAGTTTTTAGATCGTCTCATCAAAAGTTTGCACCATAGAAAAAGTTTATGACGAGGACAGTGAGTACCGGGATACTGGCTATGGGACCACTGACTTTACAATGGGAGAGGAAACCATAGTCAAACACATCAAAGAAATTATGAACTAGAGCAAAACTAAACTGTTACATTAAAGCTAAGAAGAATGGAATAAAGATAAAGCAGACACATAAAAAGTGAACAGACTCCTCACATATATCTCATAATAAAATTGTTCAGAGAAATATTATGACTGTTGTTTACAGTGATAAAAAAACAGAGGCATTTGAAGATCTGTCAATAGGACTTTAGAGAATACTAACGGATTTTAACAGGTAATGATTCGTATGAGATAACTGAAATAAAAATACAAAGTAGAAAATGCCAAGCCGGATAAAAGTTTACTATCACTCACAGAAGAATGGACGCTTTAATAAATATAGACGACTTGAAACTTTTTGCAAGAAAGAAAAAGGAGCTAGAGACGCTAATAAACACAACCAAGATCTTCAGTCAGGATATTCAAATGGAATTCGGAATGGAACAAATGAAGCATGTATGGTCCCTCGGGAGTGCACAGTAAAAGAAACAGCCCCCCTCATTTAGTCCCAAAAGCCCCAAGGGGACTGGTGAAAATGAACAAACGGTGCAATTTTAAGCCTTGACATATGTAAATCTGAGTTCTGCACGATGCAAAAAAAAAGAAATAACAAAGTCCATGATTTGCCCCCCCCCTATTTAGCCCCAAACGTTCCCAAGGCCTTAACATATTTAAATTTGAGTTCAGCACCATGCAAAACTGCTAAATAGACATACACAGAAAATTTTGGACAAATATGGTAAAATAGTCCCAAAAATCGTGTTTTTATTAGCCCTAAAAAAGCCCTTGAGGCACGCCCAAGTATTATCGTGAAGTATAGACAAACAAAATTATATAGAATTCAGTTAGTTACAACTTTTCAGAAAGTTTTATAAAAATCCAAGTCATCAATTTTTTTTTAATAAGCACAAAAGTGTCCATTTTCGCCTTTTTAACCCGAAAGGCATCCCTAGGGGAGCAACTGGAGTTTTCCAGGATAATCTGTTCTGTTACTTTTTTACTCAAATCATGTTTAATGTTTGTGTGAAATTTAAAAAAAAAATTCAAGGCGTAGTTATTGAGAAAAGTGTGGACAGACAAATGGACGAGAGTGAATTTGCAGGTCCAGCCTCCTTTTGTCAGGGGAGGAAAAATGTACACTGCTGATTATAAGAAGTGGAAAACTGGAGGCAACGAAAGGTTTGGCCCTACCAAACAAAGGAGAGATGACAACACTAGGCGAACATAAAACTCCAAATATTTGGGAGTACTGGAACAGACACCATCAAAGCAACAGAAATAAAAGAAAAAAATAAGGGAAAAATTTATGGAAACTAAATTATATAGTCAGACCCTAATAAAAGGTATAAACATGAGCAGTATTACTAGTACTGCTCTATACCATTTTATAGGCTAGACCAAAGAAGAACTAAGGCATCTCAACCAAAAGATCAGGAAACTAAAGATCATGCACAGTCTATTAAACCCAAAGGATGATGCTGATGATGAAGCAAAAAGAGATGATGATGTTAGGTGAAAAGCAAAGATGTAGAAAGAGGATTGCTTTGCATAAAAGACTGTATAAACGGTACAAAAACTAATTATAAAAATACAAAACACAGAAAGGATATGAACGCAGCAAGAGTAAAAATGAAAAAAAAAAATGGATAACAAACGGATAAAGAATGAGACGTTGAAAGAATAAGAAGAAAAGTAATTAGACGGACGTTTTATAAGGTTGACAAAAGACGGAACAGACCGGTAGCAAAATTTGAAGACGGAAATCACACAATCCTATGAGACATGAATGTACAAACAGATAAACCGCTCAAAGTAAGATCAGATAATTAACAAGAAAGAAAAGTTTTGTCATATCGTAGAATTCACCGTTTCAGCAAACCACAGCGTGAATAATGTAAAGGAGACGGGGAAGCGAAGTAAATACACGGTACTGGCTTGAGAGCTGAAAAAAAATAATAAAGATGAAGAACACTAGGAAGGAGCACTAGGAACTATCCCGATAAAAAAAATGGGAGAGATTGGAATCAAGGGGATCAAGACACTGCAGTAAAAATAATAAAAAACAGCTGAAATATAAAGCAAAACCGATTAATACAGAGCTACAAACGATATAAGCGGTCATAAAGAAACTGCAAAAGTAGTAAAACAAAAAGAATATAGAAACATAGCATGGATTCAATAAAATTGAAACAGGATTATTCTAAACTACCCCCCCCCAAAAAAAAAAAATTTGTTGTAGTGTCGACATCACCTGGCACCACACGAAATAGTAGAGAAGGGACAAGAAAAGTCGAAGACCGAGAAGAGAAAGCACAAACCAAACCTCCATTGGATACGTGCGAAGAGGGCTGAGATCTTGTGAAGGATTATTACTACCCAAATTTCAGTGAAGGCCAATGGTAGTTCCCAACGAGAAATCAATGGCAAACGGCTGCTGCGAAAACGCAAATTATTTTGCAAATGTTATCGAAAGCGGTGAAGAGTACTGGGAGTCTTGGTTAATTGTTGTCACCCATACTGCAGAGAATACAACAGATTATTGTCAGTGAGCAATCTCTGACCTGGATGAGAACCAGTGAAGAAGAAGAAGAAGAAGAAGAAGAAGAACAAGAAGAAGAAGAAGAAGAAGAAGGAGGAGGAGGAGGAGGAGGAGGAGGAAAATAATAATAATAATAATAATAATAATAATAATAATAATAATAATAAAAACTAACCTGAAAAGACTGGTCTCCGAAGTGTTGGAGTTTTTTTAAAAGTTCTGGTATTTGAGTATGCGCTAAGAGGACAGGAGTCATATTGGAAGAATTTTCAATTTTCGACATAAATTTTCAAACTGATTCTGCTTTTTAATTTTCTGTGGTGGACGGACGATTATTTTTGTTCATCGATGTATAGTCACGTTTGTTCATTTAGGTATACACACTTTTTGTTCATCAGGGTATTGTTACTTTTGTAATGCAGTCAATTTACACTTAAGTGCTAGACAAATGGTTTTCTGTTTTTATATGTGAGAGGAAATCTAGAGAAAGTAATTATATCTCTTCTAAATTTTACGTCATAACGTCACGTGAATCAGACTACTATAGTTAACCAATCATTAATGCAACATGTTAAGGCGTGTGTCTGTCATGAATTAGTGCGTAAATAAGAAAATGGCGAGAATGAATAATATGCATGAATAACTTATTGATAAAAAAAGTGCAAGTAAAATGATTGCAAAACAGCGGTGTAGCAGTTAAAGGACTTTTTAATTTGTTTTTGGTTTGACGACGAAGTACTTTTTCAGCCTTTTAAATTTGGAGCTTTTTCACACATTTTTTGACATACATTTTTTTTATAAGTGAAATTTAATTGTTTTATTTTTTTATGCTGAATAAGTATAGAGAGATTTGTATGCATGACGTAGTAGTCACGTCAACAGTTTCCACTAGGAATGGAAAAAGCTGCATCCACATATGCAAATATAAAACACGCTCATTTTTTTATATCAGACATCCTCTTTCTCCTGTTAAGAATGGCTTTCCTAATTTTTTGAGGATGCTAAAATGTACACAGATTAAAGTAAATGCGATTATAGTAAAGACAAACACACAACATGAAAGTGGGTAAAATCAAAGAACACGCGTGCAAAAAAAATGTTAGTATAACAGTTTGTCTTATACAAATTGTAAAAATATAGACAAAATATAATTTTATTTAAAAACAAAACAAAATAAGTACAATAACAATAGAGTGGCGAACTGGTTACTGATACAGACTGGCAACATGGGTGCGCAAAATTCGAACCTACTTACTTAGGGTTTTAAGCATTATTCAAGTGGTCTTTTCCGTAAGTACCCAAAGTTTTTCTGGAAAAAATTCTAACTAGAAAATATTGTGGGGAAAATGTCGTGAAACGTCAGCTGATTCGTTTTTAATGAATGCATGACTTTAAAAAAAAATAACAGCAGTATCAAGAGTAGGTGGGCTTTCAAAATGCTGGAAATGTGTTGGACGTAATTTGTATCACTTTACTGACGTACATTCTTTCTATGTGAGGTAATTGTTGTAGTGACACTGATACGTCGACTTTGAATCTCATAATGAAAGCTGGGAATTAACTCCCTGTGGTCGGACTCCCGTGCTCAGGCCAAGCAACTGATCTCTGACTCCTGTCGGAAACTGTGGCTCGTAATGTCTAGTCGACTGGGAGACCTCCACATTGAATTCTGTGTAGAATTCTGCTGAAAAGCAAAACCATGCTTGCATGCGCCGAAAAGAAAGACAGACAAATCAGGGTTCTATCTACTAAAAATTAATTTCACAAAAGTTACAGATCTTTTTTACATATGTACATCGTTTAGTCACCAAAAAAATTAAAGTTTACAATTCTATTTATTTCGTCACTGGATTGCTATTCAGGGTGGCGGAGGGGGTTGTCAGGCGTCAGGAGCTGTATTTTCTGAGATTTCGGCATAAAATCTGTTAATTTCGAGCGAGTATTGGCTTTTTATAGTAAGTCATAGGTTGGGGTTTGACGATCCACCAAACCAATCAGCGACACGTTTCCCGGGGAATTCCTATATACATATGCATGTCTGCACTTCCCCAATAGTCTAGAATTTTGCAATCTGAGATCAAAATGAAATCATCCTCCCACGACCTGGGAGGTCAAAACCTATCATTCAGAAAGCCAGTCTGAATGAGTGTTTTTCCAGGTTAGCCAGTACAATTCTCGTTCAACAATAAAGTATATATCTGTTTCTTTTTCAAGTGCAAACATATCACTGTTGGATACCCGCCGTTGTCCGGGACTCAATCAGACAATCTTATCATATTTACCCGGTCTTCCTCAGGTTCCAGGAGGGGTCTCAACCTCCCCAATGGGGAGCAAATCGCTCCCTCAAGTCGATCATGTTATATTCGTCTCCTTTAGACCTATTGCTTCGATAGAACTAATGGAGTCTAATTCTCAACGCACCGCTCCACCCTTCTTCATAGCTCGCCACCACGTTTCTCACACCTCCATCGTTGGTTTACCTGTCAAGAAAAGATAATATATACACAGTCTGATAGCCACTCTTCAACCAGGGTTCTCTCCCTTTTTCCATATAAAGTTCATAAGAAATTCATTTCACTGATTTAAAGAAAATCAAACGTTTATAAGAAATAATAAAATGCAGAAGTTTAGGTAATTAAGTCTCTCTTTCTTTTCACATGCAAGTTTTTGTTAGTTCTTTTTTTTTTCACAATTTACAATAATAACTCAAAGAAAAAAATCACCATTTATAAATATAACTCACAGGATTTTTTTCAGTTTGTGAATCCCGTATTTCTTAGTTATCAACTCAATTAAATTGTCATTCTTTTTTTTTTAATTCATAAAAGTTATCTCCCCTGTTAAAAAAACGTTTGGTTTTTTTTTTTCAAAAAAAAGTTACTTGATTTTCTCAAGGCTTTATAAGAGTTATTTCCCTTTTATCGTTTTTTTTTCAGAAATTCAGTCACCATTTTACAAGATTTTTCTTTTCACAGAGTTTCAGTCACAATTCACAATTTTTTTTTTACTTTGTTATTAATAGCACAGTCTCTTAAATAGAGGGTATACAACGCTTATCAGGGAAGTTAAGGACCCGTTTTTTATAAAGCTGGGGGGTTCTCTCTCACCTTAAACAGTCGTAGTTGAAACTTCACCTTATAATCAGGGTTGCGGAGTCGGATGGTGAAAGTCCGACTCCGATTCCTTGAATTCCTAGAATTCCAACTCCGACTCCTTGAATTCCTAGAATTCCGACTCCGACTCTGGCTCCCATTCCTTTGATATCTTAGACTCCGACTCCGACTCCCAACTTCGACTCTGACTCCCGACTCCGACTCCCGACTCCAACTCCGACTCTGACTCCCGACTCCTTGACCCCTATGTGAAAATCTATTCTGCAGGTCCGTATACCAGCCTCCCACACCTATTTAGCATGCATTTTATTATTACCTTTCATGTATATCATTTTTTACGTTTAACATTCACTTGTCTGATAAATATACTCACATATACAGTCTGCCAGCTCTATTTATTTATTTATTTATTTAACGTTAACTCCTAACAAGGCATATCACCACTTGGACGAAAAAGGCTACTTTTTGGGACCATGTCTAGGAAAGATTAGCAAGATGTCGGTTTATGTTACCTTTAAACTTCTGCATATCAGTATGACGAGGAAAGCAGGTAGCAGGAAGGGAATTCCAAAATCTTGCTGTTCAAGGGAAGAGACTATTAGAAATTAGAAATAATAGAAAGCTTTTTGGCATCTAGGGATCTCAACAGTGAATGGGTGAGATTTTATTACTAAACGGGTTTGTCAGGGATATGTGCGGGGTACAAGTGCAACGAGTTCATCAGAACACATTCCATTAAAACAGAGATGCAACATTGTGACGATGGGGGCTTAGTTGATAAAGTGGGACCGATTAGATTGACAAATCTTTTTTGTAACCTATCCAAGATGGAGAGACTAGTGGTAGATGCACCAGCCTAGATGTGGCAACAATACTCCATGCATGAGTAAATGGTGGCCTTGTAGAGGTACGGGATACCCTCAGGTGTGAGTAGTCTTCTAGCTCGATAGAGGGAACCCACCATCTTTGCAGCAGTCTTTGCAATAACCTCTATGTATTTGTTCCAGTTCATATTGCCCACAAAGTAAAATATGGTAAAATAGCCCAAAAAAGGAGGTTGAAGGTAGAATTCTCAGGTAGGGTGTTATTTTTCATCGATATAAGTGGTTTAAGAGGTGTCTTGTAATTGTTAAAGGAGAGCAGCTTAGTTTTCCTAGCATTAAATGTTACCATCCATTTGTGTCCCCATTCAACTATGGTCTGGAGGTCATTTTCTAATACTTTTTTGATTGTCTTAAATTTATGTACATTTGTTCTTCCCTAATGAATGTTATAGAGCATTGTATCATCAGTAAGTATACCCATCTCGGACACAATATTATCAAGGAGGTCGTGTTTTAATATCAGGAATAATAATGGTCCAAGGATCGACCCCTGAGAAACTCCTGCATAAATGTTATGCTGCTTGGATGTATGTCCATCAATAACAACCTATATGCTTCTATTGTCTAAGATGGATCTAATTATATTTAGTATACATCCATTTATAACATACGATTTAATTTTCATTAGCAACCCTTTGTGCCAGACTTTGTCAAAGGCCTTGGATGTATCAAGGACTACAGCTGTGGCTCCACCCGCTTTATCCAATACATGGTAAATTAATTCACAGATAAATGTTAAAATATATGCATTAGATGACATTGCTCGAATCCATACTTTTTATCAGAGAGAAGATTTGCTTTTGTGAGGTGGTGAATTAGTGTTTGATTAATTAAGGTCTAAAAGATTTTAGTGAAGAAGGGGAAGAGATTAATGGGACAATAATTGAGAGGGTCTGTTCTTTCATCAGAATTCCTGTATATTGGTACCATAGAGCCCATCTTCCAGCTATTAGGGAGCAAGGCATTTATTGTAGAGCTTGGAACTATGGGGGCTAGCTCAGTTAAACATTTCTTAATTAGTATAGCAGAGATGAGATCAGGCCCACACGCTTTTGAGGTGTCTAAGTTTTTTATGATATTGCAGACATAAGAAGGGGTGATTTTTACATCATCTAATGTGGCTCTTGTCCGCATAGGGAAATTTAAGAGGGAGTTGTTGGTTGGCTCTAAGGTGAAGTTAGAGGCAATTGCCAGTACAGCAGTTCCACCTTCTCCCTTATCGTGCATGCAACCTTCTGGTTGTTGCTCAGTGGAGGAATTACTGATTGTCCTTTATTCACTACACTAGTATAGATTTTTTGGAAATCATGAGTTTCTATCTTTGGCGATTCTATGCATTCCCTGATTATTTCAGCATGCTTTCTTTTGGCTGTCACTATTTCTCTCTTACAATGATTTTTAGTATCTACGAATTTTGCCTACTTGTATTTGACTTATGATGTACAAACTGGCGGAATGCATGCTGTCTTTTGCCATAGCAGCTGCACAATGTGTAGTGAACCATGGGAGTAAGTGGAGCTTGCTATAATACTTCCGTGTGGGAACATGTGCTTTAATTCCCGCTTTGCACCATTCAGTTGTCTCATTGGCACACTGTTCAGTAGGAAGAGAGAAGGTATCAGTACATGGGGCATCTCAAATTTGTTCTCTAATGGTTTCCCAGTAAGCCCTGTTGTAGTACCTTGTGGTTTTGAGCAATGATTCTTCACCTTCAGATTGGGATTTAAATGTGATGTCAACTGATACCACTAGGTGGTATGCGTTTCCAAGTGGACTGTGAACATTAATCACACAATCCTCAGGTAGTGTGGTGAGGAATAGGCATAGAAATGAAACCTGCCGAGGTTCACAATCTGGTAGGCCAGTTAGAAACATTACTGTCTATGTGAGGGAATGGGTTATAGAGAAGCTATTAGCCAGAGCGTCCAGCTGCATCTGTGTAACCTGAGAAACCAAGCCAATTTTTAAAGTGGACATTAAAGTCACCAAACGCATGAATTTGGACATTACTATCCAAGGAGAGTGTGCATCTATACTATCAGAGACATGATCGATTAGGGTACAATCCTGACTTGAGGGAAAACAGCAGAGAAAATATAAGTAACTAATGCAGTGATTAAATGTTAGTCGAAAGCACTTAAAAGCCTAGCTATCCGACTCAAGATTTTTCTCTCTAGTTTAAGGGAGGGTGCTACGAATATAGACTCTAAGCATACATCTATCGGAGTCCTTACAGCAAAAAGTGAAGTATACTGTAATGTTAAAGTATTTTTTTATTACATTTTCACCTCAAACAAGGCACATTGCCACTTAGATAGAAGGAAGAAAGACAACTCATGTAGACTAATCTACGGTGTAATTTCGCAGAATTATGTACAAATGTGTTTACAAATCTCATTCAGTTTTTTGTAAGTTTTTTTTTCAAAGTCTCGAATCTCTTCACAGACAGCGACAGACGGTTGGATGAGGGAGGTGGAGAGGTCCGCTTTCCAGGGAACGGCGGTTCTATACGATCTGTTCTCACCGAATTCAACAAGCAATCTGCTTAATTTTAGCACGACAGTCGTATATATAGTAAGGTATGTGGATGGGGTGGAAACTTCCCCCCAGCCAATAAGATTTCGCCACGAAATCGACACGAAATCGCCACGAAATCGAAAGCCCCAGGTCCCTGGGTGGGCACAATTCCCATACCTGAAATCTGAATTACTAATTCTCACGATTTCCAAGGCCAGGTGTCAATTCTGAAATCCGACCTTGAGATCACTAAGACCAGACAATGTTATAAGTGAAATTTCCTGTCATCAACTTTTTAGCTGCAAAGATATATTTCTCTGGTTTCAAACAATATCTATTTTGACATGAAATAAAATATATATATTTATCTTCTCTATCTTAAATCCTTGGGTTATTTTGCGTCACCCGGGAATGATAAGCTACCTCAGCATAGTTCTAACGCTCCTCAATGGGGGGATTACGTTACAGACAGTAACATTCCCGACCCGTCTCCCAGATCGCCAGGAACAACAAGCCTCACTACTCGATCTAATTCTGACAATAGATCCTGAGAATTGTGTAACAAATGCTGATTGCCCACTCGGGAATGCTGATCATGCTGTGATAATGATAGAATCACTCTAAACTATTGACCCCAAGTTGAAGAGCCATTCTCAAAACGACAACATACTAAAATAAGGCTAACTGGGATGCCATTAGAGATCGCATCAGAAACGCTCCATGGGGAAATATCTTTTCTCTTCCTGCAGAATAGTGCGCAAATGAAACTACTGGATGTTTCAAAGCAGCAATTGAAGCACATGTTCCTACATGGAAGTTCTATAGCAAACCCCACTTTTCCCAATGGTTTACTTCTACTTGCGCAGCTGCCATTGCTAAGAAACAACATGCATACCGTAGATTAATCCAGCATAAGTCCTGTACAAACAGACAAAGTATATAGAAGCTAGAAGTAATTGTAAGAAAGAAGCAGCAACAGTTAAGTGTGAATATACTGAAACCACCAGGAAATGTATTGAAGCGCAGAAATTAGGAACTCATTATTTCTGGAAAATCTACAATAATATAGTAAATAATGGGCAATCAATAATTCTCCCACTCCAACAATCATGAGGTTGTTTGCACAGCAACTGAGAAAGCTAATATGTTTGCCCGTTATTTTCCCTCAAACTCTACCTTGGACCCAGCAAACCATTCCTGCCCTGATTTTCCTCTGTGGACAGAAACCACACTAGATGATCTGAAAATCCCCCCTTTTCAAGTGCATGATATCATAAAAGCCTAAACACTTCAAAAGCACGTGGACCTGATCTCATCCCGGCTGTGCTATTAAAAAAATGATCCGGCTGAGATTACTCCAGTTCTCTCTAAACTCTTTAACAAATGCCTTAACGAATCTTGCTTTCTTGACAGATGGAATACTGCTTCTGTGGTACCAGTTTACAAAATTTCTGGCGAACGAACTGACCCATTAAATTATTGCCCAATTAACCTCCTCCTGCTTTTCGCAAAAATATTTGAGTCTTTAATTAATCTAGCTCTAGTTCATCACCTTACAGCTGCTAAACTTCTGTTCAATATGGATTTAGGCAAGCCCGTTCTACTGCAGATATTCTAACTCTAATCTCTGAACGTATAAACCAAGCACTGGAAAAGGCAGAGGAGGGGAGGGCAGTAGCCCTATATATATCTAAGACATTTGACAGGGTATGGCACGGCGGTCTTCTCATGATAATAAAATATATGGTATTACTGGACGAATACTTAACATAATTAAATCCTTCTTAAATGAGAAAAGAATCCAGGTTGTCCTCAATGAGCGTATGTTCAAATAATATAATATAAATGCAGGTGTACCTCAAGGACCGATCCTTATCTGATAAAATTGTCTCTGATATGGGTATGGTTGCCATTGACATCATGCTCTATAGCAGGCACGTGGGGAAAACTAATGAGCACATATCTAAGACAATGGCGGAAACCCTAGAGGAAGACCTTCAGTCTGTGGTGTAATGGGGTCATAAATGGATGGTGATGTTCAAAGCAGCTAAGAGAAAGCTCGTTTCCTTTAATAATTACATGAACCCTTACCAACCATCAATAGCTATGGCTAAAGATACATTACCTGAAAGTACTTAATTCAAACTCTTCGGCTTAACGTTCACAGAGAACATGAGTTGGAACAAATACATCGAGATCATTGCTAAGGCTGCTGCAAAGAAGGTGGGCTCTCTCTACCGTGCTAGAAAGTTACTTACGCCTGAAAGTGTCCTGTACCTCTACAAAGCCACCATCCGCCCATGTATCGAGTACTTTTGTCACATTTCGGCTAGTGCATCTGCTACTAGTCTCACGCTCCTGGACAGTGTTCAAAAGAGATTCGCCAACCTGATAGGTCCTTAACGGTTATCTAAGCTTCAGCCCCTGTCCCATCGACGAAATGTCGCATCTATCTGCTTTTTTTACAAGTATTTTAACGGTGGATGCTCTGACGAACTCCAAGCTCTTGTACCCTCTAGATGAACATACCCCCGACAAACTCGACAAGCAGCGAAGTCCCACCCCTACAAAGTAGAGATTCCCAGATGTAAGAAAGCCTTCTACTCTAATAGCTTCTTCCACAAAAGTGCTAGACGTTGGAATTTTCTTCCGGGTTCCTGCTTTTGTTTTGTTTTATACATAGGCATCATCACTTATCGAGGCCAATAGGCCACTCGGGGATGAGGGTTAAAGAGCGTTTAGTAGAAATTGGACAAAATAGTAATCGTTAGTAATGGGAATTCGGTAAATGTGTTAACTTATATGGAATGGCTCATCAAAAACTTTTTTACGTTAGACTTGAAGATAACCATATTGTAGTCAGCTGGAAAGCAGGAAAATGGAAGACAATTCCATAGGCGTGCAGTTCTAAGAAAGAAGCTTTGTTCATGGAATCTACGTTTAGGTTTAGGCACAGATAAAGAGTGGAGGAAATTAGTGATAGTGTTTTCTGCTAAACGAGTGTTTCTTGTAAAAGTTTGGCCAGGGGGGACCATAGATTGGAGCTCAGCCAAGCTCTTGCCATGAAATAACGATAAAACAGAGACAAACTCGCAACATCTCTTCTGTGAAAAATAGGTTGCAGGGAAGAGGAAAGGACATCCCCTACGAGGCTACGAAGTCTATTTTGAACTCTATCAAGGCAGGATAAGTCCTGTCTAGCAGCTCCTGCCCAAATGTGGCAACAGAACTCTATCCTTGGAAGTACCTGGCTCTTATAAAGGTAGAGAATTGCATCAACGGTGAGATATCTACTGGATCGGTAGAAAGATCCCACCATTTTCCAGCGGCCTTGGCAACAGATTTAATGTATGTGTTCCATTTAAGATCAAGAGTAAAGGTGAAGCCCAGAAGCTTGTCAAAACATGAGGCCTCCTCAAGACAAGAGCCATTTATTTCAATTGATGCCAGATGGGGATCAGAGCATTGATTATGTAATCATGATTCTCTTTCCTCTGATCTTGAGAAAGTGGTACAATGGGGATTCTAAAAATACTAACGACGTCGGACTCAAATGTTATCAAGCCTAAGGAAGTGTCTAACATAACACTTGCAACTGAAAGGTTCACGGTAACTAAAAAAAAACGCAGATCATTACGGAAAAAAAAAGAGTTGAAAAGAAAAAGTTCGTCACGACTTTCAAAGATAGCGTTGTACTTTTGAAAAAAGAAAAAGGTTCGTCGCGACTTAGAAGGGTAAATTTTTATACTTTTGGAAAAAGAATTCGTCACTTGAGATTTTCGCTGCTAAAATCGGGCGTTATTTATTTCTCTGGAGAAAAATATACACTTTATACAGTTATAAAAAAGTAACTAAGAAAAAAACGTCGAAATGACACACAGACACTAACCACCGAAACTCAGAAAAAATAAAAGCACCGAGCGCTTGTTTCAGATGTGGTGGAATACATTGGGTAAGGGATTGCCCATTAAAAAAAAAAAGATGCCATTTATGCAATAAGATCGGTCATAAAAGTTCGCACTGAATGAAAACTTAGAATAGAAGCCGTTTACGTCAAACCAGAATTAAGGACGTCGTAGATAAAAATCTACGCAAATATGTAATGGTTAACATTTCCGGCAAGGCTATTAAATTCAAATTAGACAGTGGGTCGGATCTTTCAATAATAAATCTCAAAACGTGAAAAATATTACGAAAGCCGATTATGTTAAAAGCTAACAGAACGGCGACGGGCGTTAATGGTTCAAAAATTCATTTTGAAGGTGAATTAATTATAAACGTCACTTTACGGGGGAAAACAAAAAAAAACTAAGATTGTATGTGCTAAGACATAGTGAGAACCTGTCCGTCTCTGGGATCTTCCTGTATCCACATTCTGCAAGAAATAGATACCCGCCCATCAGAAACGGAGAAACTTATAACTTGTTTTAAAAAAGAATTCACAAACGTATTTACTCCTGGGGAGATGTACAAAAATGGCCGCAGATTTTAAGTTGAAACCTGGCACACAACCGGTGTTTAAGAAGAAATCTGATCTGAAATGGAACACGTACATCAAGTCTGTTGCCAAGGTCGCTGGAAAGATGGTGGGATCCTTCTACCGCTTCAAAAGATATCTCACTACTGATGCGATTCTCTATCTATATAAAAGCCAAGTACGTCCAAGAATGGAATACTGCTGCCATATCTGGGCAGGAGCTGCTAAAAACGGCCTATCCTGCCTTGACAGAGTACAAAATAGACTTCGTGGCTTAGTGGGGGATGCCGTTTTCTCTACCTTGCAACCTCTCTCCCACAGAAGAGACGTTGCGAGCCTATCCTTGTTTTATCGTTATTTCCATGGCAGGTGCTCGTCTGAACTCCAATCTCTGGTCCCCCCTCGCCAATCTTTCACGAAAAACACCCGTCTAGCTGAATCTACTGTGAAAAATTCCCCCACTCTTTATCTGTGCCTAAATCAAAACGTAGATTCCATGAACAAAGCTTCTTTCTTTGAACTGCACGCCTGTGGAACTCTGTTCCGTCTGCCTGCTTCCCACCGGACTACAACTTGGATGTCTTAAAGTCCAACGTTAACAAATTCCTAATGAACCGCCCCCTTAAGTAAACACTTCATCAAATCTCCACACTAACGTAATATACTTGCAATAACCCTTATCCCTGAGTGGGGTCCGGGCCTTGATAAGTGGTGACCACTGTGTAAAAAAAAAACAAAAAAAAAACGTAATGTCCCGTTCGCTTCCTTGAACAAAATAAATCAGGAACTAGACAGATTAGAAAGCATCGATATACTGGCTAAAATTGAATATAGTGAGTTGGCTGCTCCGGCAATTTACGTAAAGAAAAGGTTCAGGGAAATTCGCGTTTGCGCCGACTTCGCGACCGGACTCAACAGATCCTTAGAAGATTTTCACTATTCATTACCTAGTCCAGCAGAAGTGTCACGAAATTAAATGAATGCCGGCGTTTTTTTCGAAGATCGACCTAATCGACGCTTACCTACAGATCCCGGTAAACGACAAAAGCGCTAACCTCCTCTGTATTAACACTCATCGGGGTTTGTACAGATACGAAAGACTCGCGTTTAGTATCAAGGTGATACTCGCAATATTCCAGCAAGTAATGGATACTATCCTGTCCGGTTTGGACACCGCAATCGCATATCTTGATGACATTATCATAGCGAGCAAAAGCAGGGAGGAACATGAAAAACATATCAGACAAGTATTCAGTCGAATACAAGATTATGGATTTAAGATCAAAGCTGATAAATGCGAGTTCTTTTTACAAACAATGAAATACCTGGGTCAAATAATCGATAAAGATGGCAGACGCCCAGACCCAGATAGGGCGATCGCTATTAAAGAAATGCTGGCACCAGTAAACATAACTCAATTGCAAAGTTTTTTAGGTTTGGTAAATTATTATTAGGGGTTCATCCTAAATATTCACAAATTGCGTGCACCACTTAATAAATTGCTGAAAAAGGATAAGGCTTGGGAGTGGACAGAAGATTGCTAGACATCATTCTAAGAAATAAAAATAATCCTTACTTCAAAACTATTCCTAGCACATTTCAACCCGCAGTTGGACATAATATTAGCTAGCGCCGCTAGTCAATATGGCGTCGGGGCGTGCATGCTACATCGAATGCCGGATGGCTCGAAACAGCCTATTGTTTCCGCATCACGGAATTCTTGCCAGCGGAAAAGAATTATTCTCAGATCGAGAAAGAACCCCTAGGAATTATATTTGCAGTTTCAAAATTCCACCGGTTCTTGTACGGAAGACATTTTTTCTACAAATGGACCATAAGCCGTTGATATCCATTTTTGGATGAAAAAAAGGACTTCCAACATTCACTGCGAACCGACTATTAAGATGGGGAACTATTCTGCTGAACAATTTACAATTTAATTCCTCCCCTCAAAACAACTAGCCCATGCAGATGGTTTATCGAGACTGGTTCCTGCCAAAATGGAATCTCTTGAAGATTCAGTAATCGAGGCACTACGTATTAATAGTGATGTAAAAACCATGATAAACAATATTATCCGCGAATTGCCGGTCACACTTCATCCCTAAATGACAATTTCATTCAAACCACGAAGCAGAAATTAGCACTGAGTGACACCAGTTCAGACATTTTTTCTGGTTGCGACGAAATAGTGTTATACGGTGAAAGGGTTGTCATCTCCCAAACCCTTCCAAAAAGAATTCTCAGGGATTTTCACATGGGACATCCAGGAATAAACAGAATGAAAAGCCTAATGAGAAGTCGTGTTTATTGGCCAGCTATGGACCAAGATATTACCGACATGGTGAACAGATGCAAAGGCTGTGCTTTGGCTGAAAAAGCACCACCGATAACAGATAAACCTTGGCCTAAGGTTGAACAACCATGGTCGAGGATCCACATCGATTATGCGGGACTTGTGGAGGATTTTTACTACTTGATAGTAGTTGACAATTACTCTAAATGGCCAGAGGTACTAAGATGCAAAAAAAAAAAAAACGACCATGGCAACAACGACAATTTTTTTATTGGAATTGTTTGCTCGGTTTGGGGTTGTAGACTGTCTGGTTAGTGACAACGCTACACAGTTCACCTCGACAGAGTTCAGAGAATTCTGCGAGATGTATCAAGTCAAACATATTACGACACCCCAGTAGCAACGGCCAAGCATTAAAAAATGCGTCCGGTACACCGACAGAAAAGACCCTTCAGCAATTTCTGCAGGTTTACAGAATCATGAGAAATCCGAACAAACCAGATGCGGGATCTCCAGCAGGAATCATGTTTGGACGGAAAATAAAATCCGTATTTGATAAACTGATACCCAAACACATAGTACATAACAGAACCTTTACAATGTCAACGAAACGGTTTAACAGCGGAGATAACGTGTATTTTAGACATTTTAGAAATAACGTTTCTTTTTGGGAACAGGGCACGATCTTACGAAGAATCAGCCATGTTACATACATCATTTAGTGCCCAAAGTTCCAACATAAGAGGCACCTGAACCAAATCAGGAAACGCTTCTACGAGGATCAAGAAGAACCACCACAGGACGGCAGAGAGGCGATTGAAACTGTGTATGACTGTTTTGACATAGGCCCTCCAAAAGGGATGTCAGAACCGAGACGCTCCGGCAGAAAGAGGAAGCACACAGACCCCTTGGTGGTCTTCCCCAAAAGGAAGAAATACTGATTTTCACAACCGCGGAAATCAGCTTGGGAGGGGGTGTTGTGGGGGAATCACCCTCCAAATGGACTGTTCTATCCATTATATAAACCATAGACCTTCTGATCCCAGGTGTGGATTAAAAACCAGAGCGATCCTCGCCTGCTCGGTGACGTTTACTACTCTTTCCAGTTGTAACCTTTTTACGTTGTTGTATCAGTAATACATTATTTAAACTCTATTCCGTTGTTCTGTTTTCTTTGTGGCTTATTGCAAGCCATACCAAAAAGAAAGAGGGCTGGTCTGCTCTACTATTCGATAATAAGGAGTCCAACGTTTATCCAGCTTCGCCTCTCGAATTTGCACTTTATAGTACATCTTGAACTCCACCTCCCTTCTATCTTTATTCACTCGAGCATGGCCTGGACAAATCTCTTATGTTGCTGTTTCAACAATAATTGGTGATGCTCATCCCCCAGATATTTCCTACACGGTGTCAAAAGATTGTCAATCAGGAGAATCACATCCTCCCAAACCCAATTCAAATTGCGAAAATTCCGGTTTCATTCATCGTAAACCTCACTGCTGCTAAGACGTGTAAGGAACCGATCCCATTCCACCGGATTATCAGTAACAAGCTTACTCAGGATATCCACCAGCGTCTTGTGAAATCGCCCGACCTTGGAGTTACTCTGGAAAGGGGAGGTCAACACATGCTGGACGCCAAGCTCATCTTATTCACATTCTCTGCGCCATTGTCGGTGACTAATTGCTCTGGGGACCCACACCTCGGATAGATCTCCCCCAGGATTATACCGGCCACCGACTGGGCGGTCTTATCTGGCACTGCGTAAGCCTCTGACCAGTTAGTGAGCCAGTCCACTACGCTCACGATATATTTATTACCACGCTCTGTTAAGGGTCTAGGGATGTCCAGATTCATCCGTTTCTGCCGGTGAAGCAAACAGTTGATATCTACTGTGAGTCTGACATTTTACACACCTGTTTACTCATTCCACAACATCCTTGACCAGTCCCGGACAATAATAGTTTCTAAATATCAACTGATAAGTTTTTTCGATCCCTAAGTGTCTTGCTCTCTCAAGGCCTTGATCCAGGATTTCTCTCCGGAGTTGGGCTGGTACCAACATTTTTAATCCCATTTCTCCGTCCCGACCAGCGATATAATACAGCCGGTCGTGGTGGAGGGTGTATTTTTGGGTTCGACCTTCCTCCACCCAGGCTCTTAACACTGCTAATTCTTTATCTTCTTGACATCTCAATAATTTCGACCCAATGTGGGTCGACTATAGGTTCAGCTTCGGTTACATCTGTCTCACACCAGTCCAGTCTTTCCCATACGGTGTGGGCATTAATCACTCCTACCTGGAAAGCCATGTTATCCACCCTCGGTTCCAATCGGATGGCTTCGGATTCCAACTGCTCTGAAATCCGGGACAGAAGATCCGGACAGGTATTCTCCTTGCCTTGTAAATATTCGATTCAGCACTGATATCCGGACAACTTGAGTGCCCACTGCTGGATCTTCTTGTTTGTCCAATCCGCATCAAATAAATATTTCACCGGTTTGTGGTCATTTTTTACCACAAATTCAGCCCCACTCAGATAATAGTTTAGCATTTGTATCGCATATACAATCGCAAAAGCTTCTTTCTCAATCACTGGCCACCTCTGTTGGATTTCAGATAACTTATGCGACAGATTGGAATTTCCTCTGGTACACCACGCACGGGGCCTTCCTTCTCAGGATACGGTTGGGTCAGCACCGCCCCTATACACGTGTCACTCGCGTCCGTATACAGAACCATAGGCTTACTTAGGTCAGGATACGCCAACAACGATATAGCAGTCAACTGCTCTTTCAGGGCGTCAAAAGCCCTCTGACATTCCGGGGTCCATTTATAACGGGCATGCTTTTTCGTTAACGCTATTATGGGAGCGGCCAATCGGCTAAACGCAGGTATAAATCGGCGATAATAGCCAATCATTCCAATGAACCCTCGCACTTGTCGCACGGTTTTCGGTTCAGGTGGAGACCTGATAATTTCTACCTTGTCTATATCCGGTCTTATTCCAGCCTCGTTAATAACAAATCCTAAATACTTAGTTTCCTTCTTAAGAAACTGACACTTGAGCAACTTTATTTTCAGTTGATGTTGGCGCAACCTCTCAAATACTTCCCTCAAATGTGCAAAGTGCTCCTCAGGCGTTCGTGAGAAGATTAGAATATCGTCCAAGTATGCAACCACAAACCCCTCCAACCCCCGTAAAACTATCGAAATCAATTGTGAGAAGACCCCTGGTGCATTACAGAGGCCAAACGGCATAACTCTAAAATTAAACAGTCCTGCATGACATGCAAACGCCGCTTTCTCTTGATCCTCCCCAGCGAGGGCTACCTGCCAGTAACCTGATCTCAAGTCCAGAGTGGTAAAGCATCTCGCTTTACCCAACAAAGCCAGTATGTCATCTATTAGGGGCAAAGGCATCGCTAAGGGTTTGGTAATGGCATTCAGCTTCCGCAAATCCACACAAAATCTATGTCCCCCGTCTTTCTTTTCCACGATCACCACGGGGAAACTCCATGGTGAGGTGGAGTGTTCAATTATTCACGCCTCCAAAATCTCAGACACCGCCCCCTCTACAATTTTTCTTTTATGAATCGGGGTTCAGTAGTGTTTCAATCTTAGCGGTGGGTGGTCTCCCGTATCAATCTTCATCCTTACTGTGTTTGTACATCTCAATTCCCGATCGCCGGAAGCGATAATATCTCGATTGTGCTCTAGCAGTTTTATTACCTCCCTTTGGTACTCAGACGGTGCTATCACTTCCTCTGATTTTATTCTTGATTATTCCCTCCAATTCCTTCTCGCCTCTCTACCCCAGGTCCCTATTCTTTGAACTGTCTCAACAGGGTAGGCTTGTCCCACCTGGGTTCTACGTTTAACCGTTTAACCCGTACCATATTACAGGAATTATTTAACAGCACTGGAAGCTTCCAGGTCCACTCACTATAGCATCACTAATCGCTACTTCTAATCCTCATCTTCCTCTTCTTCTAGAGGGGTTACCTGGTACCCATCAGGGCTTCCCTTCCTTTGCCCCTGGATCTTTCCCGTTGTGGACACTATCATTCGGAGAGGAATTTCCGTATTCTCTGAGGTCACCACTGGGAGGTCTTTTAGTTGTTGTTATCGGCCACTTAGGGGAATACACCTCCCCCTCAACCACAGGGTCGGTAGAGCAAAGGTGACCACTGCTCCCATTTCTTCTAGTCAATCGTATCCCAATATTAACTCTTCACACAAATCGGGCGCCACATAAGCTCGTAATTGCCCCGTCATCCGCTCTGCCTCATAGGGCAGCCTGGCCAATCTTTCCAGGGAAAGTCGGCCCTGATCCGCGCGTGTCAATTCAAGGTCAACCGTACATCTTCCGATAAGCATTGAACTTAACCAGTCACCGAGGCGCCTGTATCGATCAGGGCTGCCACCTTCACGCCCCCACCACCATCTGGCATCTAAGATTCCGACTCTCTTTCAAGATACAGCGAACTTCCACTTGCTTTGACCTTTTTCTCCCTTCTTTGTCAACTTCAGGCAACGGTTTCTCTCTGCTTCTGCATCAAGGAGTCTTCCCATTTTTCGGGAGCACTCTCTTCGCGAATGGCCTGGCTCCCGGACACACTAGCATTTCCTTTTTGGGCAGCCTCAGGCTATATGACCGAACTGACCACAGCAGCTCAGGCGCCGCCTCGTCCTTCGGCTGGCCTGGCTTCCTGGTCTCTAAGGGACATCAGGTCGTAACCCTGTCGGTCTCTTCCCTAAGCCGCTCCTGGACAGGCGGGAGGCGATCTCTACTCTGACCGGTTGACCTGCCATTCTCTTCTCTGGTGGTTCAGGAGATGGTCTTTCTCTATCCTTTCTTCTTCCTAACCTACGGTCCGCCGCATCCGTACATCGACCAGCCATATGGCTGTAGTGACCACGTTTATCACAGATCGGGTTATTCTCTATCCCATTTCTTTCCCATCTACAGGCCTAACGAGCAATTCCTCTCTTTCTCTGAAGTACTCGGATTCCCTATAAACTCCCTAAAAGAGCTCCAGAGGCTTCTGTTGCCCTCTGTGTTCCCCTGCTAGTATTTTCCTCTGACTGACCACGCGCCATGACCCAATCAACTAAGGCTCCCCCACCAATTTGTCTGATAGGCCATCGTTATTTCGTTCCTTGTCTAAATTCTTTTCTTTTACAGTCCTTCCTTGCTCTACAAGCGATTCCTTTTTGACGTCATCACTCGACGTTGTCGTAATGTACCCTTGTGTTCCCTTTATTATCAATGAGTATTCCCCTTGCATCCTATGACAAAATAAACAGTAAAAACAACAACATAATATCAAGTAATGATCAAATCAAGAGAGAGAGAAAACCACAATTAATTGAAACAAGATAAAAAAAAAATCAATTCAATATAATTTCATCACTCAAAAGATTGTACAATTATCTCTCTTAAAAGCTACGTTCTCTTTCTTTTTTTCTTTCCTCTCATTCTCTCCTACAATACAAGCAAAAAACGACATATAACTCAAGCCCAGCACACTCGCAAAAGCGAAAACTGAATTACGATAACGATTTGTTTCAAAATTAAAAAAAGAAACTACCTCCTCCCCTTTCCTTCTCTGACTTTACTAGTACGGATTATTCAATCCTACTACAACAGTTTTAAACACATACCTCTCTCTCTTCAGCTAACTCGCTGATGCAACAGATGGACAAGCAGAAACACCAAAAAGATCAATTCTTCTTACCGCTGTTGTCTGTCTTCGTCACTGTAGGTCGTGCGCGCGTGTTTTCAAAAGAAGAAGGGGGGGGGGAAGTTATTTCTCTTTCTTTCTCTCTTCCCTCCTTTTCATTGTCACTGGTATTTTGGTAGAAATAATCCTCTACGAGATCCTAGTCATCTTCAACTTATCCAGGATAAATCTGGTTCGTGTTTTCTCTACTCCGACTTTCCACTCTTTATGTCCTTCACTACTATTTCATGTGGTGCCAGTTGATATCAACACTACAATTTGGGGGGAAGGGAGGAGTTTGAATTCCCAGCTTTCATTATGAGATTCCATTTGCCTGCTCTTGATGCGGCCATTGTTTTTGATGGTCATTCATTTATTTCGAACAAATCAGATGACTTTTGAGGACACTTTTCACTCTATGTCTCTTCACTACTATTTCGTGTGATGCTAGTTAATGTCGACACATTTTTTTGGGGGGGGGGGAGATGTAACATGATCGATTTGAGGGAGCGATTTGCTCCCCATTGACTTAAAATTTCGTATATTGGTTGCCACGGAAAAAAAGTTTTCCACGACGAACACAGAAGAAAAAAAAACTTTAATAATAGAAAGAGACAGACAAACAGATAGGGAAACGTTGAAAAAGAAAAAGAAAGAAACCGAAAAACAAAATCAAAGACAGAAAAAAAAAACACCCGCGTGAAACACACATTTGAAAAAAAAACTATAAAGAAAAAAAGAGACTGATATAAACACATTCAGAAAGCCAGTCTGAACGAGTGTTTTTCCAGGTTAGCCAGTACATATCTCATTCAACAATAAAATATGTATCTGTTTTTTTTCAAGTGCAAGCATATCACTTTTGGATACCCGCCGTTGTCCAGAATTCAATTTACATTCAACGGACAATCTTAACACAATTGCCCGCTCTTCTTCATATCCCAAGGGGGTCTCAACCTCCTCAATGGGGAGCAAACCGCTCGCTCAAGTTGATCATGTTACAATAGGTGTGTTGTTTTATTAACGTATATTATTAATACTCGCATTTGTCCCATTCACGCACTAATTAATGACACGCAAACGCCTTAGTGTATTGCACTACTAATTGGCTACAATCATCAGTGGCGTTAGAATATAGCAATCTGATTTACGAGACGTTATTGAAAGGTAAAATGTAGAATAGATGTAATTCATTTCTCTAGATTTCTTCTCACATATGAAAATCGAAAAACGTTTGTCTGACATCGAAAATTAATTTCTTCTAAAAAGTGTACATTGACTAGTTTTCAAAAGTGGCAATTCCCTATGAACAAAAGTGTCCATACGTAGATAAACAAAACATGTCCATACGTAGATGAACAAAAAGTGTCCATATACATAGATAAACAAAACGTTTCAAAGTCTACATGAACAAACGTGACTATACATCGAAGAACAAACATTAACATTCGTCAAAATTAATAAAAGCAGAATCAGTTTAAAAATTTATGTCAAAAATTGAAAAATCTTTGAAATTCAATTGAAAATTCTTCCAATATGGTTCCCGTCCTCTTAGATCCAGCTCAAATATCAGAACTTTAAAAAGACTTCGAAGACCAGTATTTTCAGGCTCGTGATGTCAAGTCTACCGGGAGATCTCCACATGAATTCTCAACGTCTCGGTGTTGAATTCTGCTGAAAAGCAAAAACAAAGCTTTGCATGCGCCGGAAAGAAGACAGACAAAATCAGAGTTTCTAACTACTAAAAGTTAATTTCACAAAAGTTATAAATCTTTTTTACATATGTACATCGTTTAGTCACCAAAGCATTTTAAGGTTCACAAATCTCTTTCTTCGTCACTGGATGGCTGGTCGAAGAGACGAAGAGGGGGTCGTCAGGCGGTTTAGGAGCTGTTTCTTCTCGAGATTCGCGCAAATCTGTCAATTTCGAGCGGGTATTGGCTTTTTATACTAAGGTCACGGGTTGGGGTCTGGCGATCTGCAGAACCAATCAAAGCCAGCCACGTATCTGGGGAAACCCCAGATACATTTGCGTGTGTGTGCACTTCCCCAAATCGTTCATAGTTTCGAAAATCTTGGGCCAAAATGAAATCACTTTCACACGACTCCAAGAGGTCAACCCCTGTCATTCAGAGAGGCCTCGTCTAAAACAGGTGTCCTCGAGGCCATGAGAGGTCTGGCTTCATCTCCACATTGTTCTGACGTTTCCGGTCTCTTCATTCTCAAACAACAAATATCTGGTTTTAACAATAAAAATATATCTGTTTTATTTCAAGTATGTTTAATACTCGCAGTTGTCCGGGATTCCATTAGACAATCTTAGCCTATTTGCCCGGTCTTCATCAGATCTCAGGGTCTCAACCTCCCCAATGGGGAGCAATTCGCTCCCTCAAGGCGATCATGTTATTATTATTATTATTATTATTATTATTATTATTATTATTATTATTATTATTCACTAGTTCTAATATATGTCATCATAAAAGATTGCTGTCTGACAATTTTCGATAACATTTGCAAATGAATTGCGTTTTCGCAATTCCAGTTTACCATAGATTTTTCGTTAGCAACGACCATTACTCTGCACTTAAATTTTGGTAGAAATAATCCTCTACGAGATCCTAGTCATCTTCAACTTATCCAGGATAAGATAAATAAAGTTTTTTTTTTCTGTCTTTGATTTTGTTTTTCGGTTTCTTTCTTTTTCTTTTTCAACGTTTCCCTATCTGTTTGTCTGTCTCTTTCTATTATTAAAGTTTTTTTTTCTTCTGTGTTCGTCGTGGAAAACTTTTTTTCCGTGGCAACCAATATACGAAATTTTAAGTCAATGGGGAGCAAATCGCTCCCTCAAATCGATCATGTTACATCTCCCCCCCCCAAAAAAAATGTGTCGACATTAACTAGCATCACACGAAATAGTAGTGAAGAGACATAGAGTGAAAAGTGTCCTCAAAAGTCATCTGATTTGTTCGAAATAAATGAATGACCATCAAAAACAATGGCCGCATCAAGAGCAGGCAAATGGAATCTCATAATGAAAGCTGGGAATTCAAACTCCTCCCTTCCCCCCAAATTTCGTATATTGGTTGCCACGGAAAAAAAGTTTTCCACGACGAACACAGAAAAAAAAAAAACTTTAATAATAGAAAGAGACAGACAAACAGATAGGGAAACGTTGAAAACGAAAAAGAAAGAAACCGAAAAACAAAATCAAAGACAGAAAAAAAAACACCCGCGTGAAACACACATTTGAAAAAAAAACTATAAAGAAAAAAAGAGACCTCCCAGGTTGTGAGAGGATGATTTCATTTTGGTCCCAGATTGAATAACTCTGGTAATATTGAGGAAGTGCATACCCGCAAATGTATCTAGGGTTTCCCCAGACACGTGGCTTGCTTTGATTGGTTCAGCAGATCGCCAGATCCCAACCTCTGACCTTACTATAAAAAGCCAATAACCGCTCGAATCAGATAGATTTTGCGCCAAAATCTCAGAAGAAACAGCTTCTCTCCGCTATCCTGACTAGTAATCCAGAGATGAAAGAGAGAAATTTGTGAACTTAAAATGTGTTAGTAACTGAAAGCTGTATATATATATATATATATATAAAAATTTGTAACTTTTGTGAAATTAATTTTTAGTAGATAGAAACGCCAATTTGTCTATCTTTCTTTTTGGCGTAAAAGCTTGTCAAAACGAGAGCCATCCATTTCAACTGGTACCAGATGGGGATCAGAGCGTTGATGATGTACCATTGAGTGAAGTAAGAAATTATTTTTAGTGCACCCAATTTAGCGCGTAAGGCGATTTATATTTTTTAGATGGATTTTTTCATAAAATTTCTTCTGCTCGGCTCGTGAAGGCCGTTAAACATTATGCATTTTAGCATTAATTAATTTAAGGTAGAGGGTGATGTCGGGAAGGGGGCGTATGCCATTGTAATGATTGTCGGGTGGCTCTCGATTTTGGATCTGGCCGGAGGTGACCTGATTCCAATGGCGATACCTCCGCCCTTCAGAGGCCCTGTGGTCATTCATAGGTTTGGTGTACGAGAATGGGGTGGAGAAGTAAGCGTACTATGAATGATACGTTGCAGGTCTTAATGATGGTAGGTGTAGTTGCCTGCGATTATATGGTGTGTAAAAGGAACGAATGTGAGGAGGAAACGAGGCGATAAGCATCACGAGGCTGATTGCATAGATGGCAAGGGAGACTCTGGTCTGAAACCGCCTGTGATTCCGGAAAATGCGATTCCTGATGCTGACATAACGAGATTCTAATATCCAAGGGAACTGAAGACGACTCGAGGATTTCTCTTCTTTTTTCTTTCCTTTTCTCTCTGTTTCATCAAGTTCTTGCAGGACGCTGAGCTGTGAATCGTCAAAGGAAATACCAACGGTAGCTTGAATAAGGTGAGAAGTCCTCAGCTCAACGAAATTCTTACAAGATGCTTATAAAGACCTGAACTGTGAATTGTAAGGTGAAGTGTCAACTGCGACTCGTTAAGGTGAGAGAGTTTCCCCCTAGCTTAATAAAAAGCGGGTCCTTGAGTACCCTTATTAGGGTTGTATACCCTCTTTTTAAGAGACTGTGCTGTTAATGACAAATAAGAAAAAATCTCATCAATTGTGGCTGAAACTCTGTGAAAATAACAATCTTGTAAAATGGTGACTGAATTTCTGAAAAAAATGATAAAAGGGAAATAACTCTTATACACCCTTAACAAAAAATTCGAGTAACATTTTTTTTGAAAAAGAAATTTTTTTTAAATCAGTGAAATGATTTTCTTATAAATTTTGTTGTTAAAAAGGGGGAGAACCCTGGTTGAAGGGTGGCTATCAGACTGTGTATATGTTATCTTTTCTTGACAGGTAAACCAACGATGGAGAGAGGAAGGAGTGAGAAACCTGGTGGCTCGCTTTGAAGAAGAGCTGAGCGGTGCATTGAGAATTAGATTCTATTGGTTCTATTGAAGCAATGGGTCTAAATGAGCGCGAATGTGATATGATTGACTTGAGGACGCGATTTGCTCCCCATTGGGGAGGTTGTGACTCCCCTGAGACCTGATAAAGAACGGATAAATATGCTAATATTGTCTAATTGAATCCCGGACAACGGCAAATATAAAAATACCTTAATTACGATATATAGATATATATTTCTTTTATTGTTAAAAACAGATATATTTTATTGTTGAACGAGAATTGTACTGCTTAACCTCGAGAACATCTGTTTTCAGACGAGGAATTTCTGAATGATGGTTATTGACCCCCAGGTCGTGTGAAGATGATTTCATTTGGTCTCAGATTTTAAAAACTCTGGTAATATTGCAGAATTGCACACACGCAATTTGGATCTGGGATTTCCTCAGATATGCAGCTTGCTCTGATTGGTTGATTGGACCGTCCACCCCAGCTCGGACCTTAATATAAAAGCCAATAACTGCTTTAAAACAGACAGATTGGCGCCGATCTTGAGAGGAACCAGCTTCGAACGCCTGGCTACCCCCTCTCCATCCACCTGAGGTACGAGAAGAGAGATTTGTGAACTTGTATATATGTAAAAAAAGAACTGTAATTTTTGTGAAATTAATTTTTAGTAGATAGAACGCTGATTGTCTGTCTTTCTTTCTGGCGTATGAAGCTTTGCGTTTGCTTTCAGCAGAATTCTACACAGAGGCATTAGAATCTTATGTGGAGGTCTCTTGGGCGACAAGACATCATGAGCCACAGTTTCCGAAGAAAGTCCGGGGTCAGTTGCTTGACCTGAGCAAGAGAGACTGGCCACAGCCTGACGACCGCCTCTCCGCTATCCTCACTAGTAATCCAGTGACGAAAGAGAGAGATTAGTGAATTTAAAATATGTTAATAACTGAACGTTGTATATATGTATAAAAAAGATCTGTAACTTTTGTGAAATTAATTTTTAGTAGATAAAAAACCCTGATTTGTCTGTTTTTCTTTACGGCGCATGCAAGCTTGTTTTTGCTTTTCAGCAGAATTCTAGACAGAGGCGTTGAGAATTCAATGTGGAGGTCTCCCAGTCGATTAAACATAACAAGCCACGGTTTCCAAAAGGAGTCAGAGATCAGTTGCTTGACCTGAGCACGGGAGTCCGACCACACTATAAACAAAAAAATTGCAAGTGAAATGAATGCATAACAGCGGTTACAGAACTTTTTAATTTGTTTTTGTGTTTTGACCATGAAATGTATTTTTTCAACACTAGAAAATTGGAATTTGCTTACACTTTTTTAAATTACATTTTTTGTGCGTGAAATTTAATTGTTTTATTTATACTGAATCGATATATTTGCATGCATGACGTAGTCCTGACGTCAGCAGTTTCCACTAGTAACAGGAAAATCTGAATTCACATATGCAAATATAAAACACGCTTATTTTTTTCTTACAAGACATCCTTCTCCCCCTGTAAAGAATGGTTTTCTGAATTTACCGAGAATGCTAAAATGCACATGTGTGTAAATTAATGCGGTTTTAGTAAAGACAAGCACACAATTAACATGACAGTACTTTTTTTTACATGGCAGTCACCACTCATCAAGGCCCGGAAGCCACTCGGGGATAAGGGTTATTGCGTGTATAGTAATCAATGTGATAATATTGTAGTAATCGTTAGTAATGGAGATTTGATAAAGTGTCTTACTTAAGGAAGCGGTTTATCAGGAATGTGTTTATGTTGGACTTGAAGACGTCCAAGTTGTAGTCAGGTGGGAAACAGGCAAACGGAAGAGAGTTCCACAGGCGTGCACTTCTAAGAAAGAAGCTTTGTTCATGGAATCTACGTTTTGATTTAGGCATAGATAAAGAGTGGGGAAAGCTTTTGACAGTGGTTTTAGCTAGACGGGTTTTTATTGTGACAGATTGGCGAGGAGGAACCAGAGATTGGAGCTCAGAAAAGCACTTGCCATGGAAATTATGATAAGACAAAGATAGGCTCGCAACGTCTCTTCTGTGAGAGAGAAGTTGCAGGGAAGAGAAAAGAGCATCCCCACTAGGCCACGAAGTCTATTTTGTACTCTGTTAAGGCAGGATAGGCTGTTTTTAGCATCTCCTGCCCAGGTGTGGCACAGTACTCCATCCTTGGACATACTTGGCTTTTATATAGATAGAGAATGGCATCAGCAGTGAGATATCTTCTGGAGCGTAGAAGGATCCCACCATTCTTCCAGCATTCTTAATAACTGATGTGATGTACGTGTTCCATTTCAGGTCAGGAGTAAATGTCAAACCCAGAAGCTTGTCAAAGCATGGAGCCTCCCCTAGACGAGGGTCATCCATTTCAATTGATGTCAGATGGGGATCAGAGCGTTGACGATGTAAAGATAGGAGCTTGGTTTAAAATGCATTAAAAGTAACCAGCCACCTCTTCCCCCACTGCACCACATGCTCAAGATCAGAGGAGAGAGAATAAGTGAGGACTTTGTCATTTACGGCCTTTGATGTGTTTCCATAGATGGTCGTGTCATCAGCATAGATGTCAATGAATGATTTGTGTTTTGGGAGATCATTGATGTAGATCGTAGAGCAGGAAAAGAGTTGGGCTCAGGATGGACTCCTGAGAGACTCCAGCATTAATACTATGGGCTGCTGATTTCTGCCCATCAACCACTACTCTTATGAGCCTATTAGAGAGAAATGATTTAATAATTGAGAAAACATTTCCAGTGATACCGTAGCTGGAAATCTTGTGAAGTAGGCCCTTATGCCATACCTTATTGAAGGTCTTCGATATGTCAGGAGAAATTGCCCTAGAAATGGAAGCCTTTGTCGAGAGATTCACTAATCCTATGCGATATAACAGTTAGCACATCTGCTGTAGATCTTGCGGAGCGGAAACCATATTGCATGTTACTAAGATTATTTCTGCTGAGGTGGTTAACTACTTCTTTATTTAATATGGATTCCAGCAACTTACTCATGACACACAGTAGGGAAGAACCATGGGGGAGAACCATGCCTGGCTGTTAGGTTTTTGTTACGTAACAATAACAGGAAACACCCGTGCAAAAAAAGAACAAACGTTATTATAACATTTTGTGTTATACACATGGAAAAATACTATCGAAAAAGGTGAAGGAACTGGAGGTCTATCGTTACCTGTTGTCACCCATACTGCAGGGAATACCACAGATTATTGTCAGTGAGTAATCGCTTTTGATGACCTGTTAAATGTTACTTCGAATTTATTTCAGAAAGCAGTCTTTGTTTTGATATAAACGTATAATTCTGCTTGTCAATTCAAATATAATGAAAATCCTCTAAAAATGAATGCAAAAATATCCAGACGGGCTACAGACGAATTATTTAGTTAAATGTTAGGTCGAATTTATAACAGAAACCAGACTTTTTACCGATATTGACGGAGAAATTTGCCCCGTCTTTGAACGAGGGAATTAAATACTACCAAAGCGGCGGGAAAAATGTCCTTTCTCTTCTTTTCCCATACAACATTTTCAGCGGCTAAGCATTGCTTTCGACTTTTACTAAGTAGAATACTTAGTTAAATTATTTTTTTCATATCCCATATGTATGTGTGATAGTGCGCGATACCTTTTGTATACATGGAGGCTTTACACTATCCCTGCATGAGAACCACAAGTAGAATAATTATGGGCCCGGTGTTGCCACAAACACCAAAACATGAAAAATGTCAATTACAAATAATCCAAACCATGGGATCCAGAAGAAAGATTTGGGTGTCATGATCGGAAGGTGCTACTTCGGTAGCGTGCATGGGGGACCTGGTCGTCATCCTGCGAATGTTGGTCAACTTTGTAGTTTCAGAAACTCGAATAACATGGACGTTGAACAGGTAAGTATGTCCTTTAATTTCAGGGAACAAAATGATACCGAACAAACACAGCATAGCCATGATAACCATCAAAAGGAAAAAAAAAACGAAGAAAGAAATGGACAACAAAAGAGAATAGACTCGTAATTGAATGCTATTATAGGAGCCATTCTAAATATAGATATGGAGGTTATCGGAAACGAATGAAAGAACAATGGGACCTATTCAGTGACTAACATGCAACAGAACAAGGAATTGTGGACCAAGCAAGACTGATACTCAAGAAAGGTTGGCTCTCTAAACTAGAACTAACAGAAATTCAGCGAAAAATAAATAATGAAACTGGACAAGAAGCATCCCCTAACGGAACCGCACGTAGAGCAACCCCACAAGTTGAAGCCTTAGAAGTAAAAACACCAAAGGTCGAGGACCAACAAAGAACGAAATCTATAAGCGTGGAAACTGAGAACAAAAACTATAAATACTTGGGAATTCTGGAAGCGGACACCATCAGAGCAACAGAAATGAAAGAGAAAATTGGAAAGGAATACCTCAAGAGAACAAGAAAACTCCTGGAAACGAAATCATATAGCAGAAACCTAATAAAAGGTATAAATACATGGGCAGTATCACTAGTAAGATATTCTGGACCGTTTATAGGGTGGAGAAAAGAAGAACTGAGACAGCTCGACCAGAAAACCAGGAAACTCATGACCATGCATAATGCACTACACCCAAAGGACGATATTGACAGGCTCTACGTAAAAAGGAAAGACGGCGGGAGAGGACTGATCTCTACAGAAGACTGTGTGAAGGACACGAAAAAAAAAACTAGAAACATACATAATGCTAAACACTAAAAGGATAATTATGGCAGCGAGAGACACTGAAAAAAAAACAGAAAATAGAGAGACAAACGACAAAACGAGAATAGAGAAATGGGAAGAGAAACAACTTCACGGAAGATTCGTAAGCATGACAAAAGATGAGAAGAACGAAAACCCTTGGACATGGATGCGAAAAGGACATATAAACCGAGAAACTGAATATCTAATAACTGCAGCACAAGATAACTCGATAAGAACCAACCATATCAAAGCAAGGCTCGATAAAACACAAGAAAACAGCAAATGCAGACTCTGTGGATAAAGAGACGAAACGATAAACCATATAGTAAGTGAATGCAGCAAACTGGCCCAAAAGGAATACAAAAACAGGCATGACAAAGTGGGGAGGGCGGTGCACTGGTGTGGCACTATTTCTTTGTGCCACTGTTTCTAACAAACTCCGCAGCATGACCGGGTGGTTATTTGGCCATGTGCGTAGAGATACAAAGAAACACCTTCCAATAATTCCCTTTCCTAGAGCTCTCTCTTCCTGCACGACCACCATGAAGTGAAGGCGCATATTCTGTCTCTCCGTAAGTGGGAGGAGCACCCCTCCCTCAATACTAGTTAGGTTAGTTAGCTTTGAAAAGCCGATTATCCAGTTTTTTTTTTATTGTTAAAGATTTTTGTAATATATATTTTGTACAATAAAATAGTTAGTTATGCTTTATATATATTACAATTGTTTTGCGTCCCGTTTTTCTTGTGTCTGCCATAAATGCCTTCATAAATGTCTCCATACATGTCTTAAGTCGAAAGGCGGCCCTGAGGACAAAGAGACGAAGATTCCCACCAGAATGCCACCAGGGTGAAGAGATAATCTTGAGAAAAGAAAGGAGCCACACCCAGATCCAACATCTCAGGTATGATTTTCTTCTTGCTACACAGACCCTAATGACTGGCCCATCTTCGTATCTTCCCGAGACCGCTTTAAGACATTTACTATAACACGTCTGCCGGTCACATCTCAGTGACCGGCTGATAGTGGTATAAATGGTGCCGTGACCAGGATATATTGTTTCCAGCATGGAAATAATTTCGAACCTTAAACCCACGGCACAACCAAAAATAATGACCACTAGACTAATCGATTAAAAAAAATGGTCCACGGTCTTTAAATACGGAAAAAACTGTATATTTTAGGCAAAATGTTTTTAAAAAATGGCAGACCAGTACACACGCGCAAAAAAACAAAAAAAAACGCACTCAAAAAGAAAATTCACAACCTGAAAAAAAAATTTTTTGCACCTACGAAAAAAAAATGCAAACAAAAGATCGATTCTAAAAAAAGAGTATTGAAAATAACCCTTCGAAAAAAAAGTAAGAAAAGTGTCCTACACAAAGGAAAAAAGACAGAGACAAAAAGAAATTGTCACTAGTATATGCAATATCTCTTTCTCTCTCACGCTTTCTCTCTTTCTGTCTCTCTCAAGGTATATATCTATATGTGTGTATATTTATGAATCTTGTTATTACATGAAAAGACAAAGAAAAACATCCTTCAAACACGAAGCTTGAAAAATAAATTTAAAAGAGAAAAAAAAGGAAAGAAAAAAGGATACCTAACATTTTTTATCTGATCTTTATTTCAGGTTTATAAAAATATAGGACTTTTTTTAAAAAATTGCTTTTGACTTTGCAAATGTAAGAACCTTGTAAAATGTTAATGACTTTTTCAGATTGGATTTGAGAAAATGAAACTATGTTTCAGCACTGTGTTCATGAACAGTTGATATGTCCTTTTTCAGGTTAGGTAACAATTCACGCTGAAACATAAGGGGACTTTTTGATTTGATAATGTTTTTTATTGATATGTTTTGTCTGTTTAAAAAAAAGGAAGAAAATGTTACTGGAATAAAAATTGGGGTTAGATAATATGAAAGTTTTGTGTGAGAATGGATTTTACAAAATTGTTCAAAATAAGATTGTTTTTCTATTTTGCTATTTTTTTTTTTTAACTCGTAGAAATGTTAAGTCTACCTGTCACTCATTTGTTTAAAACAATGACCGCACATGGGAAAGATAAGCGAAGATAACCTCATTATGGTGTTTGTGAGGGTGTTGAGGGATGAGTGGTAGAACAATGCGACCTGCCTCTGTTTCTCTTCCTCTCTTTCTCCACCTCTCGTGTTGTCTACCATTCTTTCACCCTCTGCAAGCTTTTTTGGGACGAGAAAGTGACTTTTAAAATCGAAGATTTTTTTTGCGTGATTACGTAATAGTGTTATGAGAGTGGTGGGGTGTGTAATGGCATCGCTCTGTCTCTATCCCCTTCTTTCCCCCTCATTCTCTCTCTCTCTCTCTTTACTCTTGCGTTTTAATGATTATATAGCTAAACCCCCATGGCTGATTGCAGGAGGGCATATAATAACGAATTAGCTTGGAGTTTTAAAAATTTTTCTACCAAGTTTAAAGAACAAAAGTATTTATACTTCGTTAAATTACATTAAATGATGTCTTCAATTGTTTTTTTATTAAAAATAAAAACAGAGACAATTATTCAAACAGCACTTAAAGTACTTTTTTGACATCTTTGAGTGTTTGCAAAAGCCAACTGTTACATGATTACGTTAATTTTTTCAAGAGTTCTCTGAAATTTTCATAGTTTTTTTTAAGAAAAATTATGCTATTACATTTCGAATATTCTCTGAATTTTTTTATGATTTCTAAGGAAATATTATTTGACTAACGAAAGAAATTTTCCTGAATTCTAGATGATTTTTAAGGAAGAATTATTCGAGCGAATTCTTTAATTGAAGGTTTATTTAAAATTGGACCGTATGATAGAGGTCCCTGAAATATTGACTGAGGAGTATATACGTAAAATTGAATTAATTCTTAAGAAGAAAAAAGATTTCCGCAGTCTAGAAAGATCTCTCTTTAATTGAAACTTTAATTTTTTCGAGCTGTTAATTATACGGAACTGGTCGTTAACTAATGTAACTCCCAAGTGTGGCGGGAGTTTATTAATTCGAAATAATCCTTGTGAGTGAGTTTAGGAAAAGAGTTGCTTTTAAATAATAAACTAATTACTTTGAAAAAAAAGTTAATTAACGTGAAAAGTTTCTGAATTCGAGATGACCTTGAAAATGGTCTATAAGAAGAAATGATTTTTAAGAATCAATTAAATAACTTTAAATGTACACTGAATTTTAAAAACAATAATTATGAAATGAAAAAAAATGTGATGTCTCCGAATCTCATTGTGAAGGGTAAATTGATTCAAAATGAATTTTCTATGATCTTTTGGAAGATTAATTTTAATAATGAACCAAATGTTTGGAATAATTTTTTGAATTTCATTGTATTACGAAAAATGAGTCTATTCGAAGTTTATGACCTTTTGAGAAGATTGTTTTTTAAAATAATAAATGAATTACTTTAAAAAGAAGTTAACTAACATAAATTCGGAAATTTTAATGGCCCCTTGAGAAGGAAAAATGTATTTTAACGATGAACAAAAATACTTGAAATAATTTTTAAATTTTGGAATGAAATTTTAATGATCTTTTGTAAATCAAGTTTTGAAAAAATACACATACTTTTTAAATGTACCCTGAAATTTGGAAAAAAGTTAATGATGAGTGTAATAACTGAAATGCGTTTGCATTGTGTAAACAGATTCTAATTGTGACCGAGGTGCTTTGAAATGATTATTTTAAAAATGTTTTCTTTTTTAAGAAAAAATTGTTTACACCCTATTTCATTGATTTAATGTATACCAGGTTTTTGAATTGTTTATTTTTTGAAATTTTTTTGCCCTAATTGAGTATTCTAACTCATGAAGGTTGAGTGCCCTTCTTAATTAATTCTTTATATAATTAATAAATATTCAGTGGTGGATAGTTTTTATTGGTCGTTCGGCGGCAGACTCCTTGCTTTAACAGAATTAAATTGGATTAGAACCTCTGAAGACCGAGGTTTTACTAAATCCATATAGGTCGGCGTGATGGGGTCACGTAATCCCGACTTATTTAAAACACATTATACTGGTTGCTGAAGAGAGCGTAAGTCCAGTAACTGAAGTAATAACTTGAAATACATATAGGTCGGCGTGATGAGGTCACGTAACTCCGACTTGGTTAAAATACATTATACTGGTTGCTGAAGGGAGCGTAAATCCAGTTACGGAAATAATGTTATGCAGACTAAATTAAAAATACGTATAGGTCGGCGTGATAAACTCACGTAGAATCCGGCTTAGTGAAATACGTATAGGTCGGCGTGATAAACTCACGTAAAATCCGGCTTAGTGAAATACGTATAGGTCGGCGTGATAAATTCACGTAGAATCCGGCTTAGTCAAATACGTATAGGTCGGCGTGATGAACTCACGTAAAATCCAGCTTTGTTAAAAAATATTATACTAGTTGCTTAAGAAAGTGTAAATCCAGTAACTGAAATCATGAGGTCATTGCCTCGATGGAGGGCGAGGATGATTACCCTCTCTGGTATTTGAAGCAGTATACCAGTTTACCAGGTGCCTGGTGTAAAAAGATAACTTGCTTCACTGAGTTCCTAATGGAACGTACAGCATGGGGACATTGATTGCTGACGGCCGGTTGACGCACCATTCACGGAAAATTAGGGACTTCCGAAATTTATGAATACTCATAAATTTCGGATTGCATAGGGAGGGATGTGGTACTATTTCTTTGTAGCACTGTTTCTAACAAACTCCGCAGCATGACCGGGTGGTTATTTGGCCATGTGCGTAGAGATACAAAAAAGCGCCTTCCAATAATTCCCTTTCCTAGAGCTCTTTCTCTTTCCTGCACGACCACCATGAAGTGAAGGCGCATATTTTGTAATATATATTTTATACAATAAAATAGTTATGCTTTATATATATTACAATTGTGTCGCGTGTCGTTTTTATTGTGTCTGCCATGAATGCCTTCATAAATGTCTCCATACATGTCTTAAGTCGAAAGGCGGCCCTGAGGACAAAGAGATGAAGATTCCCACCAGAATGCCACCAGGGTGAAGAGATCATCTTGAGAAAAGAAAGGAGCCACACCCAGATCCAACATCTCAGGTATGATTTTCTTCTTGCTACACAGACCCTAATGACTGGCCCATCTTCGTATCTTCCCGAGACCGCTTTAAGACATTGACTATAACACGTCTGCCGGTCACACCTCAGTGACCGGCGGATAGTGGTATACTGGGAATTGTGCAAACGATTGCATTTTGAGCGTACAGACAAATGGTACAAGCATAAACCCGCAACAGCACTCGAAAACGAGAACCACAAAATCCTATAGGACATGGACATAAAGACGAACAAACCCATCCAAGCAAGAAGACCAGATGTCGTAATAATTTACAAGAAAGGAAAATCCTGTCAAATCGTAGACTTTGCTGTCCCAGCTGACCACAGGGTGAGTATGAAAGAAAAGGAGAAACGAAGCAAATACACAGAGCTAGTCAGATAGTTAAAGAGGATTTGAATGATGAAGAAAATCAAAATAGTACCGATAATAGTAGGAGCACAAGGAACAATTCCGAAAAACTTCGAAAAAAGAATGTCAGAAATTGGAATCAGAGGAATAACTGCAAAAGTACAACGACTAACGATAATGAAAACGACTGAAATATTAAAGAAAACCCTTGAATGCGGAGAATAATACGAATAAGCGTTACAGGGAATGAAGAACACAGAAGCTGCATATCTACAAGTTCTACACCCCCATCATGTACCCCCATTGTTTCATCACCGTTCTCACCAATATAAAAGTGA
This sequence comes from Euprymna scolopes, assembly GCF_053919585.1. Lineage (NCBI taxonomy): Eukaryota > Metazoa > Mollusca > Cephalopoda > Sepiida > Sepiolidae > Euprymna > Euprymna scolopes. The sequence continues at coordinate 34,242,223 of NC_136482.1, forward strand.
TACCAAAGGGCCGAGAAGGGTCAAGAAGGATTGAAAGACCGAGGAGCGAGCGCTAGCCAAACCTCGGCTGGACAAGCGCAAAGATACCTGGGACCTTGGGGAGGCTGGGTGCCACTCAAATTCCAGTATAAACCAATAGCCACTACCAGCGAGAAATCAATGGTAAGTTGCTGTTGCGATGATACAAATTCATTTGCAAATGCTATCGAAGGAGGTGAAGAGAGCTGGACGTCTGGAGAGACTTGTTGTCACTCAGCTTCCAGAGAATACCACAGGTTTCCAATCAGATCGTTTGGTGACTTGTGTGAAAGCGCCATGTGAGCCAATAATAATAATAATAATAATAATAATAATAATTCTGATTTCGTTTATCAACGTTTCCCTGGGAAGGGATGGGATTCATTTCCAGAGGATTTCCCTCAATCCCGGCTCCAAACGAGGAACTTCAAAGATCAAGGGGTTTCCTAAGGATGTTGGTGGTATCTATAATAGCAAAAGTCTGAAGGCCGCCTAAAACATTGGGGATGCGTAGATTTTCAATTGTCCTTTCAGGCGACTTGTTACTACTCCCATCGTACCTACTACGATCGGGATTATTTGTGTTTTAACCCCGTGTATACGCCTTATCTCCAAAGCCAAATAATAATAACAATAAAACTAACCTGACCTGGTCTCTGAAATCTTCGAAGTTTTTTTTCTTTTTCAGTTCTGATATTAAAGCTGACGCTAAGAGGACAGGAGCCAAATTAGAAGAATTTTCAACTGGATGTCAAAGAACTTTCAATTTTCGACATGAATTTTTAAACTGCTTCTGTTTCTTTTTTGTTTTTTTAATTTCTGTGCTAGACGAAGGTTTACTTGTGTTATTCGATGTATAGCCACGTTTGTTCATGTAGGTTTTGAAACATTTTGTTCATCTAGGTATGGACAGTTTTTGTTTATTTAGGCTTGGACACTTTTTGTTTATGTAGGTGTGGATACTTTTTGTTTATTTAGCTTTGGACACTTTTGTTGATCAGAGTATTATCAATTTTCTTTATCTAGGTATGGACACTTTTTGTTCATTTATGTATGGACACTTTTTGTTTTGTTTTTTTGGTATGGATACTTTTTGTTAATTTAAGTATAGACACTTTTTGTTCTTCGGACTGTTGCCACTTTTGTAAAGCAGTCAATGTACACTTTTTAGAAGAAATGGTTTTCTCGACGCCAGACAAACGTTTTTCTAATTTTATGTTAGAGGAAATGTACAAAAAGGACTAACATCTCTTCTACATTTTACGTTTCTATAACCGCACGTGAACCAGATTGCTATATCCTAATAGCTCTAATGATTTTAGTCAACACTTAGTGCAATATGTTAAGGCGTGTGATTGCCATGAACTAGTGCGTGAATGAGAAAATTGCGAAAATTAATAATATACGTTAATAAAAATAACTCACTGATAACAATAAAGTGCAAGTAAAATGAATGCATAACAGCGGTGTAGGTTTCTCACACATTTTTTTAATTGCATTGTTTTATAGATATATAAATACAAGTGAAAATGTCTGGCTGTGTATGTGTCTCTATGTGTAAATTTCCCTACGCAATAACTTTGTCAATTTTCAGTCTATAGACTAGAAATTGGATATACAGGATATTGAGATTTGGGAAAATCTTTGTAATCGGTTTTCGGGAAGAAATTTGGCTGTTAAGGGGTTAAAGTTCAACGACTTGACCTTTGAGAGCTCTACCAAACTCCTCTGCCAATTTCGGGTCGAAACACTTAAAATTTTAGATATAGGTTCCTTGGACATGGATCTAACTTAATAACTTGATTTGAGCCCAAACAATAAATGTTAAGGGGTCATAATAGGGGTCAAAGTTTTTAAAAAATTGACCTCTGCGGTCTCTACCAAATTACTCAGACAATTTCTGGTCCAAACATTTGAAATTTTGCATAAAGAGTATTCAGAGATAGGCCAAGCTTTTTAATCGGTTTGGGTCTAAAATTTGAGCTAGCAATATATAAATGTATGCATGTATGTTTGCATGTCTGCCTAAAACTTTCGACAGAGGCGACGGATTTTTCACTATAGTTTTGAGGCTCGACCCTTCAGACGACAAATACCGAAAAATTGGCTAAACACATTAATTTCTTCACCCTCAGCTGGGCACTTTTCTACAGGGAGGGGTCGCTTTTTTCGCCAATATTTTCGAAAGTCATTCCCTCTTTTCGATTGTTTAGCCTTAATTTTATCCTACGCCACTTCCGGTTTGGCGGTGGTCGTAACAGCAAAGACGTCATGTTTTTTCCCCATTCTTTTCCTCCTTCTCGGTATGGGGTTGAGCCTGCCTTCCTACTACCACTTTTTTTGTTTTTGCTCAACACACACCTTCAAACACCCGGGCAACGCCGGGCAACCAGGCTAATATCTATAAAGGTGTAAGTGTCTGTCTACCCCTGTGTCTGTGTACATTCCCTACACAATAACTCTGTCAATTTTCAGTGTACAGACTTGAAAGTTGATATACGTGGTATTGAGATTTGAAAAAATCTTTGTAATCAGTTTTCGGTCAGAAATTTGGCTGTTAAGGGGGTTAAAGTTCAACGATTTGACATTTGAAAACTCAACCAAACTCCTCCGACAATTTTGCGTCGAAAAACTGTAAATTTTAGATATAGGTTCCTTTGACATGGGTCTAACTTAATAACTTGATTTGAGCCCAAAACAATAAATGTTAAAGGGTCATAAAAGAGGTCAAATTTTTTAAAAAATTGACCTCTGCGGTGTCTATCAAATTACTCAGACAATTTTTGGTCCAAACATTTGAAATTTTATATAAAGGGTATTCAGAGAGAGGCCAAGCTTTTTAATCGGTTTGGGTCGAACATCTTGAGCTATAAATATATAAATCTATGTATGTATGTTTGCATGTATGCCTAAAACTTTCGACAAAGGCGACGGATTTTCACAAGATCAGTATCGTTTTGAATCTCGACCCTTCAGACAAATACCGAAAAATTCGCTAAACCCATTAATTTCTTCACCATCAGCTGGGCACTTTTCTACAGGGAGGGGTCGCTTTTTTCGCCGATATTTCCAAAGTAATCCCCTCTTTTCGATTGTCTAGCCTTAATTTAGACCTATGTCACTTCCGGTTTAGCAGTGGTCGTAACAGCAAATACGTCACGCTTTTTTCACGTTTTTTTCCTCCTTCACGGTACGGGTTCAAGCCTGCCATCCTACTGCCCCTTTTGTTTAAATGTAGCATTTTTTCTTCTTATAAGGGCAATCCGATTCCCAATGTCTTTCTGCGTGTCTCTTACAGTTATATCTAGGAAGAGACTTGTTATATTCTTTACTATAATTATAATTATCATATTTGGAATATCTCGTTCAGTTTTGACTGCTTTTATTTGTATAGTTCTTGGTTGGTGTGTATGGTTTTCTAACCTTTCTTACATATGTCACTCCGGATTCTTCTATCTTTTTTTAATCCTTTTTTTAGTGTAATGGCCCTTTCACAATCCTCTGCTAATTTCTGAAGTGTTAAATCTTGCTCAGATTCCAGCTTAGACAACACTCGTCTGCGTATTTCTGCATTTTTCGTGGAGACTAACCTTTGTGCGAAGATTAGGCATTTGAAATCTTCTACTGTTAGTTCCGCTAGCTTAAAATTATCACAGTTTTTATTGACAACTGATGCGTATGTCAAATAATCTTGGTTGTCCATCTTCCTTAGATTCATACACAACCATCTCTTATGAAAAAGGGATATGTTCGGATACAATAATTATTTTAGTAATTTTACAGCTTCTATGAAATCTAATTCCGTGTATTTTTAGGTAGTATATAATCTACGAACTTGCTGTGTTCTCTTACACCCAACTTCCTGAGTAAAAGGCTCACTTTCTGGCTATTTGGCCAACTTTTGCAGTCCAGTTGAAAGACATTCTCGTATAATTAAATCTGTCCATGCTATTAAATATAGTTGTATGCGAAAAATTAGTACTGTCGACATTTTCTCGATTAGTCATTAATAGTTCCAGTGTTTTAGCAAAACGTTCATTTTGCCTTTCTTCATATTCAAATTGTAATTTCTTCTGCCTTTCTTCTTGTTAAAGTTGTAATTTCTTCTGCCTTTCTTCTTGTTCAAGTTGTAATTTCTTCTGCCTTTCTTCTTGTTCAAATTGTAATTTCTTCTGCCTTTCTTCTTGTTCCATTTGCCATTTCAATAATTTCTCCTCTTTACGTGCATTTAGCTCGGATTGCGCCTTTTGTTGCGTCTGCAAAAATTGCATTAACATTCTAGATAAATCTTCCATTTCTTTTTTTTTTTTTTTTGTACGTGACGTTTTACTGTCTTATATCCGTTATCCAGTGACAACTTTAGTTTAAAAAAAAAATATTTCCTTGATTTTTGTTTAACTGTGGTATTTTTTATTTATTTATATTTTTAAATATCGAAGGGAAAAATTTGGTTTACCAAAAAGTCTTTAGTTGGTATTTACAGCAATTTAGGAAATCCACTAGTGAACATTTTTTCTTCGTATATTACTTCCTTGTAATTTAGTAATACGAATCTGTTCTTTGTAATTTCCTAATACGAATCTGTTTGTCGTTTTACAAAAATTCACTTTTACAGTTTGTTATTTTTATTTTTTAAGATGGATTCCACGGGAAACGGCGTAAATCGTCGCTTTTTTTTTTTTTACCTGAATGTAGTTTTTGTTCTTGAAATTTGGGAAACAACCGTTTCTTTCTTTTAGTATTGTACTTCGCGAGGAAAATATTTTACAGTTTTCCAATGTTCGCTGAATTATTCATTTTTTCCGCTTGAGTCGAACTTCTCTTTAGCGTAAAATCCGTTTTTACGACTATTTCGTTCGGCAAAACTTGTATTCCTTAGAAAGGTCAACCGTTGCGTTGTACTTTTTTTTAGTGAGTTCTTTCCATTTCTTCGTCAAACTGTTATATTTGACGTTCATCCTCGTCGTCACTTTTAAGTTTGCAGGTTGAAACAAGTAACGTAGAAAGCAATACAAATGACGACAACAAACAAAGGTAGATCAAATAAGAAGTGTATAAGGAAAAGGTATATTTACAGGATATTTACATAATAGTGTCAAATAAGAGAGTCTTTGCTGGAGAAACATATCTGCTCTCGGCGGCCTTCGGTGGCTTCTGGTGAACACACACTCAGACTAACTGAGTCTTCCTATTTATGTGTAATTACTATCCACATATGCAAATGAATGTGTGCCACCACAACAGTATGTATGTATGTATGTCTAAAACTTTCGACAGAGGCGACGAATTTTCACAAGATTGGTATCGTTTTGAAGCTCAACCCTTTAGACGATAAATATCGAAAAATTGGTTAAAACATTTATTCCTTCATCTAAACTGGGCAGCTTTCTACAGGGAGGGTCGCTTGTTTTTGTTTTTTTTTGTTTGTTTTTTTTTGTTTTGTTTTTTGTTTTGTTTTTTTTTTACGTCGGTATTTTTTTTTTTTTTTTGAGTAGCGGAAGGACGTCAGGTGTTTTTTTTTTTGGGGGGGGTACCCCTTTATCTTCCGCCTTTGCGTAATGCGTTCGAGCCTGTCTGCCTACTACCACGTTTTTTTTTTTTTTTTTTGCTTAACACACTCCTCCACACCCACGGGTGACACCGGCACCGACGCTAGTATTGGAAGAATTTTCAACTTAATTTAAAAGAATTTTCAATTTTCGCCATGAATTTTTAAACTGATTCTGCTTCCTTTTTTTTTAATTTTTTGTTGTGGACGAACGATTATTTTTGTTCATTGATGTATAGTCTCGTTCGTTCGCGAAGGTATACACTTTTTGTTCATCTAGATATGGGCACTTGTTTATTTAAGTCTGGACACATTTGTTCATCAGAGTATTGTCACTTTTGTAATGCAGGCAATGTACACATTTTAGAAGAAATAATTTTTTCGACGCTAGACAAACGTTTTTCTATTTTCATATGTGAGAGGAAACCAAGAGAAAGGAATTACATCTCTTCTACATTTTACGTTTCTATAGCGTCACGTGAATCAGACTGCTATATTCTAATAGCCCTAATGATTGTCGCTGTATTTTTTTTTCTTACAAGCCATCCTCCTTCTCCTGTTAGGAATGGTTTTTCTAATTTTCCGAGAATGTTAAAATGTACACGTGTTAAAGTAAACGCGGTTATAATAAAGATAAACACACAATTAAGATGGGAGTGCGTAAAAAAAATAAAGAACACATGTGCTTCAAAAAAAAAAGAAAATGAAAGTTTTGTAAACAGTTTGTGTGATACACAGTGGAAAAATATAGACAATCTATAATTTTACTTAAAAACAACCCGGACTCGGACAGAAATATGCATGGGCTTGGAGTCTATATTCGTAACACCCTTCCCCTGACTAGAGAAATAAAACTAGAATCAGACGACCAGGCCTTTATATGTGCTTCAGACTAAATATGCAACATATTAGCTACTTTTCTCTCTCTCTCTCTCTCTCTCTCTCTCTCTCTCTCTCTTTCTCTCTCTCTCTCTCTCTCTCTCTCAACCCAGAACTGTACCCTAATAAACAAAGTCTCTGACAGCATAGATATAGCACTCTCCCTTGATACTAGCGCACAAGTATATGCATTTGGTGACTTCAATGTCCACCACAGTAACTGGCTAGGATTCTCTAATTACACACACGTAGCTTGTAGCACAACACATAGCTTCTCTATATCCCATTCCCTATCTCAGACGGTTACATTTCCGACACGTTTCCCAGACCAGCAAGATCAACATGCCTCACTTCCAGATCTCTTTCTGACAACGGTTCCCGATGATTATACAACAAATGCCCACAGCCCACTCGGGAATGCTGATCACGCTGTGATAATGGTAGAAATCACCCTAAATTCTCGCCTTAAAACTGCAGACCCACTACTCAAAACAACGAGGTATTACAAAAAGGCTGACTGGGAAGCCATCGGGGAACTCATCAGTGATACCCCATAGAAAAATATCTTTTCTCTTCCAGCGGAACAGTGTGCAAATGAGACCACTGAATGGTTCAAAACTGCAATTGAAGCACATGTTCCCGCGCGGAAATTCTATAGCAAACTCCACTCTCCCCGATGGTTTACTTCTGCTTGTGCAGCTGCCATTTGTCAAAGGCAGCATGCGTTCCGCAGATTCAACCGACATAAGTTCATCTCAAATAAACAGAAGTATATAGGAGCTAGAAATAACTGTAAGAGAGTGATAGCAACAGCTAAGACAGATTACTCTGAAACCACCAGAAAACGCATCGAAACACAGAAATTAGGAACCCGTGATTTTTGGAAAATCTACAACATATAAATAATGGACTGTTAATTATTCCCCCACTAACAAACAATCATGAGGTTGCACGCACGGCAACTGACAAGGCTAATCTGCTTGCCTGTCGGTTTGCCTCAAACTCCACACTGGACCCGGCACACCACTCCCTCCCTGACTTTCCTTTGCGGACAGACACCACACTAGACGATTTGAAAATCACCCCTTCTCAGGTATATGCTATTATAAAGAACCTAGACACCTCAAAAGCATGTGGACCAGATCTCATCCCGGCTGTGCTATTAAAAAAATGCTCCGCCGAGGTTGCTCCAGTTCTCTCCAAACTTTACAATAAATGCCTTAACGAATCTTGCTTTCCCGACTGCTGGAAAACCGCTTCTGTGGTACCAGTCTTCAAGAATTATGGTGAAAGAACTGACCCACTAAATTGTCGCCCCATTAGCCTCCTCTCGCTTTTCGCCAAAATATTTGAGTCCTTAGTTAATCAAGCCTTAGTCTAGCATCTAACAGCGGCTAAATTCCTGACCGACAAACAATATGAATTCAGGCAAGCCCGTTCAACAGCAGATATCTTAACTGTAGTCTCTGAACATATATACCGTTCGCTGGACAAAACAGGGGAGGGTAGAGCGGTAACCCTTGATATATCTAAGGCTTTTGACAGGGTATGGCACGATGGTCTTCTAAAGAAAATTAGATCACATGGTATCACTGGAAGAATACATAATGTAATTAAATCCTTTTTAAGTAAGAGAAAAAGCCAAGTTGTCCTCGACGGTCGTACATCTAAACAATATGACATAAATGCGAGAGTACCTCAGGGATCTATCCTTGGACCTCTATTATTCCTGATATTCATAAATGACCTCCCTGATAAAATTGTTTCGGAGATGGGTATATTTACCCATGACACCACTCTTTATAACAGATATGAGGGAAAAACAAATTAACACATATCTAAGCAAATGGCAGAAACACTAGAGGATGACCTCCAATCTGTAGTGGAATGGGGACAAAAATGGATGGTCACATTCAATGTTGCCAAGACTAAGCTTGTTTCCTTCAATAACTACAAGAAACATTCTCTACCACCAATAGCAATGGCCAGGAACACATTGCTTAAAAGTACTTCTTTTAAACTCCTCAGCCTAATGTTTACAGGGAACATGAACTGGAATAGATACATTGAGAGCATTGGCAAGGCTGCTGCAAAGAAGGCTGGCTCACTCTACCGTGCTAGAAAACTACTTACGCCTGAAAGTATCTTGTACCTCTATAAGGCCACCATTCGCCCATGTATGGAGTACTGTTGTCACATCTGGGCTGGTGCATCTGCTGCTTGTCTCTCACTTCTGGACACGGTTCAAAAGAGAGTCGCCAACCTGATAGGTCTTGAACTGTCATATAGGCTACAGCCTCTGTCCCATCGACGAGATATTGCATGCCTCTGCCTGTTCTACAAATACATTAATGGTGAATGCTCTGACGAACTGCAAACATTTGTACCTCCTCGACGTAACTACCCCCGACAAACCCAACAAACCCGACAAGCAACTAAGTCTCGCCCCTTTACAGTAGAGATCCCTAGTAGAGGTGCAAGAAAGCCTTTTACTCCAATAGTTTCTTCCCCAGAAATGCAGGTCTTTGGAACTCCCTTCCGGGATTCTGCTTTTCCAACTGTACTGATATGCAGAAGTTCAAGTGTAATGTGAACAAACATTTTTCTACTCATCTCCCTTCATAATGCCTCTGCAAATTATGTCCCTGATAGTAGCCCCTTACTTCAAAGTGGCACTGGGCCTTGTTTGGGGTGAAAATTGAAAAAGAAAATGCAAAACCAATAGACTGGATGTGGTTAACGACTCTGACTGGAAACATGTGTGTGCCAAGTTCGGATCTAGTTCGTTCCACAGAAACGCTTTTACTTAGCATTATTAACGTGGTCTGTTCCGTAAGTACCCGATATTTTTCTAGGAAGTATTCTCACAAGAAATATATTGGGGGGTAAAATGTCGTCAAAAGTCATCTGATTCGTTCGAAATAAATGCATGACCTTCAAAGACAGTGGCAGCATCAAGAGCGGGTGGGCTCTCAAAATGCTGGAAATGTGTTGGATATGATTGTTATCAGTTTGCAGACGTTCATTCTTTCTTTGTGAGGTAATTGTTGTAGTGACACGGATATGTCGTCTTGGAATCTCATGATGAAAGTTAGGAACTACCCCCCCACCAATTATATATTGTCGAAATCAACTGGCACCACACGAAATAGTAGTGATGGGACATTATGAGTTGAAAGACAGAAAAGAGAAAGCACGAACCAGACCTCCACTGGATAAGTGCGAAGAGGACTAAGATCTCGTAGAGGATTATTGCTTCCCAAATTTCAGTGAAGACCAATGGTCATTGCTAACGAGAACTCAATGGTAAACTGCTATTGCGAAAACACAATTCATTTACAAATGTTATCGGAAAAAAAAGAGGAGGGATTGGAATTATGTCGTTATCATCCATACTGCAGAGAATACCACAGATTATTGCCAGTGAGTAATCTTTAATGATAACATGTGTGAGAACTAGTGAATAATAATAATAATAATAATAATAATAATAATAATAATAATAATAATAATAATCATAATCATAATAATAATAATAATAATAATAATAATAATAACATTAATAATAATAATAATAATAATAACATTAATAATAACATTAATAATAATAATAATAATAATAATAATAACATTAATAATAATAATAATAACATTAATAATAATAATAATAATAATAATAACATTAATAATAATAATAATAATAATAATAATAAAAATAATAATAATAATAATAATAATAACAATAATAATAATAATAATAATAATAATAACATTAATAATAACATTAATAATAATAATAATAATAATAACATTAATAATAATAATAATAATAATAATAATAACATTAATAATAATAATAATAATAATAATAATTATAATAATAATAATAATAATAATAATAATAATAACATTAATAATAATAATAATAATAATAATAATAATAATAACAACAACAACAATAATAATAATAATAATAATAATAATAACATTAATAATAATAATAATAATAATAATAATAATAATAATAATAACAACAACAACAACAACAACAACAACAACAACAACAACTAACTTGAAAAGACTGGTCTCTGAAGTCTTCGAGTTGTTTTAAAAGTTCTGGTATTTTAGCTGGCGATAAGAGGACAGGAGCCATACTGGAAGAATTTTCAATTTTCGACATGAATTTTTTAACTGATTCTGTTTTGTTTTTGTTTTTTTATATTCTGTGGTGGACGAACTTTTTTTTTTTTTTGTGGGTATGGACACTTTTTGTTAATCAGGGTATTGTCTCTTTCGTAAATTAGTTAATGTATACTTTTCTAAGAAATGCTTTTTTCGACGCCAGACAAGCGTTTTTATATTTTGATATGTGGGAGGAAATCTAGAGAAAGGAATACAGCTCTTCTACATTTTCTGTTTATATAACGCCACGTGAATCAGAGTTCTATAGTTAGCTTAATCATGCGATATGTTTAGGCGTAAGACACTCATGAAGTAGTGCGTGAATAAGAAAATTTCGAGAATGAAGGAATAATATATGTAAAAAAAAATAGCAAAGCGATAACAATAAATGAAGAATATAATGAATGCATAACAGTAGTTTCCAAACTTTTTAATTTGTGTTTAATTTTGACGAAGCAATGTATTTTTAGCACTTGAAAGTTGGAGCTTTCTGGCCTTTTTCTAATTTCATTTTTGTGTGTATGTGAAATTTAATTGTTTTATTTATGCTGAATAAGTATCGAGAGATTTGCGTGCATGACGTAGTTGAGGCATCAACAGTTTTCACTTTCTGTAGCTTAATCACCAATTTCACTTGTTTCATCTACTTGGCAACATTACCTGGGAGGTGACAGTGTCTAAGTGATTTACGACACAGCCGGCAATCTCAGTGTACCAAGTTCGAATCAAATTCGTTCCATAGATACACTTTCACATAGAGATGTTGGCAATCTAAACGTGGTCCCTCGCGTAAGTAGTCGATGTCTTTCTAGAAAGTATTCTAATTAGAAAGATATCGGAGAAACAAATGCCAACAATAGAATATCTGATTAAAACGAAATGAATAAATGAATTTATGATGCTCACACAACTCCACCACCATGAACAACAACAACAACAACTTTACTAAAAGATGTTATCGCAGCTTTGATTAATCTCATAATTCCTGATTCCATAATCTCCCCTTCTCGCAACAAATAAGGACTCATCTCACCTCCAATCTTCTCTTTTAGGTGTTAAAAATTTGAACTTGCTGATTTCCCAACGCATCAAGTTTTGCTCTATTTATATGGATATGAATGCAACCTATGTAAAATCTAACGACTACGTCGCAGTTTCTTTTTGTTATTGAAAAGCGCGTGCACAATATGTAAAGGGGGCCATGCATTACGAAGGCGGCAATCCTACATTTTCTTCTCCATTGATACAGTAGGCAACATATAACAACTACCACCTGCCTCTTCTTTGTTGATTCCATCCCCCTCGAATGTACTTTGAGTTAATTTCTTTCACAAAATACTTTATCCGGCTAGGATTTATGTATTTAAATTGGAAAAAATATTGTAAAAGTTAAACGATCTTTTAAAAAATGAAGTACATACACCTAAAATACTTTTAACATAACTATGTTTAGAATTGTCTTTCTATAAACTCGTCACAGGACAAAAGCCGGGTCAATACATTTATATTATTTGTTTTTATTAGACTAAATCAAACAAGCACGTTACTTTTATGTTAAAAATGTTATTTAAATGATAGAGATTTATTTCATAAGTGTCTGCTTATACTAACTCCTCACAAAAATCTGCACTCCAGGGCAGCGACAGGTAGGGTAGGTTAGTATAATAATAATGTGAAGGTTAGATTCTAAAATTTAAACATCGATAGTTTTCTATTAGAAAATCAAGATTTCATTCTGAACAGTCAGTGCCTTATGGATCGTGTAAAAGGTGATGTATATATATATATATATATATATATATATATATATATATATATATATATATATGTGTGTGTGTGTGTGTGTGTGTGTGTGTGTGTGTGTGTGTTTAATAAAATATAATTTGGTTGTTTTCTTTTCAGAAAATACTTTATCTTACTTTCCAAATGGACGCCATTTATATATTTTGAGTAATAAATTATCTATGCTTCGGATTTTTATCTTAGACTAGAACTTATAATTTGTATTATATGGGTTACTGTTCTCAGCTTGAGTGTTATTCTCAAAACCGTTTCGGCCGATTTAACCTCCAACCTTCTTCAAGTGCATTTTATCGAATTCGGAAACCTTTATGTCGAAATTAGAGAGCTATACGCAATTCTGAAAAGAGTTCTCTATTTAATCCACGAGAATAGCTTGCTCTTGTTTCCGTCAGGACCTGTGACGTAACGGACATAAGTGCTACATAACAACCAATTATAAGTTACAGTTTTTCGCCGGTTAAAGACTCAATTATCAATGCGGGCCATACTAATGATACAATTACGAATTACTTCTACTCGATTATGGCTAACAGAACGAGAACAGTCTAACCCCCACCCCACGGATGAACTAAAAGGTTTCGTCCAAAATTCTGTACAGATACCCGAATTCCACAAGATTTACTTGAAGAAGTTTGAAGCCTATATTAATTGAAACGTTGCGAGAATAATATCTAAGATGAGAACAGTAGTCAGAATAATCTAAATAATACATATTGAATTATCTAATAATATTGTTAAATAACATTTAAATATTTCTTCAGATAAAATCAATGGACAGAGATTTCTAATTTCTGGAAGGTTGACATGACACTCAGTGCATAGAAATAATCCTTTATATAAAGCCTTTTCCATAGTAAACAAATTGTAATGTAATGGCGTACCAAATCGACATATGTTATGGTGAACGAATAAGTTGCATCGATATAACGATTAGTGACTCATATTTTATATGTAAGGCGAGTTTACTTTTTCACATCAATAGAAAAAATATCTATATAATAATACGTTAAGGCAATTTAATGTCCGTCCGTACATTATAATCACGGTAACATACTGATCTCCGTTAGATCACCGAAGTTTAGCGATGTTGAAACTAGTCAGTACTAAAATGGGTGACTCTTTGGTAATACCAGGTGCTGTATGTGCCCTGAAACCTGGAGAGAGATTGACTATTCTTTCCAAGACACGTTGCATGAAATAATGCAGTGCACTCAAGACTCCGTATGGTTAAGGGACACATCCACCACCACCATCATCATTATCATTATCATAGCTTTGCACCACTATTTATTCCAAAAATGTGGTCGGGCAGGAACACGATCTCGCCACTCAATCGTCGAATCAACGCGTGCCACATCGACTCATGTAGAAGTGGATTCGTCAATTCGGCACGCCAGATCGACTCACGCAATTTAGATTTTCACCGATGACACGAGATAACAGCATGTCCTGGGTTTTAGCCGGGGTCAATGGGTTAATTATCCGGTTTTCATGAATTCGCTTATCAATCGAAATGACATTTAACAATAATTTTTAAAATAATTATTTCATTCAAATCTCAAACCAACTAACTTCACAGCGAAATATGATCATCGCCGCAGTCAAATGTTCGACTCTTTCTGAGTTGACGTTTTCTTTTTGTTTTTAACTGAAACAGTGCTCTCGCCTTTTTGCACAGGGACAAATCTTTTAATAATAATTTTAAAAAATAATATCCACCCAAAATAACCGATTTTGAAGGACACGCTTGTCCGTGTCAGTGCGTTCAAATCTATTACTCAGCGGTCAAATCATAAACGGATTGGCTTTTAACTTTTGTGCAGAATTAAATCTTTAAACTAAATAATTATTTATTTGTCATTTTCGCTGGTTGCTGAGTTCAATTACATTACGTAAACACAAACACATCAATTGAATTTCCAAAACGAATCATCACCTCTCCTCCTGCCCGGAAAAATGAAACTGTAAGTCACCAAGTTTTCCATTAAAAGAACAATATGACCATCACCAGTTTCTAAAGAAAAAGATAAATCTTATACATTTTTAAAATGCTGAAACTGTTCGTTCTGTCTCTATTTTCTCCTTTATAAAGAATTCCTCCTAGACTAACATAATTATAAAATTTAAATATATTAGAATACTGGAAGCATTCGTCTTTCGTTGACTTACATCTTTCTTTGACAATGCCTCTTAAGGAGAGGTAAACATAAATTTGATCGAAATAAGTATTTTAAAATGCTTAAATAATTTTTTTTTCGTTATCTTTAATTTTTTTTTAAAGCAATTCTTCCTAGACTAAGGTAATTATAAATTTGTTCGAACTAAGTATTTTAAAATACTGAAACTATTTTTTCGTTATCTCTAGTCTTTCCTTGATTGATAATATCTCATAGTAATTATTAATTTTTATACTTACTCATTTTTGGATTGAATTTTGTATGTTATTTATTTTTTTAACTCACCTTCCCCCCCCCCAAAAAAAAACAAAGCATATTGCTACTTGGACGTAAGTGGTCACTAATTGGGATCATACCCAAGAAAGATTAAGATGTTGAATTACGTTGCGTTTGAACTTCTGCATATCAGTACAGTTTGAGAAGCAGGTAGCAGAATAGAATTTCAAAGTCTAGCTGTTCTAGGGAATAAGCTATTAGAGTAGAAAACTCTCTTACATTTAGGGACCTCGAGAGTGAAGGGGTGTGATTTTGTTGCCAATCGGGTTTGTCAGGAATGTGTACGTCGAGGGGGTACAAGTGTAATGAGTTCATTCCATTAAAATACTTGTACAACAGGCACAGGGACGCAACATTGCAGCGATGGGACAGGGGATGGAGCCTAGTTGACAGAGTGGGACCTATTAAATTGGAGACCCTTTTTTTGGACCCTATCCAAGAGGGAGACACTAGTGGTAGATGTACCAGCCCAGATGTGGCAACAATGCTCCATACATGGGTGAATAGTGGCTTTATAGAGGTACAGGATAATCTCAGGTGTGAGCAGTTTTCTAACACGATAGAGGGAGCTCGCCTTTCTTGCAGCAGCCTTCGTATTGCCCTCAATGTATTTATTCCAGTTCATTTCCTGTGAATTTTAAGCCGATTAGTTTGAAGGAAGAATTCTCAGGTAGGGAGTTATTTGTCATAGTTATCGGTGATTGGAGAGGCATCTTGTAATTGTTACAGGAGAGCAACTTAGTTTTACTCGCATTAAATATCACCATCTATTTACGTCCCCATTCAACTACGGTCTGGAGGTCATTTTCTAAGGATTCAGCCATTGTCTTGAATTTGTGTATATCTGTTCTTCCCTCATGCATGTTATAGAGTGTTGTATCATCGGCAAATATACCATTATCAGACTCAATATTATCGGGAAGGTCATTGATGAATATCAGAAATAATAGTGGTTCAAGATCGACCTCTGAGGCACTTATGCATTAATGTTATGCTGTTTGGACGGACGTCCATCAATGGATGGTTCTATTTTCTAAGAAGGATCTAATCATATTAAGTATACGTCTAGTTATACCATATTTGATTTTCATTAGCAGCCCTTCATGCCAGACTTTGTCAAAGGCCTTGGATATATCGAGGACTACAGCCCGGGCTTCACCCACCTTATCCAATGCATGGTATATGCGTTCAGAGATGACTGTTAAAATATCTGCTGTAGAGAACATTTCCTAAATCTGTCTATTGGTTGGTTGCTTTACGCCATATCAACCCTTTTCAGGTTATTTAATGCCGAATCCAGTTATTTTGAAGAAAAATTTTAATAGAAGATATTTTTTTACAAGTCGGTTTCTATTTAACCCATAGTTAGGATCCTAACAGGTACTACCACTCTGGGTCACAGTGGACCTGGGGGCAATGGCAATTAAAGGGTGGCCCCACACTCTCCAAAGCCCGCAAGCTGGGCCTCACCATCGGATATAGTTTAAGGTCATATCTATGACTCCTAAATCTCTACTGTTTGTTATGTTTGTGCGTGATTGATTAGTGTCTAAAAGATTTAAGCAAAAGGGCGGAGACTTATAAAGGGGTTATTGAGATGGTTGGTCCTTTCGCCAGAATTCTTGTACACTGGTACCACAGAGGCTATCTTCCAGCTATTAGGGAAGCAGAATTTAGCAAGGCATTTGTTGTAGAATTTGGAAAGTACGGGGGCTAGCTCAGCTAAGCATTTCTTAATTAGTATAGCAAGGGTGAGATCAGGCCCACACGCCTTGGAGGTGTCTAAGTTTTTATGACATCGTGGACATGAGAAGGGGTGATTTTTAGATCATCAATTGTGGCTTCCGTCTGCATAGGAAAATTTGGGAGGGGGTTGTTTGTTGGCTCTAGGGTGGAGATGGGGGCGAATCGCTGAGCAAGCAGTTCTGCTTTTTCGGTTGCCGTGCGTGCAACCTTCTGGTTGTTGAATAGTGGGGGAATTGTTCCTCTCCTATAATTAATATTACAAATTCTGAATATAGTATATTATAATTGATTGAAATGTTAATATTTTAGGACGCTGAAGACTTAAAAACTAAATAATATTTATTGTTTATGTTTACTCAACCTGTCCTTTTGTCGTTTACCATTAATTTGTACAATAATGGAAACGAATTCAATCATTATTTTTGTGATGGAAATAAAAACGTTTCTAGTTAATATATACAGTAATCCATTCTCCCGAAAAGTGTATGATAATGTGTAATTTACAACATTATTATGGGAGTCGTTCAAATTTACTTGTTAAATTACTTCCTTCGGCAATCAACGTTCATACTTTACGATTTTGTCACAGTTTGATAATTAAATCCTTAAAAAAATATTTATAGTCCAATACGCTAACTGGCTTGCTAATACAATAAGTTATTAATTATTACTAGCGGGACCTGTGGAAATTCCACAAGGGACTCATTCATATGTAATATATTGATGTTGGCATTCTGTAGATGTTCTGCGTAAATGAAGACGCTCTGATATTATTGTACCTTTTTTTGTTAAAACTGCAAAAGTATTTATCTAAGCTAGCACGAACACCCCGCAAAACCGGGTCGTAAAGTACACTTAAATATGGTATTTTAATTCTTGCAGATTTCGTATATATTATTATAGAGTTAATGTTCTATCGAATTTTATATATTATAAAGTTGCTATTTCAAAAAAAAAAATATATATATATATATATATATATATATATATATATATATATATATCCATATGACTGGGTGCATTAGCTTGAATCGAAACCGAAATAAAAACTTATGAAAAAATATATGTATATATATTTATATATCTATAAAAGTGAAAATGTCTGTGTGTATACATTTCTCTACCAAATTACTCTGTTAATTTTCGGTCTAGAGACTCGAGATTTGACATAAGGAGTATTGAGATTTGGGAAAATATTTTTAATCGGTTTTCAGCCAGAAATTTGGCTGTCAAGGAGTCAAAGTTCAACGATTTGACCTTTGAAAACTCTGCCAAACTCATCCGACAATTTTGGGTCTAAACACTTGAAATTTTAGATGTAGGTTACTTGGACTTTGTAATTTAATTTGAGCCAAAAAACTAAATGTTAAGGTGTAAAAATTGAGGTCAAAGTTAAAAAAATTGACCTCTGCGGTCTCTACCAAATGTCTAAGCCAATTTCTGGTCTAAACATTTAAAATTTTACATAAAGTGTATTCAGAGATAGGGCAAGCTTCTTAATCGGTTTGGGTCGAAAACTTGAGCTGCCAACGGTCTCTAGAAAACTACTAATGTTCTCATGGCAGTAATTACAAAAACTCTTCTCGGGAAGGGAGGGATTAAAGTCACTGGAATGCTGAGACTGATACTACACTCAGAAATTCATGTTGAAGTAATGGTTGTCTAATCTCTAACGTGTTAATGTTTTATGTATTAATTTCGAAAAGATGCTGAATTAGTTTATGATTTAAATATTACTTTATTTCAAGTATATTCTTAACAGTAGGGTAGGGGATATGAAGTCAGTCTCGGAAATGGCTGAAACCGTTTACACATTGAACATTACTTTATTTCATGTATATTTTTAACAGTGGGGTGGAGAATATTAAGTCAGTCTCGGAAATGGCTGCAACCATTTACGTTTTAGACATTACTTTATTTAATATATATTTTTAACAGTGGGGTAGGGGATAAGAAGTCAGTCTTGAAAATGACGGAAACAGTTTACGATTTAGACATTACATTATTTCATGTATATTTTAACAGTGGGTATGGGATATAAAGTCAGTCCCGGAAATTGCTGAAACAGTTTACGATTTAAACATTACTTTATTTCAAGTATATTTTTAACAATGGGGTGGCAGACATGAAGTCAGTCCCGGGATTGGATAAGATAAGTGCAAATACATACTAGCAGAATACTCATCTTCGGCCAGGATTCAATGAGAAAGGTGGACAAAAATGTAGTAGAAGAATACCCAGCGTCGCCCAGGATCGAATAAGATAGGTGTAAGATATATACTAGCAGAATATGCGGCGTCGCCCGATATTGGCTAAGATAGGTGGAACGTATATACTATGAGAATACCCAGAATTGATTTATGTGTTTGTAATAAAATAACTAGCCCAGGCAATATAGCAAAGTTATTATTTTAGTAGGGGCGATAGTATTGGTAAAAATTATAAAAAAGGATTAAAATAATGATCGAAATTAGTAACATATCCAAGAATTATGAAAGATGATGAAATGTGAATTAATTGATTGGTGTGTTTGTAATGAAATATTCAGCCAAGATAATATATTAAAAGTATTATTTTAGTAAGGGGGGCAATAATGTTGGTTGAAATTATTAAAAATGATTCTCGAAATTAGTAACATATCCAAAACATTTTGAAAAATGATGAAATGTGAGTTAATTGATTGATGTGTTTTAATGAAATAATCAGCCCAGTTATTATTTTAGTAAGAGGGGGCGATAATGTGAGTTAAAAATATAAAAAATGATTTTCGAAATTAGTAAAATATCCAAGAATTATGAAAAATGATGAAATGTGAATTAATAGATTGGTGTGTTTGTAATGAAATATAAGCACAGATAATATATCAAAGTTACTATTTTAGTAAGAGGGGGGAGATAATGTAGTGTAAATTATAAAAAAAAAATAATTGTCGAAATTAGTAACATATCTAAGAATTATGAAAAATGATGAAATGTAAGTTAAGGTATTGGTGTGTTTGTAATGAAATAATCAGATTAGACAATGTATCAAAGTTATTATTTAATAAGGGGGCGATAATGTTTGTTACAATGATAAAAAATGATTGTCGAAATTAGTAAAATATCCAAGAATTATGAAAAATGATGAAATGTGAGTTAATTGATTGGTGTGTTTGTAATGAAATCATCAGCCCTGGCAATATATCAAAGTTATTATTTTAGTAAGGGTGGTGCGATACAATTTTAACAAAAAGGCTAGAATGATATGATGGTGTCTTCATTCATTCTGGCCGTCCATAGAATGTCCAGCAGCAATGTATTACATATGAAAGATGCCGCTGTGGAATTTCCACAGGTCCTGCTAGTTGTTGTTGTTATTATTATTATTATTATTATTATTATTATTATTATTATTATTGCAAACGTTATTAGAAGTTTAAATAACTTTAAAACGATAATAATGAAAACTTTTCTAACAAATTCAGACATTCAATTTCATAATGAAATAAGTATTGTTATTTTATGAAATATATATCGGCAAATGTTGCCATATAATCTTTATTCCATCATTTAATCTCATTGTAAATTGACCCTCATTTTCTTACCAATCGCATTCCTTACTGATTCATTTTATTTTCTCACCACTAAGAAAAAATTGCAAAAAAGTTTACATGTAACGTGTTTCTATCAAATCTTATTACTTGCATGTCAAATTAAAGACGGTTAAGAAAAGATGGCGACATAATAATTCCTTAATCATTTACAAGTCGCTTTCATTAAATTTAAATCGCTACAAAAAAGTAGTGGCCCACTAACATCTCAAGCGGTTCTTCATATTTGTCTACAAAAAGTTTATTATTTTAATTCACGGTCTGATTCAAACACGTATTTCACTGATTATTCTACTGAAAAAAACAAACAGTTTCATTCTAATTGTTTGCTTATGCGAGGAAAAAAATGTTGCTTATTGATGTTATGGTTGATGCTTTTCACTACTGTGGAATTTTTACGGGTTCTGCTTATACAAAATATTTCTTCTTGTTGAGTAATATGAACTTAATTTATGGAATTCCATTTGTTGAATTGAATGTCTTGAATATCAAATAATAACTCTTTCCCTGTAATTATGGACTTTGCTTGTGAATCAACATTTAAGGAAACCTCTACGAGGTCAATGACCCTAAATCGGGACTTATTTTGGCAACTTCTTAACATATGAATTTTTGCTGTGACCATTCATTAACTCAGGTAAGTGTTTGTCTTTTTCTTTGGTCCTATTTCTGACGGCTAAGCCAAAACTTATTATGTGAGGTATTTCTTACATAAAATTCTTTTGCTAAAATAGTAGCAAATAATTTGCCGGATTAGTCATTTACCAAATTACCAATTAATGTAAAAACATTTTGTTTGTCAAATTAAAATTAATGACTCCTCGCGTGAATTTGTTACTAAAGTAAGTAGTTTGACCTCGTGGGGATCAGATTGCAAATTAATTCTTCGTGAATTATCGGATTAAATAAATTTATTTTGTATTGGGTTGAGTTAATGAATAACAGGCGTCACTTCGTGGCAAGCTGATTTATTATAACCATTAAATCTTCGTGACTTTTAATTTAGGTCAAATGAATGATTTAACTTACTTTAATCACCAAGTGAAATCTTGACTTACTATATAATTTAGCTAGCCTTGCGGGTTTTATTGTTTAAACCATTAACGACGTTAAGTAATTTAATTGTATTGCCAATTTAATTAATCAAGATTACGTCGGTTAAAACAATACAATTTTTATTATTATTATTATTATTATTATTATTATTATTATTATTATTATTATTATTATTCCTTGATTGTGTTCTGTTTCTGCTATTGCTTTTGTCGTTTGCTTAGATAAAAAAGGGAGATTTCAGATTACTTGTAAAAAAACTTGCTGACCTGAATTTTTCACAAGTAGGATACGCTATAATGAGATAAAATAAGTTTCATATTATTAACATAAGGAAATCGTTGGGAGAGGTCGACAACTTGATCGATCAATTGCTGTTAAAAATCAAGGATGATGAGAGGCGTTCTTTGATTTACTTTGAGGCAAACCAATTCTCAAACTGAATAAAAAAAATATCATTGAAGGAATTCAAATCGCCAGAGAGGGTGACAAGGTTCATGTTATGTTAAATATGCAAATATTGAAAAAATAAAGAAAGTTATGATTAGCCCCCTTTTTTTTTTTTTGCTCCTCTTGAGAGTTTGTCAGAAAATTTGACCATGAAGTGGCAAACACTTTCTTCTCCTTCTTCTCCTTCTTCATAATTCTTCCTCCACTCTTCAGTATTTGAAGGTTATTAAGTGAAATTTATCGCCAAATTTGTATTAAAAAAAGTCAGTTTGCATTTGAACGTTGGAGAAGCAACATGCGCCATTTGCTCACATTATGTATTTTTTCAACTCATTATGGAAACACCCCAAATAATGTAGTATTATTCGCCTTGCTGAATAATATGAACTTCATCTATAAAATTCCATTTGTTGAATTGAATGCCTTCATGCGTCTAAAACAACTGCGAACCCCAGATTAAGAACTCTTTTTCTTGAATTATCGAATTTCCATTGTAATGATGGACTTTGCTTGTAAATCGACAATTAAGGAATCCTCTACTACTTTCGGGACCTGTGAAAATTCCACAGGGGACTCATTCATATGTAATATATTGATGTTGGCATTCTGTAGATGTTCAGTCTAAATGGAGATGCTCTGATATTATTGTAGCTTTTTTGTTAAAACTGCAAAAGTATTTATCTAAGCTAGCACAAATGCCCGGCAAAGTCCAGTTGTAAAGTACGCTTAAATATGATATTTTAACTATTTCATAATTTGTATATATTATTATACAGTTAATGTTCTATCGATTTTTTTATATTATAAAGTTAAATTTAAAAAATAAAAAATATATATCCATATGACTTGGATGCATTAGCTTGAATCGAAACCGAAATAAAAATGAAGAATTCTTGGAAAAATTATTTATGACAAGAAATGGAAGTATATAACAATTAAATGACTCGGATGTAAGCGTGACACAGAAAATAACATACACGGTATCGTATTAATATATAGATGCTATGCCGCCAAAACGAGACCTATTATTTCGTAACTCCTTAACATATCAACCTGTGACTATTCATTAATTCAGGTAAGTGTTTGTCACTCTCTTTGGTCATATTTCTGACAGCTTAGCCAAAACTTATTATGCAACGAATTTTACACATTCTCCGATTATGGGATTATCTGTTTTTTGTTTTTTTTTTTTTTTTGTTGTTTTTTTTGCTATTAAACGAACAAGATGGCGTCATCCTATTCTTTCACTTCTGAATTACGAGCCCTACGCATTCGGAATCTTCAGTTACTACAAACCACACACATCCTCACAAAGGCACAGACTTTATTATTATATTCTACGCTTCCATTTCCATATTTATTATTTATCTTGGAGAATGTCAGTTCATATTTATTTGGGTTGAAAAATATCTTCCACTTATTTTTTATTCTTTGATGCCATTCATTGTTGGAGATATAGCGGAATTTCGCCCCCGATTTTTTCATTCGTTCATTTATCGTCTGCTAAGATGCCGATACGTAACAGACATTTACTCTTAATTTCTGTATATTATTTATGCTGGTCGAGAAATATTTTCCATTTATTTCCTATTCTTTTCTTTTCTTCGTGATTTCTTCTTATTTCGAATTCTGTATTTCATATCGTTTAAAAGTGTAGCCAAATTTTGCTGTCTCTCGCCTTCTCAGCCATTTCTTTCCTTTCTCTACCTTTGTATTTTCTCGTCTGCCTCGGTTGGAGACACAACAGAAATTCGTTGTGCTCCCTTCGCCGTCTCGATGCTTTCTGTTTTTCTCCCTTTTTCTTCTTTCTCCTCTAAGCGGCTATTCGCCTTTCTTTCTTCTTTTCATATCTTTCTCTTTTAAACAGCTGCTTGTTTTTTTCTTTCTCTCTTTATAACGTATCCCCTTTCTTTCTTTTCAGTTTTATTTTCACATCTCTCTCTCTCTCTCTCTCTCTCTCTCTCATTCTCTTCCTCTCTTTTCGTACACAAATCTTTGCTGAAAACAATTTTAAATAAAAAATAAAACAAAATATTGCCGAATTTTCGCTCAGCGTAAAAATTGATTTTAAAATTGAAATATAAAAGAAAATATTATGTAATCCAATCACGTGACTACATAACACCTCCTCGACAGACAGAATGAAATGATGTTATACGTAACGCCATTTCACGATTAATTCGCGAACATTAAGGTTGTTTATATGTATTGCCTCTATATCAGCTATTTTTTTAGCCAGTGCAACTTCAAATAATATAAAACTGTTCCACACCCCCAATCTCTATTTGGTCAAAATGGTAATTATGGATACTCGTGTTTACTAGGGTTGGAAACTTCTACAAAGTTGTTTGCAGCTGGAATAGGCAAGCGTCTAACTTAACTCTTACTATGCTCGGTAAGCACGTACGTGGTCGTTTCAAACTCTTTTTGCATACGCAATATTTAGTGCCCTGTTTTGACGTTACTTTACTAACATGGTTCTCGTACATCGTCTCCTTTAATAGCGAAATTACCTCGTTGTCCCCTTTAACGTTGTCACCGTCACTTAATTCGTTCTGGCAATTATCGTTATTTTCGCTATTAACTTTATCTTTATAACATTTGTCAACATTTGTCATCGAGCACACGTGTAGCATAGTCATTATCTCTGTCATCAAACTCAAATCTACTTTAGGGTTTGTAATGCTTTTAGGACACACCCTAATAAAATAAATAATTCGATACAAGCTTCTGAAATGACAAACGCAACAACTTCATAAAATGTAACACAGAAAGGGTTTATTTAGGAGAATGTGGTATTTTTCTTGTAGCAAGCTGGACTCCGGCACCTGGTATTATCGCGGTAGTTATTCCAGTGGAATCGTCGATAGCGTAGAGATAACACCGAGGTGGAGAGAGAGAGAAGAAAAGGAGGTCCGTTCCGTTTGGAGTCTCTCTGCGTAAGAAAGAGTTGTTCTTCTTCAAACCGGATGCTGGCCGATTTCCTTTGGGGATAGGAAGTATCAAAGCGCCGTACCCCTGACTGGTCAATATGTGGCTGAATAGCACAGGGGAGAGGCATTGATTCGAGGAAGAAAAAAGTCCCATTTGTTTCTGCTACATAAACCCCTGCTTAGGCTGAAAGCCGACAGAGAAAAAAGTAGCATAACACATAACGAAAAAATTTTCTTAATATTTCTTTTCTTTATTTATTTTTAAGAGCAAGAAAAAAATGTTCTTACTTTTGTGTGAAAAGTTGGGGAATATTTGCAACTTGTTGTAATAGAATTTTTTTTTTTTAAATAAGGGAAAACGAGGAAAAAATATTTTCTTAACAGAAATACAAAGTTTTACACAGTCTCTTCGGCCAATGTACCCGTGAACCACTACGTGTAGTGGTGGCATGATTGTCTTCATTTGGAGCATTTACTTCAGGTGTATGCATGTTTTGATGCTGTGTGAAAGTAGGGGGAATGCGTGGCTCGTGTGTTTTTGTGTCAAGAAAGGCTTTTTTTACTCTATAAATAGAAACAGTTTCTCTTTTATCACTGATATCTAAAGTAAAGAGGTTATCGGTACGTGAAAGCACGCGATCAAGGCCAGTATAAGGTGAAGTTAGGGGGGCTTTCACGGCGTCCTTTCTAAGAAAAACGTGAGTCCAAGACGAAATGTCCTTCGGGACTGAAGATCTAATGGTCTGTTCCCTAGTGTGCATCGGTGGGAGCTTACTAAAATAAGCTCGCAGTCTGTTTACATACAGAGCTGTGTGGTTTGTTGTTAACTCTATCGGGCTCAACATTTGCCCTGGCAATGATAGAGGTACTCCATATACAAGTTCGGCTGAAGAGTATCCCAGGTCCTCTTTGAAAGCAGCACGACAGCCAAGAAGGACAACCGGTACATATTCGCTCCATCGCTGTTGGTCAGGGTAAGCACGTAATGCTGCTTTCAATTGGCGATGGAAGCGTTCAATCATCCCGTTAGAAGCAGGGTGATAGCTTGTAGTGCGAATACGTTGGATCCCTAGCATCCTGGAGAGTTCCTGGAAGAGGTGGGATTCAAACTGTATGACACGATCAGTGGTGATGGTAGTGGGAACTCCGTAACGCGATATCCAGCCTGACATAAGGGCTCGCACTACGGACTCAGCCGAAATGTCTGTGAGGGGAATGGCCTCAGGCTACCGTGTGAAACGGTCAATACAGGTCAGGAGATAAGTAAATCCCTGACTGACCGGCCAAGGTCCAACCAGGTCGATGTGCACATGGCTAAACCGAGCGTCTGGGGTGGTGAATGTTCCAAGGGGTGCATGGATATGCTTGTGCACCTTTGACTTTTGGCAGGATACACAGGAACGTGTCCAGACAGTGATATCACGCCTCATATTTGGCCAGAAAAATCTAGCTGTAATAAGCTTCACTGTGGCTCTGCATCCAGGGTGTGCCAAATTGTGTAGGGTGTCAAAAACAACTCTACGATGAGTCAATGGAACGAATGGTCGAGATGAATCCGTTGAGGTGTCACAAATGATCTGCGTGTCCGAGGTAGGCACGAGCAGGTATGCGAATTTCCAAGTTGCAAATTCAGGTGACGATGGATCCAACGTGTCCAGGCTTGGCTGGTCTAAGGCCATCTGCTCTAAGTCAATATCCGATGTTGAGGACAGAGAATTAATGGGAAGGCGGGACAAAGCATCTGCCACAGCATTCTGCTTACCTGAGATATGTCGGATATCACTTGTAAACAAAATCCAAGTGGCGTGTTTCACGGGGAGAATATTTGTTCGGCTTAGAACGAAGTGCGTATGTAAGCGGACGGTGATCAGTGTAGATCACAAACTGACGGCCCTCAAGTGAATGTTGAAAATGTTTCAGTGCGAGGTATATTGTCAGGAGTTCACGGCCAAACGTGCTGTAACGTTGTTCTGCTGGGTTCAGCCGTCTCAAAAAGTATGCGAGAAGTTGTAACTGTTGTTGGTGCTGCTGTTGCAATACTGCACCTACAGCTGTGCCTGATGCGTCAACGACCAGTGAAAACCTTTTTCCGGTAACGGAGATATACCGTCTAGGCTGATAATGTGGCCCAGGAAAACTAGTGACGAAGCACCGAAAACGCATTTACCAGGGTTAATCCTCACCTGATATTGCTGAAACCGTTCGAATAGTAGGCGGAGGTGAGTGATATGTTCCTCAGGTGAGGCACGTGCCACGAGGATGTCGTCTATATAGTTATAGACGAAGTCCAAGTCGTGCACTACTTCGTCCATGAAGCGCTGAAATGTGCTAACCGCGTTTCGTAAACCAAAGGGCATAGTTAAGAATTCAAACGCTCTGAATGGAGTCGTTACCGCAGTCTTAGGTATGTCGGCTGGATTCACTGGAATCTGACTAGGTCTAGTTTGGAGAAGATCTTACAACCATGCAGAGAGGAAGCAAAATCTTGTATATGTGGGATTGGGTAACGATCAGTTATCGTCATGGCATTGAGTCGTCGGTAGTCACCAGTCGGAGGCCAATCTCCATCTCGTTTCGGGACCATATGCAAAGAGGAAGCCCATGGACTGGACGAGGGGCGTATTATTCCTAGCTGCAGTATATGGTTAAATTCTGCCTTCGCTGCCTTAAGTTTATCAGCAGGGAGGCGGCGAGGGCGTGAGAAAACAGGAGCACCTGTGGTCTCAATGTGGTGTTTTGTGGTGTGCGTGGGTTTGCTCACCACGAAATTTAAGTTCGTTAACTCCGGGTAGGAGTCTAAGGCGGTCTTATACGAGTTATCTGGAGCGGCAATGAAGAATACTGGGCTGATGGAGGGGGTGTTTGTTTTTACACCAGGGACAGAAAGTTCTGTATTTGCGTCTATCAGCCGGCGTCTGCGCATATCCATTATCAGGTTGAAGTGGTGCAGGAAGTCCGCGCCTAGTATGGGGTAGGGTAAATCTGCTATAGTGAAAACCCACGTAAAGTCTCTTCGTAATTCCAAGTCCAGAGAACGAGAAATTTGACCGTACGTGGGAATAGGAGAATGATTTACCGCTTGCAGTGTGATGGACGACACTGGAGAAGTTTCAAAGGCCAAATGCTGCAAGCTGCTCTTGTATTGACCAAGCAACATGCTTGGGATAAGGAGTCAGTGATAAAATAGGCACGGTTGAGGGTGGTCTGTGGGGAATGTGCCGTGCTCAGTTCTCCCGACAATCGTTTCCCTGGTTCAAATACGAACATGAGCATTTTACAGCGCCGTGCATCCTTGCCAAAACGACTATGATAAAGGTATAGTCCTGGCTTGCTAGAGTGACGGCGGTGATGTCAGGATGGCGAACGGCTCTTGTAGTGGCGTCGGGGCGAATGTGGCCTGCCCATGTTCAGCTTACTCACCTCTCTGGCGAGGCATTCGATAGCGTCGAGAATAGCCACAGATGTGGCGTCTCGACTTGCATCCCTAGTAGTCGTGGAATATATAGAGGCTGCTGCCTGTGGGTGAGGGATGAAGGCGGTAGTAGGCCCCTTAGTGAAGTCTATCACTTTATCTGCCGATGCCGCTATCTCATCAATGGGATGCTTCTCCAGCATGGGTGCCAGTATAGCCTTAACTTGTGGAGGCAGCCTCGAGAAGAAAAGCTGTTTTATAAAGGCCCTGTCAGCGGGGACGTTTTCAGCCAGCTCTCTCATTCTCCGGAGCAACTCGGTTGGCATACGGTCCCCCAAAAGCTCGTCGTGTACTAACGTCTGGAAACGTTTTTCTGCCGACACCGACGTCCGGAGCAGAACCTCCCGCTTGATACTATTGTATGTTGCATGCGGAGGGGTATCAGTTATTAAATCTTTTACAACTGGTGTTAACGACGCAATGAATGCACTGAACAGTATGTGGAGTTGTCGTTGCTCCGTGACGGTTTTTGCTGAAAAATAGGATTCGAGTTGAGCAAACCAAACTCGAACGTCGCCGGCGTAGGCAGGTAAATTTATAGCCATTTTTTTATATAGGGGAAACGACAAAACAGACAAAAAAAAAACTAACTATCCGAAATGTAGACAGGACCACGTGGGGGAAAAAGGGGAAATATTTAAGACTAGATAAAATACAGATAAGAGACGAAAAAAGAAAAGATTCCACAAAAAAAAAAATAGAAAAATATACTCTTGAAATGCAAGGCAGTGGTAAAAGAGTTAACATATGTGTGTGTGTTTTTTTTTTTGTTTTTTTGTTGTTTTTTTTGTAAGTGTATATATATATATATATATATAGAGAGAGAGAGAGGGAGAGAGAGAGAGATTTTTTTTTAATGTGTGTATATGTGTAAAACCTGAAGTAAATCTTTATAGAAAGGTACTTACGTTTTTTTTGTTTGTTTTCTTTTTGGCCGAGAGACGAAAAGCAATGTTACATATTTTTTTTATTTCTATTTCATTTATTTTTTCTTTTCGGAAAGGTTGTTCTGTATCGGTTGTCTCTTGTATGGTGTATGTACGTGTGCGTGCCTGCTTGCGTCTTGCTTTGCAAAAAAAAATGTTTAGTCCCTTTTTTATGTGCGTAGCTGTTGTGAAAGAAAATGTGTTTTTTTCTTCGTTTTGTTTGTATCCGGTTGAAATGTTTTATTTTTCACCGTGAAACTGAGGAATATATCTTACGAAATGCGTTCAAATGTTTTCAGCTTTTTCTTTTTTTTTATGTGCCGCGTGTCTTTTCTCACCTCTCGGCTCCTTAATTTTTTGTTTGACGAGGATGTTCTGTGTTTCTTGTTGGGGGGGGTCACTAGCTTTTCTATGCTGTATCGCGTTTTACGAAAAATGAAGGCTCGCCATTCAGAATGCTTGTATATTATGTATATTGGAAAACCATTTAATGGTATCCGCTGTATTTTATTAAATGGTATCCGCTGTATTGTATTAAATGGTTTTCCAATATACATAATAAAAAGAATAGTACTTTCTTACAATTCGATATTGTGAATTACTATCCCTCCATATCTAAGGAACTATTCGAAGAGGTGATGAAGTTTGCTAAACTCCTGTCTGATATAAAAGACACTGAAATTGAAATTATACGGACATGTAGAAATACTACATTGATTAGTGGAAATGATCAGTGGTTGAAAAAAGATCAAAATGACCTGTTTGACATTTCCATGGGGTCTTTGGATTCTGCTGAAATGACAGACTTAGTAGGTCTATTCATACTATACAACTTAACCAAAGACATCAATGTCATGGATATAGGCTTGTATCGTGATGATGGACTGATGATCATCAAGGAATCCAACGTTCCGTTTGGAGTCTCTCGGCGTAAGAATGAGTTGTTCTTCTTCAAACCGGATGCTGGCCGATTTCTTTTGGGGATAGGAAGTATCAAAGCGCCGTACCCCTGACTGTTCAAGATGTGGCCGAATAGTACAGGGGAGAGGCATTGATTCGAGGAAGAAAAAAACCCATTTGTTTCTGCTACAGTGCTACACTACTATCGGCCGAACTCTCATCATTTAATTCATTGCAACCACTATCACGATTATCTCCATTTTTATCATGATCATCATCACCATGCTACATATCACGGCCACCGTTAATTGAAAAATGCCTGCAGGCAATGTAAGTACGAGTTGTTGAACTGTTACTGTCGACATTTTTAAAAAGAGCTGTTACTGACGACATTTTTAAAAAGAGCATTAAAACTTGTTTAAAAAATAAAAGAAATGAATCCAATGCGATTAATAATGAAAGTGAACTTTATTCAATATAAAATATAAATATTATCTATGTAAAATTACGTAATTTTAAAGCAATATATAATCCAATACTGATAAAACTGAATTATGAATTTAGAGAACAAACAATTAAAGAAACATAAAACACAAACAATTCTTGGCTTTCAGGACAAGATCACAGTGTAGTAGTATCTGTTCTGACGCTACAATTCACCTTTTCTGTCCTTGGCCGGTGGAGGAGAAATCCTTCATTAGGAAAATTTTTATTTTTGTTCCTATCCTGAGTGCCCCTTATTGGGGAGCTGGATTTCCCCCAAAATATTATATATTGAAATATTTAAATAACCATTACTTTTAATACAGAAATTATATTTAAAGTTTTGTTTTTTTGTTCTTCTATGTCCATTTTTTTCTTCATGTTTTTTTCATCAAAATGTGTAGCATATTTTCATCAGTTGCATGGTTTAGAATCCTGTACTCCGCTATAGTCTTCATTTTCATATCAGTGCAGAATATATGAATACGGAAATGAAGTTCACATAACTATTAAAAGACAATCACACTATAATGTGAACATTGGTTAAAAACTAAGAAAATATAGTAAACATCTGCGATATTAAATCAGGTTGGTAGTAAAGTTGAGAGGGGACATTATTATTATTTTACTCACTAGAAGTTGTCTCACAGGCCATCACAGTGGTCGCTCACTGGCAGTAACCTGTGTGATTCGCTGGAGACCGCGTGACAACAGGTCTCCCCGGATTTCCAATGTTCTCCACCTCTTGATCATTTGTGCAGATGATTGCACGCAACGGCCGTTTGCCATTGATTTCTCGTTGGCATCGGCCATTAATGTTTCCTGCGGTTTGGGTGACGAAATGCCAGATTTGAAAGGCACACTTCCAGTAAAGGTCTGGTTAGTACTCGCCCACCTCGGACTTTCCATCCTCCCTGACTCTTCACAACTAGTTGGTGTGGCGCCACTCGATGTGATCTACAGTTTTTTTTTGTTTATTTATTTATTTATTTATTTATTTATTTGCACTTCACGGGAACATGAACCTGCGTAAATGGGTTTTAATTTAATGTCTGCTCCCTGAGATTTTATTTCACTTTCTTTATATATATCTCGTACACTTTTTTGTAATCGAGCATGTATTTTTTTTCTTTCATTAAATTTGATTCATACCTTTATTTTGTGCCTGTTTTTATTTTATTTTCATTTTGTTTTAATTTATTTTATTATTATATTATATTTTCCACACTAATATTTTTATTTTTGTTACATTTATTTTTTCATACAATGAATGTTTTGGGCCTTTTCTTTGCCTCAAATATTACCTTCAAAAGTTTTGTGATTAAATAAACCAATGAAAACCTTTTGCGCATGTGATTTTTAGGGAGCAAATATTAAATTAAAACCTGTTTACGCAGGGTCCACATTCCTCGGAAGTGCCTTCTTTATTATTATTGCTGTTATAATAATAATAATAATAATAATAATAATAATAATAATAATAATAATAATAATAATAATAATAATAATAATGCTTGTGCAGTGTACGCACTGTGCTATATTTTAGATAGGATTTTAGAATTAAATTAAATTTTTATAGTATATTTTTTTCATTAAATTGTTAAGTGAAAATGTACAATAGTTAGAAAGCCTCCTCCTCCTCCTCCTCCTCCTCCTCCTGTTCTTTATTATTTCAGCACGGCGCCTACAATATTTTTTATAAGGTAAAACACAAGAAAATATGTTAACTAAAATTTAATGTACTCTTTATTTTTAGTTCATATCAAAACTTTAATTAAAACTGATTAGTTACTGAATTTTTAAGATGAATTTGTGTTCGTATGTCTCGGGAGATAATTTCCTATTTAATTTCCTATTTCAGTCGTGTAAATTATTTACAGTTAAAATGTTACAAAGCAAACAAGCAAAAACTTTTTAATATATTTAAAAGAAATAAATTCCTAAAATATTGAATTCATTGATCATTTTAATTTAAAAAAAAAAACAAAAAAAAAAAAATGTCGTGAAAAATGCTTCTAACTTTAAAATATTTGGAAATACTGTGAGAAAATAAAAATAAAAATAAAAAAAGAAGATTTCTTACTTGGTGGCGCCGGCCTCGAGGGCGGAATTCTAATCTGAGTGGTTGGGAGGACGAGTCTCTTATAGACTTGGAGGAGTAGGGGGAGGCACAATTCTTCTGTTATAAAAGAATTGTGTCTCTGACTAGTACCAGTTCTGTTAATGACTTACTGGTGAACGGTTGGCACAACTTAGTTACTCGCTATTCGCCGTACTACAATACTTGTTACTCGACCCAGTAGGGGGGGGGGTCGCATAGGGCATCCTTTGCAACCCCTCGGAGCTTACGCTATCACCGGGTAATCTACTTTACCTTCTAAATAGTTTTTTCCACATCTTGCAAAGGGTTTGCTGCTTACTCTTTCGTTGGTTAACTACTGTCATGAACGTCACGAAAGAGCAGCTCCTACGCAGAAGGGAGTCATTGACTCAGAAGATTCAGGGACGACTGAAGATGTGTCGTGATGGAGTTAGGCCATCGGCGTACTCATTCTTAAGGACGGAGATTCGACAATTCATTGTCGAGTTAGAGAGTTGTATCACACAGCTGGAGTTAGACTCCTTTGATGAGAGTACACCTGCCGAGATTGAGGGTGCTTGGCTGCCTCAACTGAAGGACTATTATGAAGACTTGGGCGATTTGGATCAAACATACCGACAGCCAGAGCCCAGCCCTTACTCGGAATCTGCCTTTGAGTTCTCAAGGGCTTCTGCAACTACCGGGAGAGGTTCTTCCTTCATTGTTAAACCCCCACGTATACAGATCACAGGGCCTAAATTTAGCGGACAGGAAATGGAGTCCGACCGCATGAGTTTCAGAAGCTTCTTGACTAGGTTTGAGAACTGCGTGATCGACATGGCCAATGATGTCGAGAGGTTGAAAGTCTTGTTCACTCTCAGACAGAGCCTTGAGGCTGGTAAATCACCTGAGTTGCACTGACACCAATTACCATGGCTATACTGAAGAGGGAGTATCTGGACCTGGATGAAATCATTGACCAAATATTCCAGGATATTCTGGACTATGTACCAAAGAAAGGTGGAGCCCTTTTTGAGCTGGGGGACTTCGTTTCCAGGACGGCATCGCTGTTGGAAGAGCTGGGGAATTCCTTTTCGTGTGACTTTTCAGTGGATGATTCTGGCAGAGCCAGACTGATTGCTAAGATTCTATTTAGGAAATTTCCTCTCGAACTGAAAGGGGAGATAATAGCGCTAACAAATAGACGGGTGCCGCCTTTGTCCTCCATATTGAGACTAACTGGAGAAGCAATAAAGAGATTGCAGATTAAGGGCGGTGTCTCCACTGCATTTACATCAACAGTAAGACAGAATACGTCTCAAAAGTTTGGTAGGGGGAACGCTATTACTCCTTCTTTTCATGTGGATGTGAACAATGCAACTTCAACCGGGTATTCCCGCACGTTGCCACACATTCTCTCAGTTACATTCACTAGTGGACCAAAGACAGTGTCAGTGAATTGCCTACTGGACACGGGTAGCGGGCGGACATATCTGGCGGCAGATGTACTGAGAACTTTGTGCCCAATCGAAACCCTTGGTGTCAATTGTCAGCTGAGATTGTCTACCTTTCTAGGTGAGTGTCAGCGTGGGTTCACAGAGGTAGTCCTGGGAGTTGACTTGGGTTCTGGAAGGACTGTGACATCTCCTGTCTTGGTAGCCGATGGTATGGACTTGTCGGTTCGAGTGGCCAACCTGGAATCTCTATTGCGTGTCTTTCAGGATGCAAAATATGCTTTGGCCGGCCAGTTTGAGACCGAAAGGGATTTAATACCGATCAAGGGAATAATTGGGGTAGACCTGATTGAACACCTGGACTCATTGAAGCTGATCCCGTGTTTGAATGGATGGGCCTTTGCAACCCCGCCTGGATTGGTCCCGTTCGGAGCAGTGGACTCTTTTTTCTTGGAAGATAAGCTCCTCTCTGAGGTTACTCACCTCTCGTTTAATTCGGTGATGGAACATACTCCCCAGGTCGATGCATCACATTTATGTTTTGTCCTTGAAACACAATCAACATACCTGGATCCCATGGCGGAGTGCTTTCCTGACGGTATGGTACAAAGAGGACTAGAACAAATGTTTACGTTGGAATCTCTGGGGTTTCCCAGTCAGGAGGACTTTTCTGATTGCGATAAAGTGCAGTTGAAGCGATTTGAGGAAACGGTAGAGCTTCGGGATGGAAGCTATTATGTGGAGCTCCCCTGGCATTACGATAGATTAGCCAGAGTCCCCTCTAATCATGCAACTTCCTTGCATGTTTTAGACCGGGTGGCAGCAAACTTGACTAAAAGAAAAATATATGATGAATATTTGGAGGTGTTTCGTCAGCAACAGGAGGACGGTATAATTGAAGAGATTTTTGTCTCCCCTCAGGAGTTCGACAAATATGTGTGGATACCACATAGACCAGTTTTCAAGTCGGACCCTACGGCAACTACCAGGATCAGACCAATGTTCAACTGTAGTTTGAAAACAGGAGATGGATTATCGCTGAACGAAGCAGCATATTCTGGCGTTAACTTAACAGGGGACATCTTAAAGTTGTTGCTGGCCTTTAGAGCCAACAATTATGTGCTACTAGCTGACATTCGCCGAGCCTTCCTAATGATTCGTCTTAAGCTGGAGGCGGATAGGAACCGGTTTTGCTTTTTTCTTAAACAAGGAGATTGTTTGCGCTGCTTCCGCTATACCACCTTGATATTCGGATTTACCTCAAGCCCATTTGTGTTGGGGTGCATCTTAAAATTGCATGCGGCAAAATACCCTCAGGATGCTTGCCGCAGAATGATGGAGGACCGGTTTTATGTAGATAACCTTGTGGCATCCGTGGCAGACGCAAGTGAGCTTACTACATTGTATTCCCTTGTTAGAGAGCGTTTGCTGGAAGGGGGCTTTATTATCCAGTCATGCAACTCAAACAGTCAGGCGCTCCGCACTAGGATGAAGGAGGATGGTACTCTAAGTATTCATGAAGAGGAGTGGGAGAGAGTACTGGGCTACCGATACTCCCACATTCGGAGGAGTTGTATGTCGCTCCGGTAAAGTGCAATCCTGACGTGACAACTAAGAGAGGTGTTCTTTCAGAGTCAGCTAAGGTCTTCGATCCGTTGTCCCTATGTCTCCCGGTTACTATCCGCAGTAGAGTGCTAATCAGGTCCATGTGGAAGAATGGTGCAGGTTGGGATGATCCACTCCAGCCAGCAATCTTGAGCGATTGGAGAGAACTAGCCAGGGACCTTTCAGGGTTGAGTGATTTCCGTTTTTTGCGCGAGGCGCTTATGGCAGGGCTGCCTGGAGATATGTACCTGTTTTGCGATGCGTCCAAGGAAGCATATGGGTTTGCCGTGTATATCGTGCAAAATGGTCGGTCATCCTTATTATTTGCGAAAGCTAAGGTGGCACCTATGAAGGACAAGACTTTGCCTGTGTTGGAACTAATGGCCTCTTCCTCGCCTTCAAGTGTCTCCCTACAATCCTGGACAATTGTGAAGGATTTGTCCCCGAGAATTTGTGTATAGCCCCGGATGCACAGGTGGTCTTGTCCTGGATTTTATCTCAAAACATGGCTAGCAAAAATGTTTTTGCAAAAAATAGACTTAAAGACATTCTGCAGATGAAAGTGGAGTTGGAGACTCGCTATGGCTTGAAGACTCTCTTCAGATATGTTGATAGTACACTCAACCCGGCGGATTTGTTAACAAGAGGATTAACATTGAGGAATTTCCAATCTAAGATGGAATTTTGGTGTTCAGGCCCTTCCTGGCTATGCGAAGGAATATCTCAATGGCCAGGACAGGATATGCCCTGTTTGAGTGAGATATGCCAGCGAATGACCCGCAGTTCAGCGAATTGTTCTTTGATCCATGATCAGGAGTACACTTCCGCCATACCTTTTCAGAGGTTTTCCTCATTCTCTGGTTTACTGACTGTTACTGCCTTGGTGTTTAAGTTCCTAGCCATCCGGTTTAATCGACAATGGGACTACAACTCTAAGGCAGCGATCTACCTTATGAAGACAGTGCAACGGCAAGAATTTCCCGTGGAAGTGGAGCACCTAAAGGAGCCGAGTGGTAAACCCATGCCAGTTAGGGTTCGTGCTCTGGATCTTTTTCTGGACCCTGACGGTTTGATTCAATCTCGGGGAAGAATCAACCAATCTTCCCACTTTGGTTATGAAGTTAAAAACCCCATTCTGATAGGGAAACATCATCCTGTTACCAGACTCATCATTTTGGATTGTTACGAAAGGTGTTGCCACCTTGGAACTGGTCAACTCTAGCGGAGTTGAGGCGAAGCGGTTATTGGGTCCCGCAGGGTCGACAAGCTGTGAATAAGGTACTGGCTGTTTGTGCCAGATGTAAACGTTATAATTCAACGCCAGTGACGCCGAATTCTGCTGCTGCCCTGCCGTCGCACCGTACCGATTTCAGAGTCCCCTATCAATACACTGGGATTGATTTTACTGGTCATCTTTGGGTGAGTGACGGGAAACGAGATACGAAAATGTACTTGCTCCTGTTCACTTGCTTGAATATCAGAGCAATACACATTGAAGTAGTTCCCGACATGAGCGTACCCTCTTTCTTCCAGGCACTGGTTCGATTTACTAACCGATATGGCGTTCCCGAAACCCTTTATAGTGACAACGCGAAAACGTTTATCGGAAGTGGAAAGACTTTCGACCGTCTCTCTCTTTTTACGGAAAGAAAATACGGTCCTTGTAAGTTAAAACTTAAAACCATTCCCTTGTTCTCTCCTTGGTATGGAGGAACATGGGAGCGATGTATCAAGACCATGAAGAACTGCCTATTTAAGATTCTTGGCAGGGGTAGATTGGATTACTTTACCCTTCTGACAGTGTTATCGGATATTCAGAGGTCTGTTAATAACCGGCCTCTTACTTATCAGGTGTCAGCCGACAGAAATGCTACTCCAATTACCCCTAATATGTTCCTTATGCCCAATCAGAGCCCCGGGCTATTGATACGACTGGATAGAGAGGATAGAACAACCTTGTTGCCTCCCAGCAGGGAGAGGCTAATTCAAACCTTGGAACTTAGGGACCAATGTCTGACAGATTTCCACAAACTATGGTATGAGGAGTACCTGCTAGAGCTGGGGAGGAAGATTCCTGGTCGATCCCGACTCAGTACAAGAACCCGCCTCCAGAAGGATGATGTTGTGCTGATTAAGAGTCCTTTGAAACCCAGACCGTTTTGGGTCTTAGGAACTATTACTGAACTGATTCCAGGCCATGATGGTGTCGTTAGAGCAGCACGTGTTCAAAAAGGGGAAGGCTTGGAGGAAGTACATTCCCTGAAACATCTGTACCCCTTAGAGCTTTCTAGGACTCCTGAAGGACCTCCTGTTGCGGAGGGAGGGGAGACGTTGGGTTCACCCCTTAGTGTTGAGGAGCAGGTCTGGTTGTGTCCCCTGTGCAGCTCTCCGCAGCAGAATCAGAATAGGATCGGGTGTGACTCGTGTGACGATTGGTACCATTTCCGATGTGTTGTCGGTATCGACTCAGAACCTCCCAACAGGCAAAAGTGGTATTGCTCAGAATGCGCGCCCCTGAAAAAACGACGGGGTAGACCTAGCCTGCTGCCTGCTTGATTGATATCTGGACTGATCGACTACTGCTATATTGTACTAACAGTTGTTTTTTGATTAAGTATTTTGGTAGTCTGTCATTTTGATGTAACTTTTTTCTTTTTCTTTTCTCTCTTCTACCTTTTGTTTTTTTTTCTCGTTTTTGTCGGGCTGTGTGTGAGAAAATAAAAATAAAAATAAAAATAAAAAAAGAAGATTGCTTACTTGGTGGCGCCGGCCTCGAGGGCGGAATTCTAATCTGAGTGGTTGAGAGGACGAGTCTCTTATAGACTTGGAGGAGTAGGGGGAGGCACTATTCTTCTGTTATAAAAGAATTGTGTCTCTGACTAGTACCTGTTCTGTTAATGACTTACTGGTGAACGGTTGGCACAACTTAGTTACTCGCTGCTCGCCGTACTACAATACTTGTTACTCGACCCAGTAGGGGGGGTCGCATAGGGCATCCTTTGCAACCCGTCGGAGCTTAGGCTATCACCGGATAATCTACTTTACCCTCTAAATAGTTTTTTTTTCCACAATGAAAAGTTTTATTTATTATTAAAAGAACGGCCTGAAAAATATTCTCATATAAAAATTGTTTGTTTTGCAGTTTAAAAAAATAAATAAAATGAAATATTCGACTTCCTTCGATAGATATAAAAGTTAAAAAAAAACAATCCACTTATTGTTATATTTTGTTAGATTAAAATTATCCCAATATGCAATTATAATAAATATCCAAATGGAAAATTGTTTTTTTTTCTCTTTAGGAGAATAAAAATCATATAATTACAACAACCACAATATAAGGCAACGAAAAATATTTTTATGGCCACATGGTCGATCACCGGAAACTTTAAGCACTTTCGTGCCTTTACCTGCATGTTAATCTGGTAATGACGTCACGCTGTCATGTTCACTGGCATGCTCTCTCGGTAGCCGTGCTTATATTATTTATTAAATTGGAATACTTATTGAGACGAGTATCATTCATTCATTTATTTATTACGTACTATTATCCTGATCTTTTAGTTGTTATTTCACGACTTTTCGGCCAATTATTCCTCTGACGTTTTAAAAAAAACCGTCACCCATGACAAGCAGAAGTTTCCAAATTGAATTTGCACCGGTATCTTAACTCCAAAAACACGGCCTTTCTTCTGCAGTATGCATTGCTTTTCACTGGTTTAAACTTAATACTCAACCTAGTCTTTGTATTTTAATATTGCACTAATAGTAAATTATTTTTAACCAGATTTTAAAATCTTACATGCTATTTTATGCTATAGGATGCATGTGACTAACACTTATCCTTGTTACATAATTATCGCTGTGCGCAAGTGACTTGATTTCGCCATTTATCATCTCAAACGAGTCATAGGTTTCGTTGTCTCACTCTAATTCAGCACTCACGCGCCATTTTCGTGGAGTGGCAACTTCAGTAACTCTTTCGTCATCGTTATAAATTTTAACCTTACATTTGTTAGGGTCTCCCTACAGGGTTGGTCAGCAACTTTATCCATTCTTACATGTGTGAAATCGGTGTAATTATAATTTTCAATTCTATCTATTGTTAGCCAGTTATGTCTTATGATTTTTCTCTCCTACTAGTAGTCTTAGCTAACTTTGCCCTTGTTATCACTATTTTCTCATCAGTTTCGTCCTCGTGCAATTCCTTCCAAATCTCTAAATCTGTCACTATCCTAATTCAGTTCTCTCCATGTCTAGTCCTACATCTAAATTGTAATGTTTTGCTACCGTCAGTACTTCGTCTCTCCCTAACTTACATAATCCTTGTTGGAACTGTTGCGGACCAGGATATAATAATCCTAACTCGCTACAAAAGAAAATAATGAAATGAATGGAAGGAATGAAAAAAACTCAATTGCTGAATAAAATAAACATGTCGTTTATTTTCTGTTGAATATAAATGGTTTAGGTGGAACATGTGTTCAGTTCAGTCGTTGACGACTACGCGCGTAGAAAAAGAGGAATAAAGTAGGGGAAAGAGAAATGGCAGTCCAGCATGTAGAAAAAGAAAGAGAGAGAGGGTTGACCTCAGTAAAGCCGCACGTACATGGTAGCAGTCGGCCACGTGGAAGTGTCTCCAGGCCACAAGCTGTGGACGCGAATTTGTCTGGTTGACGAACCAAGGCAAAAGGGAAGAAAGAGAGGAAGTTGAACATTTTTTTACATAGGCATCACCACTTATCAAGGCCAAGAGGCCACTCAAGGATAAGGGTTAAAGAGTGTACAGTAGAAATTGGACAATATAGTAATCATTAGTAATGAAAATTTGGTAAATTTGATAACCTATATAGAACGGCTCATCAATAACTTATTTACGTTAGACTTGAACACAACCATATTGTAGTCAACCGAAAAGCAGGAAAACGGAAGACAATTCCACAGGCGTGCAGTTCTAAGAAAGAAGCTTTATTCATGGAATCTACGTTTAGGTTTAGGCACAGATAAAGAGTGGGGGGGGAATTATTGATAGTGTTTACAGCTAGACGAGTGTTTCTTGTGAAAGTTTGGCGAGGGGGGGGGCATAGATTGAAGCTCAGTTGAACACTTTCCATGAAAATAACGATACATCAGAGACAAACGCGCAACATCTCTTCGGTGAGATAGAGGTTGCAAGGAAGAGAAAAGGACATCTCCTACGAGGCTACGAAGTCTATTTTGAACTCTTTCAAGGCAGGACAAGTCCTTTCTAGCAGCTCCTGCCCAAATGTGGCAACAATATTCCATCCTTGGACGTACCTGGCTCTTATATAGATAGAGAATAGCATCAGCAGTGAGATATCTACCGAATCGATAGAAAGATCCCACCATTTTTCCAGCGACCTTGGCAACAGATTTGATGTACGTGTTCCATTAAAGATCAGGAGTAAAGGTCAAACCCAGAAGCTTTGTTGTTGACTTTTATACCGGGGTCAGTGTTCTGACTGCACATGCCTGAATTTCACTTAAAAGGAAGTGACGTCACCAATGTGTGCATGTTTGCGTGCGCGAGCGTGCATGTATGTGTACGTGGATGTGTATATATGTGCGTGTGTGTATATATATGTGGGTGTGTTTATGTGAGGAAAAAACATGTTCGAACAAGACTCCCCCTCCTGAGGAGAATATATATATATATATATATATATATATATATATATATATATATATATATATATATATATATATACAAGAGAAACGTATTTCGTTTTTGTTTTTTGTTTATGTATATTTTTATGTATATATTTTTTAATAAGTTATGTATTGTTTGAAATGTTTTGGCCAATGAACTTTTCGACCTGTTTTTGTTGTTTGTGGTGTGTTGTTTTTTGTAATTTCTTTGTCAGTTTGTGAGTGTGTATCTTCTTGTATTGGACTAGGAGAAATGTGTAATTGTTCGCTATGAATGCAGGTTTAAGTCTGTCTATTGCAATAGTATCTTTTTTTATCTCTTTTTAATATGGTAAAGTACTTTTCACTTCTTTCGAGAACTAGATAGGCTCCGGAATAATTTAGACAGAGTGTTTTTTTTTACTGCATCGTTCCTGATAAAAACGTATTTACAGGTGTGAATATCGCTTGGAACGAAAATGTTCGTATCTGGCTTTTTGGTTGGGGTGACATTTTATGTTCTAAACCCATTACAAAAGTTGTCATTGGGGAAATGTCTGTATGTTCCCTTATTAATTTCACGGTAGCGCGTTTTCTTGGGTGGAACAAATTGTGGAAGTGCTGGAAAACTTGTCGTCTGAGGCTGGGTGAAATATAAGGGCGAGGGTGTTTTTGTGAAACATCGCAATAGAACTTTGTTGTTCCGAACGGTATCAGCATTTCTTTCAGCTTCGGTGAAGTTTTGTCCATTATAGCTGGGAGCGTGGTATCGGCTAATTGCTCTTGTGCTATAAATTCCATACTTAGTGGAGTGGAATTTAAAGAAGCAATTGTTGCACGAGATAAAGCGTCAGCTACAACATTTTCTTGTCTTTTTACGTACTGTATATCGGTAGAATATTGAGCTATATAATCAAGATGTCGAATTTCTCGTGGACCGTATTTGTCAACATGTGTGTGCAGAGCAAATGTTAGGGATTTATGATCCGTATAAATGGAAAAATTTTTGCCTTCGAGGAGATGTTTAAAGTGCTTAATTGCAAGGTAAATTGCAAGTAACTCTCTCGAGAAAGTGCTGCTATATTTAGTCTGCGCTTTGTTTAACTTGGCAGAGAAGAATGAAATAGAGGTCATTTTGTTATCAGATGTATGACAGCTCCTACTGCTACTTTTGATGCATCCGTCGTAAGTGTAAGTTCCGTTGTATCGCTATCTTGGATATATGTAAGTTTGGTGAAGTTTTCCAAAGTAAACATGTCGTTTATTTTCTATTAAAAATAAATGGTTTAGGTGGAACATGTGTTCAGTTCAGTCGTTGACGACTACGCGCGTAGAAAAAGAGGAATAAAGTAGGGGAAAGAGAAATGGCAGTCCAGCATGTAGAAAAAGAAAGAGAGAGAGGGTTGACCTCAGTAAAGCCGCGCGTGCATGGTAGCAGTCGGCCACGTGGAAGTGTCTCCAGGCCACAAGCTGTGGACGCGAACTTATCTGGTTAACGAACCAAGGCAATAGGGAAGAAAGAGAGGAAGTTGAATGTTGTTGTTGACTTTTATACCGGGGTCAGTGTTCTGACTGCACATGTCTGAATTTCATTTAAAAGGAAATGATGTCACCAATGTGTGCATGTTTGCGTGCGCGAGCATGCATGTGTGTGTACGTGGATGTGTATGTACTTGCGTGTGTGTGTGTGTGTATGTGGGTGTGTCTATGTGAGGAAAAAAACATGTTCGAACAGAACTCTTCCTGTGATTGTCTCCCCTTTATTATAAAAATCACACAATCCCTTTTTGCCCTATAATACATTTTCTTCTCTCTATCCTTCCACACATGTTTATATTTTGTAGCGGAATGGTGGATATATTATATATATCCCCCAGCTGTACAAAATAGGAAAAATTAATTGAATTGAGAAAGGAACGAACAACGCGTTTATTGAATTAAATGAACTAGAATTTATTTTGTGAAGAAACAAATTAAATGAAAGTTTAGTTTGGCGTGCGTCTCTCGCTGTTAACTGGTGAGAGGGAAAGTCTATTGTTGTAGAGAGAGCTAGAGTGAGAAGTTAATCCAGGCCATGGAGAGAGAAAGTGTGTAAGGTGTACGTACTGTCTGTTGGCTCTTGCCCCACACATAGTAGTAGGGGACGTGATGAGCGCGGGCGCGCGCCTCGAGGGGAGTGGTTGGTCCATCGACCGTCCAGGTCAGGAGCTGAATTGAAAAGGAGGAAAAATCTTAGGTTTCTTGCTTTTGAAGTTATTTCCGGTGGTCTTTTGCGCATATGTGGATTTCCTTTAAAGGGAAGTGACGTTGCCCATGTGAGCATACGTGTGCGCGTATGTATGCATACTCTGGCATTTCCTAGAAATAGATTTCAACATAATCAACAATACATGTATTAATGATCCAGGAACGGTATGCGACAAAAATACTGGAAAGGTTCGACATGCT
This sequence comes from Euprymna scolopes, assembly GCF_053919585.1. Lineage (NCBI taxonomy): Eukaryota > Metazoa > Mollusca > Cephalopoda > Sepiida > Sepiolidae > Euprymna > Euprymna scolopes. Next base: position 34,285,894 of record NC_136482.1, read on the forward strand.
CGACTGTAAGCCCAGGACAAGACTATGTGAGCAGAAGTTGGATTTAACCGACAATAACTCCAACGACACGATCGCCCCCAGAAAATACGTTGGTAGCTTAATTTATTTGATGATCTGTACGCGACCAGATATAAGTTATATTGTTGGAAAATTATCCCAGTATTTATCTAAGCCATGCAAACAGCACTAAACTGCAGCCAAGCACGTACTGAGATACATAAAAGGCACTGTGCGATATCAATTATGCTATACAAAAACAAACGACCAACTCCAGCTAATTGCGTACAGCGATGCTGACTGGGCGTCAGATCAATGCGACAGATGCAGTATGTCTGGGTAATGCTTCAGTTTGACAAAAAACAGCCCACCCATTTCATGGAAATCAAAAAGACAACCTACGGTAGCATTATCCACATGCAAAGCCGAGTATGTGGTATCAGTGAAGACCACTCAAGAAGGTATGTACCTCCTCCAACTACTCACAGAAATGGATCTATGCAAAAATTACAGACCGATTAAGATATTTGAAGATAACTAGAGTGCAATAGCACTTTCCAGGGAGTCTGTGCACCGACAGAGGTGCAAGCATATAGACATAAAATACCACTTCATCAGGGATACCCTAAACAATGGCGACATAAAAAATGACATGCTAGCGAATATTTTGACAAAACCCCGAACCCGAGCAAAGTTAGATAGATTCAAAGAATTTCTTTTTGGATGCTCTTATATAATATACACAATAACATAATAAGAGCAAGCGGGGGTATTGGAACTCTTCCTATGATTGTCTCCCCTCTATCCCATTATATCTTTTTGCCCTATAATAAATTTTCTTCTCTCTATCCACACGTGTTTATATTTCCTCCTTTGAATCTTAACCCATTTCCTATCTTAATTCCACCTAAAATCAACAATCCTTCAAATATCGGAGTTTCTATCTTCATACTTGGTGTTCCATCACTATAATAATTATCTGGGCTCTTCGGGAGTGGATCTAACATCTAACTCATAGTGTCTACATATTGCTAATATGCCACCCTTTCTTAATTTCTGTAATTCCTTATATGTAGGAGACTCTAAAAATCTTTGTACCGACGACATCTTAAAATTTAGTCTTTGTTATTTCACAATGTGCGCATACGTCGTATGCCTTGTAGCGGTCTTGGGTATAGAAGGAAATGCGTGTTCATCTCACGCCGGGTCACCAATTTGTTGTCGTGTGGTAAATGTATTATATATATCCCCCAGTCGTACAAAATAGGAAAAATGAATTGTTTTGAGGAAGAAACAAACAACGTGTTAATTTGAATTAAACGAACTAGAATTTATTTCGTGAAGAAACAAATTAAATGAAAGGGTACAGCACGTGTTTAGTTTGGCGTGCGTCTCTCGCTGTTAACTGGTGAGAAGGAAAGTCTATTGTTGTATAGAGAGAGAGATAAAGAGAAAATCAATCATGGAGATAGAAAGCGTGTAAGGTGTACGTACTGTCTGTTGACTCTTGCTCTCACATATAGTAGCAGGTGACGTGAGGTGCGCGGGCGGGCGCGCCCCAAAAGGGGCTGGTTGGTACGTCGACCTCTCAGGTCGGAAGCCGAATTGAAAAGAAGAAAACAGCTTATGTCTCTTGCTTTTATAGTTGTTTCTGGTGGTCTTTTGTGCATGTATGGATTTCCTTTAAAGGGGAAGTGACGTTGCCCATGTGTGCTTACGTATGCACATATGTGTGCGTACATGTGCGTACATTAGCGTATGTGTGTATGCACGTGAATGTGAGTGTATGTTCGCGAACGTGAATATATCTACGTGTGTGTGTACGTGCACGCATATATTTGTGTGCGCGTATGTGTATGACAAGAAAATTGGCTTGAGATGTGAACGCGTGTTTTTGTGCGAGGCTAGGAGGGCTCGTACAGCCTTATAAGAGAAAGGATATAATCCCCAGACGACGCCCCAAAATTTGTTACGACTTACAAATTGATTTCTCTGGGAACTGCCGAAAAACGAATGTAACAGATTGATGAAAGAGGATGAATAAATCCATCGAGATTCGTGGCAAAAAATAACACTAAAACATAAGGATGGGATAATCTCATTCTCAAGACACATGTAAGGTAAAAAAAAAAAGATATAACAAACAATGAACACATTAAACAATATAATTTTATTAACGAAAATTGATTATTCGTGTAACTAGAAGGAACAAAAATAAATCAAAAGAGAAGATAATGAAGTTATTATAAGAAATTTATTTTTAAATATCAACAATTAAAAGGTCAATGAAAATTTGTCAGCGAATGAGAGTAGAAGAAAATGACTTACAGTTCTTTTTCTTTTTTCATTTTTTTTTCTTCATCTAAGACAATGTCAGTTCATATTTCTTTGGGTTTACTTCTTATTCTTTCATATCATTCGTCGTCATTCTTGGAGATATAGCGGAATTTCGTTCCCTATTTCTTTCATTCGTTCATTTATCGTCTGCTAAGATATCGATACGTAGCAGATATTTACTTGTTATCTCTCTATATTGTTGACGTTGATCTAGAAACATTTTCCATTTATTTCTTATTGTTCTCTTTTCTTCTTTGTAATTTCTTTTTATTACGAATTCTGTATTTTATATAGTATAAAGGTGCAACCAAATCTCGCTGTCTCTCGCCTTCTCAGCCATTTCTTTCCCTTTTCTACCCTCGTATTTTCTCGTCTGCCTCGGTTGGAGACATAACAGAAATTCGTTGTGCTCCCTTCGCCGTCTCGATGCTTTCTGTTTTTCTCCCTTTTTCCTCCTTTCTCTTCTAAACGGCTGTTTGCCTTTGTAACCAACTACTTTTTTTTTTAATTTTGAAATCATGATTCTATAATAATATATACGAAATATGAACGAATTAAAATATCATATAAAAGCGTATTTTACGCCCGGGCAAAGCCGGGCGCCATACCCCGCTATCACACACACACACACACACACACACATATCAAGCAGCTATCCATATTTGTCTACAAAAATATATTGTATTTAATTCACGGGTCTATTGGGACTAATATTACACATATTATTCTATTGAAGGGTATTCTATTTTTTGCTTATACGATGATGTTTTCAACTAACGTGGAATTTCCACTGTTCTGCTAGTTAATATAATAGTACTATACAAATTATATAAATAATATAAGAATTAGATTTTAAAAAAAAACGTTTAAATAATTTATATAGAATAAATACAAGTACACTTAGAAGAAACATCTGGATTAAATTAGAACTCACCCAATATAATATATCACATCATTATCGCCCTTGGACTTTCTTACAAAGTAGTCTCAAATGAATTAAATTAAATTTAAATTCTATTTTAGCTGTTTCTACGACTAGAATGAAGAAAAAAAAAAAAAAAAAACAATGGCGCTTCTACACTATTGGGACGAAATGTTGTAGTCGATAAATGGAGTTTTCAAATAAAAAACAATGGTTTCTACTGATTTTTTTTTTTTTTTGTCAATTCTAATAAATTACAATGGTAGCTCCCAAATTATGCAGTCGGAATTACCTGAATATTCTCGAATTATTAAAAAGAACAACTTTAATCGTGTTAAAACTTGCGTCCATCTTGTTTAAATCGAAACGGAAAATTACCTCTCTTTTGAACTCTATTGTATCTTACGATCGTTTGCATCAAATTCTATTTTTTATTTTCTTCAATAAATAATTTTCTACCTTATCGATTTTCGTAATTTTGGTATATAATCGTCTTTAAAATACAAAGAATACGTAGACACTTTTGTTTTCATGTGAAATGTAGTATTACGATTTCCGAAATTTCGTTCCGATAGTGTAGAAGCGCCGAAACAATAATTATGTTTAAAATACAAATCATTTATAAGTACACATACGAATAAATAATAAATAATTAAATAAACAATGCTGAATTTATGAATGTCCCACACTAAAAAAAAATCTAATTATATTGAAATAGAATAAAATATAATACTTAAATAACACGTTTTAGCTCATTGTTTGCTGCTATTATGTTAGTGTTTACAGAAGCGCATTTGAACCAGTCAAACACATATCTGACGAAGAGATCTTTCTCGAAATATTATAGAATACGGATATTCAATCAGACTATATGACGCAGGTAATCACGGTGCAAATATAAATAAAATGTGCGTATGAAATATATAAATATATTTACCTGTATTTGTAGTTGTATTAATTAAACTATTCATCATCTGCTTCAGTTTGTGTCCGTTACCTTTGCATTGTACTGCCTTCTACTTGTTACATTTAAAAATTAACTTAAATTGTTATATTAAAAAAGTGGCAATTCGGAATTATTACTTAAGGGAAGTAACTCTGTTCTAATAAGAATTGTAAGAGAAAAAAATATTTTGTCAACTACTTAAGTAAAATAGTTACCTCCCTCAAAACAATGAGTTAAGATTCAGAATTGCCAAAAAAAAAGTCGTCCCAGCTTTTTCTTTTAATTGCAATTCCTCTGCAATTTTCGTAACATTTTCTGGCACTTCTGTACAACAACAACAACATGAAGTGAAGCGAATGTGTGTATTTTAGTTGTGAAAACAGCCGATAGAGGGCGTTTTTCAGCTAAAGAACAGGGGTCGATAACTCATACTTTTCTAAAAAGTTCGTACAAATCTTTCTCCGAAAATGCGTTAAATTTCTACACATTTCTATCAATAAGAAAATAAAAACTTCTATATAAAATCATATTTTGCTCCATCGACAAACAAAAATTATATTTTAATATGCGTTTATACAATCTTACTGTGAAAAGAAAACAATCTTTCTGTAAGAAAACAAACAAATCTATATATCTGTAAAAGTGAAATTGTGTGTGTATCTGTCTGTGTGATACATTTCCCTACCAAACTACTCTGTCAATTTTCAGTCTAGAGACTCGAGATTTAACATAAGGGGTATTGAAATTTGGGAAAATCTTTTTAATTGGGTTTCGGCCAGAAATTTGGTTGTCAAGGAGTAAAAGTTCAACGATTTGACGTTTGAAAACTCTAACAAACTCCTCCATCGATTTTGAGTCTAAACATTTGAAATTTTAGATGTAGGTACCTCGGACATGAATCAAACGTTTAAACTCAATTTGAGCCCAAAAAATTAACGTTGAGGGAACAACATTGGGTCAAAGTTTTTTTTTAAATTGACCTCTCAGCGAATTTTTGGACTAAACATTTGAAATTTTACATAAAATGTATTCAGATATAGGGCAAGTTTTTTAATCGGTTTTTGGCCGAAAATTTGGCTACTATGGGGTCAAAGTTCAAAAGATTCAAACTATTCAGCAAATGTTGGATCTAAACATTTGAAATTTTACATAAAAGGTATTCAAACATGCAGCAAGATTTTTAATCAATTTTGGGGTGAAAATTTGGCTGCCGAGAGGCCAAAGTTGAAAGAGTTGACCCTTGCAGACTCTACCAAACTCCTCCGCCAGTTTTAAGTCTAAACACTTGAAATTTTAGATGTAGGTCACCTGGACATGAGTCAAACTTTTATATATATATATATGTCTTTGAAGTTTTTAACCTTTAAAACTATACAAAAAAAAATATTTTTTATCATTCGTTAGAAAACCATCTAGTCAGTAAGTCATTTAATCACCTGCAAGCACTGCATCAACTCGCTCTCGAATTTACTATAATACCTATAATTTATTTTTCAAGGGATAATCAGTTGTTTACCATGAAACACTGTTTCGGGGATTTAAAAACAATATATATATATATGCACATAAATTTATAAACAATACATAGGGCCCGAGCACAGCTGAGCTGAACTGGTAATTATTTCTAAACCTCTATAAATATAGCAAGCAGAGAATATACCAACACTTACAGAAATCTAAAATTGGGCAAAAAAAAGAAAGTTGGCCATTGGAATGTAATTTAGCAGTATATATATTATAAACGATAAACGCAGATAGTGTGCGATTGACAATGTGATTAAATTTGGATTTTCTCATTTTATTTATATTTTTATAATTGTCTGACTCTGAAGAGTTGCTTGATGGAAAAAGGACAATATTTTTATCTTATTAGTGAAACATGTGTAAGACAGTAAAATGAAATTGCCTACATAAAAAAATTAAAGATACAAAAAATAAAAGCAAACAAAAATTAGGATTGTGAACCAGTTCATTCTTCTGGTCATTGGAATGCAATTTATCAGTACATACAGTATATAATTTTTTTTATCAGACTGTTGCATATGTAACGTTTTTATTTTATTTACTATTGAAATATATTTATGTTAAAAAAGTTATAAAAAAAAAGGATGAGCGTTACTTATGCCACACTCTGTATGTATGTATATATATATAGTAAGGTAGAAAAATATATATGGCAATTAAGCTACACAGAATATTTCGCGTTCCATCCACATTAGGATTCGCCAGGCTTATGCGAAGAGTTGTTGTAGTCTCGCGTTTTTATATACGCATATTCTATTGAATTTTTAGTTAGTCAATCAGCTTCCTAGTTTCCACCACTCGCTTCCTAATCTGCCAATGGGCAGGCACTTACAGAACAAAGGCCCAGTTAACCTTATGTTGAACCTTCATTTCCACAGTCCAAAAAACGCCGCAGCCCACAAGAGCCAGGCCAGCCAACGAACCGAAGTCTAAAACTCGAGTTTCGCCGTCATTTGGGCTCATCAGACATATCCACACCAGGGATTTGAAACCCGGTTTGTTGGCTGGCGTGGCTCTTGTGGGCTGCGACATTCTTTGGGCTGTGGAAATAATTATATATAATCTCTCACATTCTGAATATATATATATATATATATATATATATATATATATATATATATATGACAATAAACTTGGATAGTGAGATTATGTGAGGAAGAATGTGGTTGAATTTGGATTTTGTCTTTTTATTTTTTCATATTTAATAAAACAATGTAAGCAATTTTTTCTGATTCAAACGTCCAACCTGAGTTCATTGGGTGATCTAACAGGTCATGTTTTTTATTTTTCTAATAATCTTTTAAAATATCTTTAAAGTTTGAAGGTCTTTGGAAATGGTGTGTACCAGTTTATTTTCGACTCTGTTGATTCATAACCTAACTTTTTATTTAAACTAACGGATTGCAAGTTTTTAATATCCACTACAATATATGGCGTAAGACCTTTAGAGAAGAATTTCCGGGTCAATATAGACATCACTGCTTTAGCGTATCCCCGGCCACGATACTTGGGGTGTACATAAAGCATACCGATTCCCCCATATTCTTGACCAATGGCATAGGCGACGGGTTCGTTTGAGGAAGTGAACAGGCATGTGCTTGGATAGGTAGCTATAAGCAACTTAATAAATTCCTTGTAGCTGTCAATTTTGTCCATCTCTGTGTATTCCCAATTCCGAGCCACCAGTTCAGCACATTCTGTAGTTAGAGAACCAACGGTCAGATCTGTTGGAGCAGACCTGGAAAAATTAAAAATTTTAAATTTACTTCAAAAAACATTTTTAATAAAATACATAAAAAAAAAACAAGTTTTCTTTGAAAAAGTTGAATTACACCAACAGCCTCAGAAAATAAAAAAAATGATTTTAATCATTTTATAAAAATATTTCATAACCTTTTTAGTTTTCTAATATTTTCAAAATAATCATGCTGTACCATAGTTGTAAACATGTATAGACCCAACACGATGTAGACTCTGTCACAAGAAATATAAGAAAGGAAGAGATATGAAATTCAACTCTCAAATCACATACTTAAATTATTGACATCTATGCTGATGACACGACCATCTATGGCAACACATCAAAGGCCGTAAATGACAAAGATCTCTCTAATTCTCTCTCCTCTGATCTTGAGTGCGTGGTACAATGGGCGAAGAGGTGGCTGGTCACTTTTAATGCATCCAAAACCAAGCTTCTATCTTTACATCATCAACGCTCTGATCCCCATCTAGCATCAATTGAAATGGATGGCTCTCGTCTTGGGGAGGTGCCATGTTTTGACAAGCTTCTGGGCTTGACCTTTACTCCTGATCTGAAATGGAACACATACATCAAGTCTGTTGCCCAGGTCGCTGGAAAAATGGTAGGATCCTTCTACCGCTCCAGAAGATATCTCACTTCTGATGCAATTCTCTATTTATATAAAAGCCAAGTATATCCAAGGATAGAGTACTGCTGTCACACCTGGACAGGAGCTGTTAAAAACAGCCTATCCTTCCTCGACAGAGTACAAAATAAACGTCATGGCTTAGTGGGGGATGCCCTTTTCTCTTCCCTGCAATCTCTCTCCAACAGAAGAGACGTTGCGAGCCTGTCTTTATTTTATCGTTATTTCCATGGCAGGTGCTCGTCTGAGCTCCAATTTCTGTCCCCCCCTCACCAATCTTTCACGATAAAAAACACCTGTCTAGCTGAAACCACTGCCAATGAGTTTCTCCACTCTATATCTGTCTAAATCAAAACGTAGATTCCATGAACAAAGCTTCTTTCCTATAAGTGCACACCTGTGGAACTCTCTTCCTTTCGCCTGTTTCCCACCTGACTACAACTTGGATGTCTTCAAGTCCAACATAAACAAATTCCTGATAAACCGGCCCCTTAAGTAAGACACTTTATCAAATCTCCATTACTAACGATTACTACAATATTATCCCATTGATTACTGTACACGCAATAACCCTTATCCCCGAGTAGCTTCCGGGCCTTGATAAGTGGTGACTACCATGTAAAAAAACACGAGCACTCTTTTTATTCACTTATTACTTATTCAATTTCTGCTATTTTCTAAGCTACTTTGTAAACCGACCCATCAAAAGTCCAGGCGTAGCAAGGGCGGAGGGGGGGGGGTCCGCCCCACGTGCCACGTGCCAGAGGGCGGCATTTTGAGAGGGTAAAAAAAAGAAAAATAAATGAAAGCTAGCAAAATATCTTAAATTTTATGCTGAAATGGTTGTAGAACATCGGGACTTTTAGAGATATCAGAATCAGAAAAATGTGTCCCTATTTTACGAGCTGGCCATGTCAGGGGTGGCATTTTGAGAGGGTGAAAATAGAAAATAGAAAAAATATGTAAAATTAATTAAAGCTAACAAATATCTTAAATTTTATACGCAAAAGTTTTTTAAAAATCGGAACTTTTGGAGGTATTGGAATCGGAAAAATCCGTACCTATTTTACGAGGGGCATTTTGTGAGGATAAAAATAGAAAATAAAAAATAAAAAATAAATAAAAATAAATAAAAGCTAACTAAAAATTTCAAATTTTATACCAAAAAGGTTGTAAAAAATTGGAACTTTGGGAGATATCGGAATCGGAAAAATGTGTACCTAATTTACGATTCCAAAATCGATTGTTTTAAATTTTTAATTTATTTTTTTTTATTATTGTTACTAATGATAAATATTTATTGTTTTTAAATTATCACTAAAACTAAAATGATAATAACATCAAAATACGAGGTAAATTTATTTTATTTGTAAAACAAAGTTTTTAAAAAATGGCATAAATTCTCTAGGTAATCTATCAAAGAAAGCAGTTATTTACGTGTTCCAAAAAATGTTGAAAAATTAGACAATACATTTTTGTTAAGAAAAATAATTTCAAACATCACTGATAATTAAATGATACAACAGAAAATAAGCAACAGAGATTACGTAATTTTGGAATTGTAGAAACATTAAGCAAGTACGGAATAAAAATTGACTGTAAGAGATTTTATGATAGTCTTATCAGAGAATATAATTTTAAATGGAAACTAAGTGCAATACTATTTAAGTCGCTTTCTATTTGATAGTTTTAATACTACCGAATTTCTGTCAAGTTTCGAACAATCACAGAGTAATTGATCTTTTTATCAAAATATTAACAAAATTTTATAATCACTGACATATTTATGATTAAACCGAAATTTATTATGATGAATTAATTCTGGTAATAGGATTATAATTTTTTACTTTTTTTATTAATATAATAATTGTAAAAGATAATACAAGAAGAATCTCCTTAGAACGCTTACCTAACTTAGAAAAAATCGATTTACTTCCTTTCAAACAAGAGGAAATATTTAAAAAATAAGTCTTTCTGTGAGACGCACTTGAATCCTATTTAAAACTATATCGTCTTTAAGAATGGTCTTAAACTCTATCTTCAATTGACATTTATTCCGTAGTGCTTAATTTTCATACCTTACAAAAATTAGTTCCCAGGTGTCTAATTTTCCTAAATTTAATAAAATTAAAATAAAAATATAAAAAGTGATTTTCAATGTTTTTGATTCATTTGGGATTTTATCTGTTTTTGCTTTAATTAGTTGGTGGGTTTTGTCCGGTGACCTTTTGTCCGATCCCCTAGGTGTGTATATGTATACATGCATGCATACAGATATATATATCTGTATGCATGTTTGTTTTTTATAAACAGGCGATTTGAGCATTATAAAAGTAGTGGACGGATGTTTGTTTAAACTAGACATTCGGCGAGGTTATTTACGGGCATCGCTTCCCTGGTCGAGTGGTAGAACTGCCGACTGACAACACGACGGTTCTAGGTTCAATCCTTGGTTTGGGAAAAGTGCTAGTCTAGCAGCACTAATGAGTTGTGATACAACGAAACAGGACTGTATGTCGATGACTAAATATATATATATATATATATATGTATGTGTGTGTGTGTGTGTGTGTGTATATATATATATATATATATTAAATTTATTTATACAAACATTAATGGCTACATATGTGCATACATGTTTCTGTAATCACTCTCGTTGGGGGATTACGTCTTCAGGCCAAGAATTACCGTCGAGAACTGATATTTCAAACAAAAACATTTTCTTATTTCGTTAACAAAGTTAGAATGTAACCTGAGTGGGAGTTATAAGCGGGGGGGGGGACAAGTGACGTCTTTGAAAGTAATAAACATCTTTTTTATTTCCCTTTCTTTATATCTATCCCATCTTTTGGTTTTTATGGCATAAGATACTTGAGAATTTAGTATTTTTGTCTTGCAGTCCGTAAAATAAAAACACTTCTTATGGTCACTGAGTACTGACCGGTGTCTTTTAATCTACACCCATCCAACCACATACATGTACACCCGTGTGGACTGTAGTGGCAAGCTGTTTCATATATAAAGGGGTTACCAAGCTACTGAAGTAAAAAGGCACCTAAGTATAGGAACAGAATAATTAACAAAGACCCTCTCCATTTTAAACATGAGTTTCTAAATAACATAGTTACTATATAGAAAACAATTCTTAAGAACGGATGTGAATGTATTCTTAACTATTCTATACGTTCTCTCTACCAAACAATGTTCATGTGTTTACCTTAATCATAAATATTTGCCCGGTTATTACTACTGACAATGTCATAGTTATGTAGTAGATTGATTTGTTTTAATGAAAAAAAAACGAAACAAAAAACAAGATACAGATGATTATAATAGAAATACTTTTTACTAATATTGTGAGAATTTTGGACTAACACCCTTGGCTAAAAAATATTTTCCTTTTGTTTTATTCGACTTTCATTTTGCTTTATGCAATTGCATATGGACACCTTGAAAATCTTGCCGGAAAAAAGCAGAAAGAATTATTTTAAAATTTAAACTTTCGTACATTAATTTAGCCTAAATGATGAATAATCATAATTTCCAGGCTACTCTAACATTGTAGAAATGTTCACTAAGCCGAAGTCTGACTGGCAAGATTGTAAAACTATGCGTGATCGCTTAGACCCCCCCCCCCAAAAAAAAAAAAAAAAATCTTACAAAATTTATTTCCATGACTAAAATAATAATTGTTGGTTAGTGTTCTAAAATGCTACAATGTCTCTGAAATGAAAACCATTTTACGTCCAATATGTAGTAGATTGATTTGTTTTAATGAAAAAAAAACGAAACAAAAAACAAGATACAGATGATTATAATAGAAATACTTTTTACTAATATTGTGAGAATTTTGGACTAACACCCTTGGCTAAAAAATATTTTCCTTTTGTTTTATTCGACTTTCATTTTGCTTTATGCAATTGCATATGGACACCATTATTACTCAAGCGTTTCTCAACTGGAAGGATCTAGAGATCCGACTTGCTGAAGGAAACATAGTTGACAAAGTAGAACAACATCTTATTGAGAAGGGAACTAAGAAGTGGTGGAAAATTTTAACTAGATTGCTGGACATCATAAGGTTTCTCGCCAAGCAGAATCTGGCACTACGGGGTCGCCGGGGAGACATCCATAATGATGAAAGCGATCAAGAAAACAAAGGGAATTTTATAGAATTGGTAAATTTATTCGCCAAGTATGACCCTGTGCTCCATGAACATTTGGTGAAAGTTAACCTAGGAAAGAAAATCGCTACTTCTTATCTGTCACCAGAAATTTAAAATGAATTTGTGAGAATTTTGGCAAAGCGGGTGAGAAAGAAAATCATCGATTAGATCAAATAAAGCAAATATTTTTGTATAATTTTTTGTAGCCCTCCTGATGTATCTCACAAGGACCAGATGAGTCAGGTGTTGCGCTAAGTAGAAATTGACGAAAATAAAGTGGTAGTGGGGGAGTCGTTTTCTGCTCCATCGAGACAAAAGTTAAAAGCACAGAGAACCTAAACTGATTTGGAGAACGATGGGATTCAAATTGGTGACTGTATTGGCTAGGCATTTGATAATGCTGCTATTATGGCACGCCACTGATCGGGTGTGCAGAAACGAATTTCCGAAATCAACCCAAAAGCTCTATTTGTGCCATGCACTAACAATTCATTAAACCTGGCTTGTGTACATGCCGCTTCTGTAGCGGTTCACTCTGTTACATTTTTTTAGCATACTGGACCGGTTATTCTCGTTCTTTTCTGCATGTACACGTCGCTGGGACGTCTTGATTCAGTTGACCGGTCTAAGTATCAAGCGGACTATGGAAACTAGATGGAGTAGTCGAGCAGATGCTGTAAATGATGTGGTAAAAAATTATTTGAAAGTTGTCATTGCCTTGGAACAGCTTACAGAAGGAGAAAATGCAACCATAAGATCAGATGCATCTTTAATTCTCAACTCGGTATTGTCGTTTCCGTTTCTTTTATTTCTGAGCCTTTGGAAAACTATTTCCCCAGAAATCAATGATGCCCAGAAGTATCTTCAAGAAAAGGGGCTGGATCTGCAACAAAGTTCTGTCAGGCTGACGGAATTGAGAGATTGCCTTCTTCAGAATAGAGAAAAGATGGTGGACACTGCAATAGGCGAGTCAAAAGAACTCTGCTCTGAAATGACAGACGGGTCGACTGAAGAAATATCTTGCAGATTTCAACAAGTTCACAATCTTGCAAGTAAATATGCTTTTTTTACACCATCAAATCTACTTGATGATAACTATGATAATCAGCTTAGTGAAGTTGATGAAAATATAGAAAAAGATAAATTCTTTGCCGAAAGAAAGATTACAGTATTTTGTGAAAGCTTCAGGAAAAGACAAAATCAATGGACCTCTTGAACTTTTGAACTTTATGCAGAGATACCACCTTGGGGATTTCATCCCTTATATTGTGATCTTGCTGCACATTTTCCTTACCCGAGCTATTAGTGTTGGCAGCTGTGAGTGTTCTTTCTCGAAACTGAAACTCATAAAAACTACTTTTGATCAAAAATGAGCCAAACAAGGCTTATAGACTTGGCAATCCTCTCCATAGAGAGGGAACTTGTCGATAGAGTGAATTTTGAAAGAGTTATTGATAGCATTGCCGAAAAAAAGCGCAAAAAGTATGTTTGTAAATTTTCAACCGACTTGATGCCTTGCGATAGTTCTCTCACAAAAAATAAATTTATAGTCTTATTTTCAATTCATAAATACATTCATTAAAAAAAATTAAACTATTTTTTTTATAAAGGATTGAAACATTATTAACAACAGCAAATTTCTTTGAAATTTGAAATAAAAGTGATTTTAATCATTTAATATTTCGTAATTTTCAGGTTTTCTAATATTTTCAAATTAGCCATAAGAAATGTTTTCAAAGGTATGACAAACTCCTATATATACATACATATATATATATATATATATATATATAACTACTTCATTTACTCACATAAAATTAATATACGAAAGTATAGATTTATGCATAAACTTCATATATACTTCAGTATATACTTCATTGGCTGATAGGAAGGGGGCGCGGTGGATACTAGAAAGCTGATTGGCTAACTAAAATCCTCAACAGAAGAGGACCATATAAAAACGATAAACAACCACAGAATTCGCGCATAAGCCTGACGAATCCTAGAGTGGATGAAACACCGAATATTCAGTGTAGCTTAATCGCCATATATATTTTATAAATTACTATATATATATATATATATATATATATATATATATATATATATATAACTTTTAAAAAAATAGATCCATTGGATCTCATATTCAATTCTAATTTAAATTATTTGCTGAAAACTATCCCTTGCTTTCTCTTTCTTTCTCATTTTCGGATGATCCACAGATTAAATATTATTACTGCTTGTATTATTTGGATGACTGTTCTCATCTTGGACATTTCTTACACAATGTTGCAGCCAAGCTCAGCCATTGGGTTTTCCTCGGCACCATAATCAGTCTAGACTATTTTTGAAATGACCTTTTCTTTGTTAACTGCGTTATGTTGCAGATCCTGTGCAGTTCTAGCAGGTCCACCTTCTCAGGCTTTGCCTTCTCTTTTTGAGAACGTGTCAGTTTATTTGCTAATCACCTGAGGGACTCCTACCAGGGAATGTCGATAAATCTGCTCAGGTATTTTCTTTCTCTAGAGAGCTGGCTCTTCAATCTCATTTCCCAACCCTTGTGTCACATCTTCCTGCAAGAGGAAGGAGGAAAATAACTTCAGCCAATGTAACCTCCACCCTTTTTCAGGTGTTTAGTGTCAATTTCCGGAAACTTCATGTCCAACTAAAGAAACTGTTGGACATGGAATTTCGAACAGAATGCTTTATTTAATCCACGAGGGTAATTCATTCTCATTTCATCAGCCATGTAGACTGTAACTAAAATTAATAATTATTCAGCATTTTTATCCATTGCTCTACAGGTCCAAGATACATATGTGGATTAAATAAAGAATTATGTTCAAAATTCCATATCATTTCCAGAATTCAACATAAAGATTTCAATGTTCCTGAAGAAGGTTTGGAGATTACATCGGCTGAAACGTTGTGAGAATAACAACCAGGATGAAAAGAGTAATCCATATAACCAATCCATATATAAAAAATTCTGAAACATTATTACTACTTGTGGTGATATTCTCTTTTGTTTATAATGGATTACACCAATCTTTTTATTTTTTGCTTTATTTTAATTCTTTTATTGTTAATAAACAGAGAGGGAGAAGAGGAAGCGAGAGTAATAGAAATGTACAAAATAAGAGTGAAGGGTTAACTAAGAGTAAGAGAGGATGAAAGTAAAAGATGATTTAATTGGCGAGTTAATTGCAAATTACGGCTAATTAGAACAACTAAAATGGAATTATGTTTCTGAATTTTTGAGATGAAGGTTGATGATTCATATTGTTTGGATTATTCAGACAACTGTTTTCATCTTGAGTGCTATTTGCACAACATTTCAGCCGATGTAACCTTCGACTTTCTTTAAGTGTACTTGGCAAAATCGTAAAAATGTATGTGACACTCTTCTGAGGTTGGAGGTTTAATCCTCAGTGTGGGCAATACTCAGAACACAATTGCAAATTACTTAGGACTTCTATCAGGTCATGGCTTATGGAATGAGAGAATCCTACCACTTTGGATTAAATGAAGGGTTCTGTTCGAAATCCTGTTCAGATTCCCGAGTTTGACAGAAAGAGTCTAGAATTTGACAAGATGCACCTGAAGAAGGTCAGAGGTTACATCACCTGAAACGTTTTGAAAATAAAACTGAAGATGAGAACAGTATTCTGAATAATCCCAATAATATAAATTTAAATGGAAGTTTTTTCCTAATATAACTGAATCTCAAAACTGAGGGATATTTTAACATGTATTTTGTGTGATTAAAATGCATTAAAAACTCTGTTATAGATATCGATAGAGTAAGTATACAGAGTCAAACAACAATGAGAGAGGGTGAAAATGATAGAATTCTAGCATGCGAAACTCATTAATGGTTCTGCAAAGATCCTCCTGGCTAAACTCTTGTAGAAGCATGGATGTCTTGTGTAGGGAAAATTGTAGTGTGCATGATTAGCACGGGTGTCATTCGCTTAAGAAAAGAAAAAGAAAAAGTCTTTAAATCGAAACCTGACCAACACAAACAAAAACCTGTTTTATGCCAATTGAGACACGTTTGGGTTTGACAATATAAAAAGCCAGCATTTCTTCAGTTGGAAATGATTCTTTTTTTTTTTTGTCAGCTGAACGTCAGTATGGTGTACTTTACAATCTAGTATCAATTGAAGAAAGTTTGTTTGCGATAACGTCGAAAAGGAAACAGGACAGATTTTTGTTACGTGTGTTTCGACGTGGTGAACTTAGAGATCCAAAAATCATTTTCTTTTTTCTTTAACTCAAACATTCAACAATTAGATCTTGAATCACAAGAAGATTGGCTGGCCAACGAAAACTTGTAAGCAAGTGATTACAGAGTGGACCGATAAAATTGTCACTCTAGAAAAGACGACATGATTCCATTTCCGTTTGATGAAAACCAATTTTCTTTTTTTGTGTGCCAGACCATATACTCGTTCGCCAGTTATGTACAAATCCCAAGACTGATAGGAACCTTCTATCAGATCTGAAAGTGACACAATATTCAATAAGTGAGATCAGAGATGCACCACTGTACAACTCATGTTCTCTAGCAATCCAAGTTATGACAACAGAACCATTGCCAGCATTCTCAAAATGCATCGCTGGATTGCCATGAATAACAGGGACGTGCCCAGGTGATGAAGACAAAGTTTTCACCCACAGTTATGGTCTTTGGTGTGGTTTCAAGTGTGGGCCACATCATGTCACCTCACCTCTTCGAAGTTGGCTTGAAAGTCAACACCAAAGTGTGCCTGGATGTGCTGAAAAGCGTGATGATCCCTGGTGCAATCAGGTGCCCACTGGCAGACCATGGGTGTGGCAGCAGGACTTGACGCCAGCCCACAAGTCCAAAGAGACCCAAGTTTGGTTTCAGAAGGAATGCTATGACTTTATGTTTTTCTCTCACTAGCTCCCCCCCCCTTCCCTCAACCTGAACCCACTGGACTACTTCATTTGGTCATACATCGAGAACATCACCAATATGACCTCCCACGATACCAAAGCCAACCTCATCGCCGCCATCCACTGAGTATTCACCAAGCTTCTACCAACGTTTGTAGAAAAGGCATGCTCCCAGTTCTAGACCAGTATCAAAGTGGTGATTGAGGCTGAATGCGGCTACATTGAATAGATGTCAGCTCTACTACATAATCAAATTACCTGAATTGATTTTTTCAATAGAAGTTTTAAAATAAAGCCGTAGTGTTGTTTACTTTAGACTGAAAATGTTATCATTTCACTTTGTAGTAAAGAGTGTACAGAGTGAAATTTCGAGACAGTTAACCTATTGAACCATGAGCATTGGAGAATGAGCTTGGAAAATATCAAAAATCGCTTAAATTGGAGACAAGGAAAAAGATATTTCTTTGCATGGCATTTAAATTTGCATGGAAGTAATTGTAATACAAGCATAACACTATGGCGATGCAACAGGAAGTTCAGCTTGGCAGACAGTGCAGAATCTGCCCATAGGGAGAGGCATGTGACAACAGAACTTCATGCAGGGAAAGTCAAGCGAAACTAATTTACTTACACATTTACAATATTACTTTGTTCAATAGAAAATATGTCGTAATATTTGTTATTACAGAACACATCATAGCCATTATCTTCAAGAAAAGCTTCCAAAGTGGCTCTTCGTTCGTCCGTTATCACTACAGGAGAAAATAAAACAAAAAGTTATAAATAAGCAAACATCTATTAAGACAAGTTCGGATAAAAGCTGACAAAATGTAGAAATAAAAAGCAGATGAAACTAAAACCCAATAAAATCTAACCATATAGTGAAATATTATTACTTTTCATCTTTATCAGAAAACAACTTCATCAGAAATAAATGAAATATTGGTTTCGATTCATGGCATATCAACCATTTTCAGGTTATTTACTGCCGACAGTAGTAATTTAGGGAAAAGTTTATGTTTTAAACTGTTATATGTTCAAATATTTATTTATCGTGTTTAGTTTGGTTGTTTTGTAGAAATAAATTGCTGTTTTTGTTTCAGGCTTTGCAGAACATGATTGAGTTTTGCAAAGGAGAAAAGAAAAAAGAATAACATCAACGTTTGGTGCATTTTAGGACATAAAGCTGGTATCTTCAGGCAGCCTGATCTGGTAACACGAGTACTGGCAATGAGGCAGGGAAGGAAGGTAGATAGCCGGTTAGGTGTAAGGATCTTTAATTTTTTTATTCTTTTGTAATAATATTTTGCGAGATTGGCTGATTATTTTTATTATTTATATTTGAAGTCACTTGATATAAGGAACTAACAAGAACAAAAGGTGATTATTGCCAAAACAGTAGATACTTATTGGCAGTCTTGAAAAGAACAACGCTATAGATAGGAGGAACACAGTCAGCATGAAAAGTGCTATAAGCCTGCAAAGAAGTTACTGGAATAAAAAGCTGTATTACAATTTTGCAGAACATATACCATCATAGTATTTATAGAAAAGATGGAGACTATCAACAGAAGAAAAAAAAGGGTTGGGTCAATCAAATTACAAATATATTCCCCATGAACTCGGAAACGGCTACGCCGATTTTTGGGAACTTTCACACAAATGTACTTAATATGTTTGGGTGTCTTCTTAGATAAGTTTTGTATCAGAATGCTCCCAATAAGTATCAGAAATCGATAATCAAAAAAATTTGATTAAAGAAGGAACAATCCAATTTTGACCAAAGTTAACATCCTCATACAGCCTAACATCACAAGTGACTGAAAAGTTTTATCACCGGACAAGTAGACAGGTCCAGGGTAAAAATCAACGGTGGGTTCTTTCATAAGATAGGGCACATCCAAAATGAATGTTTCTGTTTAGGGCATAATTGAACCATGATATGTGACTTTTCATTTTTAAATTTTAATTTAAACCATTGTATAAAAATAATTTTCTAAAATCGATAGTAGATTCTCTACAGTGCAATGTAGACTACAATGTATTGTGGACTAAGTCACTGTGAGGAGGCATGTGAAGTTTCTTCCTGGTGCACTGCCAGAGAAAAACAATGAATATGTTTGATTAAAAAATGGACGATTTCATTGCTTTTGATGACAATAAAAATATTGGAAGTGTTAAACATTTGTTGATCTTCATTCAATCCCAGAAAACGTCGGGTCTCTCCGGAAGTTAAAGCTAAAATATAAGATAGGATAAGGGATTGTAACAGTTAACAAACTATTTACTGTAAGCGGATCAATGCCCGGTGCCAAAGTGATTCCTCCACACTGACTAATCGGTTGGCAAGGCGCATTGATTTGAGCTGTCCCCTTAAGAACTATTTTAACCCTTTGGGATCTCAGCTGCTATCGCCAGAGGGAAGCCAGCAAGCATGGCTACCGAGGTAGCCGTGCAGCAAGCCACCTATACAGACCTCTCTCACTCACCCCTGCCACTGCTACTTGTTGACGACAGCAGTCTGATGGCAGTCGACACCTTAAAACAGACATTTATACTTTCTTTCTTTCTCTCCAGTCTGAGATACAATCTCGCCTTTTCTAAATAAACCCTTTGTTGTTGTTTCATTAAAAGCAATGTCGTTTGGCCTTGTGTTTATTTAAACATTTTTCTCCTATAGGTTAATTTATTATTTAAGGATTGGTGTGTGAATGATGATGAATTAAGAATGAGACGATTTTCACACACATTGATGGAAGACATGATGGCCACATGAGCAAAACTGCAAACAATTTGTTCTTACCCACAAATTCAGACTGGTTTAATGGGAAAAGATTGGTATTTTCCAGAAGACGTCGGAAGCTTGCATCACTCAAAGAAAATTCATAATAGTAGTACTTGATACGAGATACCTGAAAAAAAAAAAAAATTCAACAGAATATTATTTTATACTAGTTGAGCTACTTCTTTATAACTGGCTGAACAAATCTAATTTCCAAGGAAAAAAAATGTTTTACTTTAAATTGCAATAAAACTAAAATTGGAAAACTAATATGATTACTACCAGGACTTGCAAAGGATGCGAAGACAACAGCCAATCAAACCATGTCGGTGACTTTGAAAGACCAGCTACATAAGAGGATAGATTTTGTTCTTATTTCATATGCACGGAACAAGTTTTTATTCTTTATTTTTTAATTCTTGATCAGAGATTGCATTTCTCTGTTCCCAGAATTATTCAAACAAGATAACTCAGATATCAATTCAAGGGAGATCATTCTCTGGCAACAATTTTTTTTCTTAGAATAAAAACAATTATAAATTACTTACTATTGTTATGGGGCCGCTCGTCTAGGGAAAATCGACCCAACAACTAACAAAGTAGATACGGGCAAAAAGTAAACAGCAAAAAGGCAAAGATGACTGATAGACACAAGTTGTTTGGTTAAAGACGAGGGTTCGCCTTTTATTTGCAAAGGAAGTGAAAACTTGTATGATCTGGATGCTGGTTGTCCGGAAGGTCGCACGTCACTGGAGGCTAAGGTCTGGAGGGCAGGAACAGGTACTCTAGATGTAGCGTGATTTAGGGTTGCTCGCTGGGTCTGGAATGATCGTCTTGACTTCAGGGCGATCTGAGAATGGTTGACACCGAGAATGCGGGGGCAGTGTTAAGGAATGGATGACACTGAGAATGTAGGATCAGTGTTAAGGAACTGGACTGAGAATGTAGGGGTTAGTGTTTAAGAACAGACGGTTGGTAGGGAGCCAGGTGCAGGCGTGGTTGTAGACCAAAGGAGCAAGGAACATGCAAGGTCGCAGGTCGAAGGAGTGAGGTGCAAGCAAGATAGCAGGCCAGAAGAGCGAGGTGCAAGCGAGGTTGCAGGCTGGAAGAGCGAGGTGCAAGCGAGGTTGCCGGAAAGCTGCAGGAGGAGCTGGAAGCACCAAGAGCTGGAAGGCTGTAGGAGTGAGCTGGAAGCACCAAGAGCTGGAAGGCTGCAGGAGTGAGCTAGAGGCACCAAGAGCTAGAAGGCTGTAGGAGTGAGCTGGAGGCACTGGAGTGAGCTGGAAGCGCTGGAGCCTGGGAGTGAAGTTTGCTGCTGGTGAGTCTCAGGAGGCAAGCAGTAATGAATCGCATTAGTAGAAAAACTTATTAGCCCTGATAAGGGCTGGTTGTTTAACCATGATAAGGGGTATTTAAATTACTGATGAGATGGTTGGTGTCATTGGGAATCCTTCGGCTGGTGGGTTCGGTCGACGTGACTGGTAGCGTCAGTCATCGCTTCGGGAGCCTCCTCCTACTCCTCTGGCTGAGTCTAGCACCCGGCCAAAACTGCCTGGTTGGCCCAAGGCTGGCTGTATTCATTTTTCCCAGCATGATGTTAGAGGTGTTGCTCCCAATAAGACAAACAAACGACTCTAATTATTTCTAGAACGAAATTTATGCAATCAAAAGTAGCTTGGGAGTTTGTTGATTTCATTTAAATTAATTTTGTCTAAAAGTAAAAAGTCAATTGTTTGAATTATTGACAGTTTTGGATTCCAACGTGCATAGAGGAGTCAATGATGGGAAGAAAGGGAAGGTGAATGTGTTCGCTGAAACCGGATATGTTCATACGGTTAGCTGACCTTAACCTATCACGTCCTTTGTTTAAGGGAAACAGAAGGTGAAGAGAAACAGCGGCGGTGAAGAAAGAAAGAAAAATGGAGGCGTTGATTTTGAAACCGCGACACCATTACGAAAAAATAACAATCAAATCTTTTTTTGTTGTTGAATTAAAAATTAAAATAAAAATTTTATTTTACTTGCATGTTAGACAAAAACCAGAAAATTGCTGTATATTTATTTATTCAATTCAATGAAAAATTTTAATCAAGCTCTACATTTGCTGTCGTTTTTTTATATTTCATATTTGCTGTCCATTTTTACATAAATAGGACCATTCCATTGTTAACTTCGACTTAGTAATTTGCAAATGAAAGAGTGAATAATCTCAACAAAATCTGGTCAGAATCTTCAATCTTTGATTAACCTTTGAACTTGCATTTTTTATTTCTTATGGAAATCACTCCAGACAAGATGTGAAGCAACTTATATAAAGAATGAAAGATGATTATCAAAAAAGACATATATAGATACCTACTGACTATATTTATAAAAAGGATGAAGCTTAATATCTAACATATAAAGTTATGTTGTTGGATTTTCAAAGTCAGACTCATATAGCATTTAAGCTGGCAATCAAGACTTGCTACTGACTAGCAAATCTTTATTGTTATATCATGTTATTGGCATAATAATGACAATTTCTTACAATTTATTTTTAAAATACTCAGATGCTTATGATTATGAAACATTTTTTGATAATCACACGGAAATCAAAATCAGGATAATTCATTTTGTTATGTAGTAGAACGTATTTGTAAGTTATTTATCTGTCTGTCGTTCTATCTAAATTATCTATGTATATTATCGATATATCTCTCGATCTAGTTATCTATTTCTGTATTTATCCATCTCGATCTATCTATCTATCTAACTGAAGAAATAAACAAGAGATGAATATGAAGAATGTTGATAAAAACTGTCAAAATATAATAAAATCATGTTATAGACAAGCTTACCGGAAGTATCTGGTCAGCTGACGGAACTATGTGTATGTTACGTGGTTCTAGTTAGCTGAGAAGAATAATTGTTGGAATTTGGACGTTGAACAGGGCAGACGGTTTAACAGGCCGCCCCCCCCCCTTCACCGGGGAGGGAGCTGATGTGTCTTAGAATGGAGACCTAGAATTAACCACTCAAGCAAAGATATTCACTTTTCAGTCTTCTGCAATCGACAATTTTACATTGAAGAATATAATAGGAGTTGTCTACTTGACAACTAAAATTTTGTTTCTTTTTCTGTGTTAGTTTAAAAATGCGCAAACAAATAAAAATTAAAAATTAAACTGACTTCACTGCAATTGGTCAGTACAACTAGTCAGTAATAAAGCAAATGCTGATCCACACTTTAAAAGCATAGACACATAATGAATGGCAGGTGGCATTATTACACAGGGTTAAATCTGTTATGGATTTGTTACCAGTTATGGAGATCGGTGGTTATCGATCTGTAGGCTGCATGTTTGATTATTTAAAGGTCATCGTTTGTAGTTGGCACAGTGTAATAAAACAATGATAAAGAGCAAGTTTTACGAGTATGATTAAGAAGACATTTAAAAAGATAATGTTAAAAAGGAAAGTGTATGACTCGAGTTACATATATACATATAAAATGTTTTATTTAAAACATATTTATTTATATAAAAGGTTAGATCATTAAGACAGCGTTTTGAGTATACACATGATTTTAATTCACACAGTTACTTGTCCGTTATACGTATGAGCTCATTGTACACATATGTATGAAGTCAGAATGTTTGTTGCGTATATATTCTTGTGCATAAATGTGTCTGGATGCATTCAATGCTCATCGTATATGGGTATATACGAGAGTTCATCCTTACCTTGAAAGGATTACGCTTCTGTCGAGGCGTGTATTGAAAGCATGTCCCTCACATGGACAGCTAGACGAGAAATAACGTGTTGTCACGTTGCCAGCTCAAATAGAAAGAGAGAGAGAAGCGAAAGTAGATAAATAAAGCAAAACAGGAAGTAGAGAACGCCACCTGTTTGACAAACGGCAATTACGACAAGGACAGGTAACCAGTGCGTAATTGAAATTGTGTGTGTGTTCAATTTGAGTAAACGCATATCAGATCAAAATAAGCAACCCAGATAAAAAATGAACATATCTGTTCACATTTAAGGCATGACATGCATATAACTAGCAAGGATCTTACTTGGTTACTTTTATTTTCTTTTACTAATGGGTCACCACTTATCAAGGCCTGATTTTCACTTGAGGATAAGGATTAAAGAGAGTGTCAGTTATAATTTTTTTTATGGAAATTGTTCCAGACCAGACATCTTTCTTTTAATTTTTTTTTTTTTTTTTTTTTGTAAAAGGGTGTTACCACTTATCAAGGCCCGAAGGCCACTCGAGGATAAGGGTTAATGAATGTAAGGTGATAGTATAGTAATCGTTAATGTTGTAAGTTAAATAGAATTTGATTATTTAAGGAGATTGTTCAACAAAAACTTGTTTACATTGGACTTGAAATCTACCATACTGTAGTCATTCCGAAAGCAAGCCAATAGAACAGTGTTCTACAGGCAGTCAGTTCTAAGAAAAAAGCTTTGTTCATTGAATCTACTTTTAGATTTAAGCACAAATAGTGGGGGGGGGAATTGTTGTTAATCGTTGCAGCTAGCTAAATTGTTTTTGAGAAAGTTTGGCAAGGGGAGACCATAGATTGGAGCTCAGACGAGCACTTGCCATGAAAATAACGATAGAGCAGAAACAAATTCACAACGTCTCTTGTGTAAGAAATAGATTGTAGGGAAGAGAAAAGGGCATCACCAACTGGATTTCGAAGCTAGTTTTGAACTCTATCAAGGCAGGATATGGTGCACTGAGCAGTTCTTTCTCAGATGTGGCAACAGTACTCCATTTTAGGATGTACTTGGCTTTTATAGATAGAGGATTGCATTGGCAGTGAGATACCTACTGGAATGGTAGAATGATCCGATCATTTTTTCTGCGATCTTGGCAACAGATTTGATGTATGTGTTCTATTTCAGATCAGGAGTGAGGGTCAGTCCCAAAACCTTGTAAAGACATGTAGCTCCCCCAAGACGAAATTGGCACCTGATGAGAGTCAGAGCGATTGCAATGAAAAGAGAGAAGTTTGGTTTTAGCTG
Organism: Euprymna scolopes; assembly: GCF_053919585.1. Lineage (NCBI taxonomy): Eukaryota > Metazoa > Mollusca > Cephalopoda > Sepiida > Sepiolidae > Euprymna > Euprymna scolopes. Next base: position 34,310,903 of record NC_136482.1, read on the forward strand.
CATTAAAATTAACCAGCCACCTTTTCCCCATTGCACCACATGCTCAAGATCAGAAGAAAAAGAATCAGAAAGATCTTGGTCATTACTGGACTTGATGTCACTTCATGTAAAGAACTAGTAAAAATAAAAGATGATTATAGTAAAGACATGAGATGTCTATGGAGTTTGGTCTTTTCAAGACAAAGAGTATATGTAAGAGGAAAAAATCAGATTGAAGCTACTGAAATAGAACGCTGTATTACAATAAGGTATCAAAACAGTGAGTTGATGAAGAGCATTAGACTAATGAGAGATAAGTTGTTGAGAAGAAGAAAGGGTAAAGCATTTCTGCTCAAGAATCCAGAAATGGCACAGAGATTCACCAGCTGAAATATGACAACAGTACTTCATACATGGTCTGATAGTAAATTTGTACAGATAGAGAATAGCCTCAGTTGTAAGAAAGTGTTAGAGCGATAGAGAGAATTAGTTTTACAAAAAGTAGAAGGAGCAATGAATTTAATACAGTAGAACCCCAGAATATGGCATTAAAAATTAGTGACAAAATACAGTACAGTATGTAATACACATGTATATAATTAAATAAGATTATAATTATAAATTATAAGGTGGGGCAAATGCCATAACATCGCATTCCACATCGTAAACTGAAAAAAAAAACATATCCTAGGGCCACCGTATCCCGGGGTTATACTGTATATGAACTCCAAGAAAAATTTGATAAGACCAAATAGTTTCAAAGTCAATTTCTCCTCAAGAGCTGAGCCATTCATGAGAATCTCAGGAAGAAAGGGACATGCAATCATTTTCCTATCAGTTCTTTGTCCACCATTCCACCCTCCTGGCCTCCAGTTTTCAATCTCAACTCTTCAACATTGTCACTAATTCAAAAATAATTGTGGTACAGTTGTGGACAACTCATTCAAACTAACACATGAGGTAGTTAACAAAACAAGGCAAATTCTGATCGGGAAATTCTAAGCTTAACAGTAAACATTTTCCATCTCCTATACATAACTCTAGTAAGATTTATTCTTGAGTATGTTAGTAGCAGCAAATCCCTATCTTTAAAAAAATATTGTACACCTGGAGTATGTTTAATGGTTAGCAACTAGAATGGTGACAGCATTCCCTATTATTATAAAGAACATATTTAAAGACTAACTTGAGCAGCAAAGGATGGGAATAGTCTCTGTACTTATTTACAGATATACCATTGTTGCTTTCGTTTCAACAGAAGAAAGACATTTTCTGTCCATGATTCTTCTGCCTGGAACAGTCTACATGAGGATGTTGGGATAATGTCTACTTAATGTCACCTTGCACAAAAATTCAAATGGTATATAGATGCAATATCTTCTGTTCTTTAACAAAGTTTGCTATTTGCTTATTCTGTTTGTTTTGCTATTAAAACTGATGGATTAATTAAATGAATAATCTGGCGTTGATGACGTTGATTTTCAGGAAGTGACGTCGTAAAACATCAAGTAGCTTTTCACAAGTATGTGGAGAGTTAAAAAAAAAAAGATTAGTCACATTTCCGTAGGGATTAAGACCAAGGTCAGGACAAACAGACAATTTCAAAGATGCAAGATGATCTTCTCCAAATATTATTTGGGAAAAGGAAGATAAACTGGAATTGGAATACGTAATGATTGGTATAAAACGGTTTTGTATTAAAACTGATTGATTGATTAAATAAATAATCTGGCATTGATGAAGCTGATTTTCAGGAAGTGACGTCAGAAAATATCAAGCACCTTTTCACAAATATGTGGAGAGTTAGGAAAAAGGTTCGTCACATTTCCGTTTGTATTAAAGCAAAGGTCGGAATAAACAGATAATTTCAAAGATGCAAGATGGTCTTTTCCAAATGTTATTTGGGAAAAGGAAGATAAACTAGAATTGGAATACGTAATGACTGGCATAAAACGGTTTTGATGATTCTCTGCAAAAAACTGTAAAGCAGAAAAGCAAACAAAAAACATAACAAAAATCCATGAATCTAAAATCTACTTTTTCGGTATTAATATGTAGACTACAACAGGCAATGGACATATATTAGTTGTACATTTATAGTCCCGAAAAGAGAGATAATTAAATATCAATTTGGTGTATGCACGCATTGACATATGTAATGATATGTGATGATATGTGTGGATACTGCCTCCAAGCTGAATGCAAAAATATAAAAGTTTTTATTCAAAAAGATGAAAGTTTTAATATATACTTACTGGTGTTTCTGTCCAATCCCACTTAATTAGCACGGCACTGAAATTAGGCCAGACATCAACCCAGACTTCAAACTTCCCAAAAGGAAAATCATTTTGGATTAGATTTCTGATCTGTAAAAAATAAAAAATAAAAAAGTTCAAAATAAAAACTTACTCAAAAAATAAAATAATCTAGTAATAATTTTGGCTACGGTCATTTGTTGTGTCTATGGTCAATGAAGAAAAGATCTTTCTAAACTTATTGTCCTAATCCAGAGTGCCTCTGTTTGGTAACCTGGATTTTCTCCTATTTTAAAAACTGACTTTTTGTCTAACTCTGCCATCATGCTGATTTAGTCATATTTAGCTGTTTTGTTGTACAGCATATCAACCCATTTCTGATTATCTAATGCCACATCCAGAAATTTTGTGAAAAGTTTTCATGCTTTTTTTGTTTTTACTAGTGGGAGGGTAAAATCGGTCATTTAAGGATAAAGGGTAATAAGTGTTAGGTAGACGGTAAGACAACACCGTGATAATCAATAATGATAGAACTTGGGTAAGGTTTCATTATTAAAGAAGGCTCAACAAGAATTATTTATATTAGATTTGAGCCAACCATTTTTCCTGCAGCTTTAGCAACAGATCTGATGTAAGTTTACCATTTCAGATTATGAGTGAAGTTTGTCAAAGCAGAGTGCTTCTTCAAGACAGGAGGCTTCTTCAAGACAAAAGCTATTCATTTCAATTGGGGCCAAATGAGGATCAGAGCGCAGCATTAAAGGTAACTAGTCATTTTTAACCCTATTGCACCAAACACTCAAGGTTGAAAGAGAGAGAAATAAAAAAGATCTTGGTCTTTGCCGACATTTGAAGTGTGGGCATATATAGTAGTGTCGTCTGCATAAATGTTGACAAATGATCATAGAATATGATTTGGGAGATTGTTGATGAAGATCAGGAAAAGAATTGGCCTCAGGATGGATCCTTGACACCAGCGTTAATTTTTGGATTTTGGACTTCTGCCCATCAACGACTACTTTAATACTTTTCTCAGAGAGAAAGGACTTGATGTTTGAAAGGACATTTCCAACAATTCTGTGGCTGGAAATCTTGTGAAGTAGATCTTTATGGCAAACCCTATTGAATGGCTTTTCTATACATATCTTCTTTCAATTAGGAGCACAAACGTCATACATATTTTTCTTTATTTTTGTTTTTTAATATAAGGGGAATTCTGGACAAGCACCAATTATTTTATGAGTTACATTTTGTTAATTCCGAAACAAATTTATTCATCTTTTACATGTGACCATAAAAAAAGGCAGTGTAGAAATATATTGCAACCTGAAATATTTTTTTTTATTAAAAACAAAACTCATTAAATTAAAAAAAATGTTGTGGCCTGGAAAAGTCATTAAGAAAGGCTTGAACATGGATATAATTTAGAAAAGCTATTTGTATTGACAACAAGACAGAATATCTAGAAAACGAGAGTTGTATAAAATGTAAATCTGGCGTACTACGAGTGACTTTCCACAATGGTACATCTCGGTATATTTTTACCATTAGGAGAGTTCATATATTGTGTATGGGCGAGTATCCACAACAAAAATATAACAAATCATAATTAAAACAGGTTTCAAACTATTGGTTACATTTTTTCCAGTAAGTGTTAAAAAAGATTTTTTTTACATAGGCAGCATCACTTATCAAGGCCCAGAGACCACTCGAGGATAAGGGTTAAGAGTGTACAGAAGTCAATTGAACAATATAATAATCGTTAGTAATGGAAATTCGGTAAATTTGTTAACTTAAGTGGAACGACTCATCAAAAACTTGGCCCTGGATATGACCTAAAACTATATCCGATGGTGAGGCCCCCACCTTGCGGGACTTGGGGAGTGTGGAGCCACCTTTTAATTGCCATTACTCCCAGGTCCACTCTGACCCAGAGTGGTAGTACCTGTTAGGGTCCCAACTATGGGTTAAATAGAATCTGACTTAAAAAGAAAATATACTCCATTAAAAATCGTTCCTCAAAATAACTAGATTCGGCATTAAATAACCTGAAAAAGGTTGATATGCCGTAAAGCAAAAACAACTAACCAATCATCAAAAACTTGTTTAAGTTAGACTTGAAGACAATCAGATTGTAGTCAGCTGGAAAGCAAGAAAACACAAGACAGTTCCACAGGCGTGCACTTCTAAGAAAGAAGCTTTGTTCATGGAATCTACGTTTAGGTTTAGGCACAGATAAAGAGTGGGGGGGGGAATTATTGATAGTGTTTTCAGCTAGACGAGTTTTTCTCATGAAAGTTTGGTGAGGGGGGGACCAAAGATTGGAGCTCAGACTTGCTATGAAAATAACGATAAAGCAGAGCCAGACTCGTAACATCTTTCTGTGAGAAAGAAATTGCAGGGAAGAGAAAATAGCTTCCAGGTTTTCAGTTTAAGGTTTTCATTTTGGTTTAGTTGGGGTGTTTTGCTTTTCGGCATATCAATCCTTTTCAGTTTTTTAATGTTGAATCTAGAAAGTTTGGAAAAATACTTTCATGCTTCAAGTTTTTTATACCTCCCAATATTTATTCATGGTGGTTGGTTTGGTTGGTTTGTATAAAAAAATTGCTGTTTTTGAGTTTTGCAAAATTAAATAAAAAAACAAGATCAATGTTTGGTGCATTTTAGGTCAGGAAGCTGATATCTTCAAACAGCCTGATCTGGTAACACCAACTGTATTCATCGTAGAAAGTATAAAAAGTATTTTAGAATGAATTGACTTATAGTATTATATGCTGATTTAAATATTTTCTATACTGACATAAACTGTTTTGTTCGGAAAATCAATTTTACCTGTCGTAGGTATTCTTCAAGCAAAAGTATATAAGAAAAAAACCTCAAAACAAACGTTTTTTAATTCACATTTAGCTAAATGACAGATGAAAAGTCCCTATTTATTTGCCTCCTCACGAGGGCAGAGTAAGACACCAAGTTGATTTATAATGTAAAGAAAATATAGTTCCCTATAAATGAAGGCATTAAATTGCCTCAGTTTAGTTTTCCTTCGCTTACTGAAGACAGAAAAGATGAAAAGTAATGTCAGAACAGATATTACACTTTGTTCCTAGAAAAATAAATCTGGAGAGTTAAGAGTCATTTCATAACAATGAAGGAACCTTCTCTACCACCAATAGCAATGGCCAAAGACTCTTTATCTGAAAGTACATCTTTTAAACTAGGAAACATGAGTTGGAACAATTACATTGACCGCTGCGAAAAAGGTAGGTTCTCTCTACCATGCTAGAAAGCTACTAATGCCCGAAAGTATCCTATACCTCTATAAGGCCACCATTCGCCCATGTATGGAGTATTGCTGTCATATTTGAGCTGGTGCATCTGTTACTAGTCTCTCACTCCTAGACAAAGTTCAAAAGAGAGTCGCCAACCTAATAGGTCCTGAACTGTCATCTAAGCTTCAGCCTCTGTCCCATCGACAAAATGTAGCATCTCTCTGCCTGTTTTACAAGTACTTTAACTGTGAATACTCCGAAGAACTACAAGCACTTGTACCCCCTCGACATAAATACCCCCCAACACGCAGCAAAATCCCACCCCTTCACAGTAGAGATCCCTAGATGTAAGAGAGCCTTCTACTTCAGTAGTTTCTTCCCCAGAACCGCTAGACTTTGCAATTCCCTTCCGGGTTCCTACTTCCCCAACTGTACTGACATGCAGAAGTTCAAGTGTAACATGAACCGACATCTTGCTGCCCAACTCCCCACATAGTACCACTGTAGCTTATGTCCCTGATAGTAGCCCCCTACATCAAAGTGGTAATGTGCCTTGTTTGGGGTGAAAATTCAATAAAAAAAATTAATTAATTAATTAATTAAATATGAATCTTTTAATAAAAATAAAATTTATTTTTGCAGAAAATAGTAAAAATGCAACAAACCATGCAACAAGCCATGTAAAGAATTTCTTACTCACAATCAGTGACTTTGCTCCATATTCGTTGAGAATTTCATGTAACGTCCTCACTTGGTCGCGGGCAAGACAAATGGGTGACATTGTGATGATAACGACATAAAATCTTTTGGCTATAAAGAAATTTTTTCAGGTAAAAACACGCTTTTTTTAAAAAAAATAAACTAGCGTGAATGAATATAGGTTGAATGAGTCAAACTGACTCTGGAAAATATCTGAAAAACAATAAATAAATAAATAAGTTTATTAACACATACACACATATATGTGGACATAAATATACATACATATATATATATATATATATATATATATATATATATATATATATATATATATATATATATATGTATATATTGGGTCCTGTCAAGCAAGAATTATTTTAATGAAATAAAAATAATGAGAATAAAAAATGAATGAACGCAAATATATATATATGTGTGTGTGTGTGTGTGTGTGTGTGTGTGTATACATACACACATATATACAAAAACACATATATATATACATATATATATATACATATATATACAAATATATATATACACTTACATGTATATATATATATATATATATATATATATATATATATATATATATATATATATATATATATATAAACTGTGTCAATCGCTTTATTGCATATTAGGAAAATATCAATATTTCACTCAGTATACGTCATACAAAAATGAAACTTGTATCATCAAATGACTGTTTCAAGGTTAGTTATTTCCTAAAATTGTATTACAATCCATGCGATATTCACGAAGTTATGACATTTTATTTATTATCAAGTAATTTATGCATCCATCACTTTATTGCAGTTCTTTTAAAATGCCAAAAAAGGGGCGATTAACGGTTATCGAAAATGAAAAGATTGTTGCTGAACTTGCAGAAGGATTGTTCAAAGATTTTGATAAGGAGCTGGAAAGGGATCGAAGAACTTTGGCTTCATTCGTGAACAACCCCAACGCCAAATCCAGAAAGGATAAGGGCACCAGGAGAAACCTTTCACATAACCTGCATGTAAAATTTCAAGTGTTTAGACCCAAAATTGGCGGAGGAGTTTGGTAGAGTTTTCAAAGGTCAAATCGTTTAATTTTGACCCCTTGACAGCCAAATTTCTGTCTGAAAACCAATTGAAAAGATTTTTCCAAATCTCAATACTCCTGATGTCAAATCTCGAGTCTGTAGACTGAAAATTGACAGAGTAGTTTGGCAGGGAAATGTACACACACAGATACACATACGCACACACATGGACAGACAATTTCACTTATATAGATATATAGATAAGTTAATATTTTAAGAATAGACCAAATCAAAATATAGGATGTGTTTGTTTTTTTTGTTTTTTTTCTTAAAAGATGTTAAGTATGTAGTAGAGATACTCTTATTCTTAATATTTAAAGAGCTTATGTGGTTGGAGATGCATACCTTATTGGAGTAATGTGGATCCAATGTATGTGTCAATTTGTGTGGCTAGGGGAGAGCATCACTGGAAATTATTTTTTGTTAGAATATTGGAGGAACTGATAGTGTGGAGACATATAGGCATGAGCAACTTTCTAGCATGGTAAAGAGAACCCAGCTTCTTCACAGCAACCGTAGCAATGTCCTCAATGTATTTGTTCCAATTCATGCTGTTTGTGAATGTTAAGCCAAGGATTTTCAACAAAGCACTTTCAGATAGCGTATTATTAGTCATTTAGTAATTGAGAATTGTAATTGTTTAAAGAAAGAAGCATTAAATCTTACTATCCATTAATGTCTACATTTCACTACATACTGAAGGTTTTCTTCTTAGGTTTCAGCCATCTCAGAAACAATTTCATCGGGGAGATCATTTATGAATATCAGGAATAATAAAGGTCCCAGAATCAACACTTGCAGCACACCCGCATTTATATCATGTTGTTTGACGTACAATTACTGATGACAACCTATATTTTTCTCTTGTCTAAGAAGGATTTGTTTATATTAAGTATTCGTCCAGTTATATTGTATGATTTAATTTTCATGAGAAGACCCTCATGCCAAATTTTGTTAAAGGCCTAAGATATATCTAGGGTTAGTGCCCTAGTTTCCATTGCTTTATCCAATGCATGGTATATACGTTCTGAGATTACAATTAGCATATCTACAGTAGAACTAGCTTATTATTATTAATAATTTTTGTATTTTTTTTTTACAAGGATGTCATCACTACTCAAGACCTGGAGGCCACTCGGGGATAAGGGTTATTGCGTGTACAGTAATCAATAGGATAATATCGTAGTAATCGTTAGTAATGTAGATCTGATAAAGTGTCTTACTTAAGGAGGGGGTTCAACAGGAACTTGTTTATGTTGGACTTGAAGACATCCAAGTTGTAGTCAGGTGGGAAACAGGCAAACAGAAGAGAGTTCCACAGGCATGCACTTCTAAGAAAGAAGCTTTGTTCATGGAATCTACGTTTTGATTTAGGCACAGATAAAGAGTGGGGAAAATTACTGACAGTGGTTTCAGCTAGACGGGTGTTTTTCATGAAAGATTGGCGAAGGGTGACCAGAGATTGGAGTTCAGACGAGCACTTCCCATGGAAATAACGATAAAATAACGACAAGCTCACAACGTCCCTTCTGTGGGAGAGAGATTGCAGGGAAGAGAAAAGGGCATCCCCCACTAGGCTATATAAAGTCTATTTTGTACTCTGTCAAGGCAGGATAGGCTGTTTTTAGCAGCTCCTGCCCAAATATGGCAGCAGTACTCCATCCTTGGATGTACTTGGCTTTTATATAGATAGAGAATTGCATCAGCAGTGAAATATCTATTGGAGCGGTAGACGGATTCCACCATTTTTCCAGTGGCCTTGGGGATCAGAGCATTGATGATGTAAAGATAGAAGCTTGATTTAAGATGCATTAAAAGTAACTAGCCACCTCTTCCCCCATTGTACCATGCGCTCAAGATCAGAGGAGAGAGAATCAGAGAGAACTTTGTCATTTACAGCCGTTAGAAAATCTGCTGTAGATCTAGCAGAATGGAAACCATATTGCATGTCACTAAGAAGGTTATTTCTGCTGAGGTGGTTGACTACTTCTTTACGGAAAGGGGGAAAAAAACCGTTTCAATGAAGTCTAATCTCCCTTGTGTACTTTTCGCATATTTTAGTAGAAGTCATTATTGTGCTACCATACTTGCAAAGTGGATATTTTTCATTTATGGATTTGGACCATTTACACATTGACCGAGCGACTTATTTTCGATTTTTTTTTTTTTTTTTTCTTAGAGAAATAGCAGAACTTTCTTTTTAATATATTGTCAGTCTTAATTACTGAGAGAATTTTGTTTTAAAACATCGAAAAAAACAAAACAATGACTAAAATAGAATAAAATATCTTCAGCGTCCAATATTGTATGGAAAATTATAAGCATAAAATAAACTCCAACTTAAAAAAATAAATAAATAAATAATCCACCTGGTTTTCGAAAAAAAAAGGATTTACACTTTGAACTTTACAGGTAAATTGGAAAAAAACTTTTCTTTTTTTTTTTTTGTTTGAAATTTGTATATTTTACTTGTTGACCTTTTTATGTTCAATTTGTGATATATAAAATTTTGTTACATTAATTAATTATGTAAATCTAAATAGACATTTCAAAATGGGGGGGGGTAAAAAAAACGTTTGTCTAAAATATTATATTCAGTTTATTGGAAAGATCATAAAATTTTCCATTGACCCTGAAAATATCGTAAAAATTGAACCAATAGATAAATTTTGATTTTTAAAGTTAAAAAACTGAATAATATTTAACTCGTAAAAATCAATTGATTTCATTGCGAAAAAAATGGCTGCCTAGAAGCGTGCCGGCACTTTGTAAACACTGGTTTTTGAAAGATAAAAAATAATATTTCTATTACTTTTTATACAACTTTAATAGTTTATTTTGGAAGTATAATCCATCAAGAAAATAAACAAACCACTTTTAAATGAGAAATTACGAGTGTTTTTATATGTTATTCACAGTTTCGTGTTGGGGGTGTCAAAATTCCCCCCAAATTCTGAGCGCCCCGTCATATCAAGTAACCTGCTGTTGATTTTATATGCTGAGCATTTCTGCTCGTGTGATATAAAATATATATATAAAATCAAATGCACTTGTGATATTAGGTTGTATAAGGTGTCAAAATCGCCTGTTGCTTCTTTCATCAGATTTTGCAATTCTCGATACTTATCGAAATTATTATAACGATCAAAAGCTAAAGGGGAAATAACTCTAATAAAGGAAGTAAGAGTTATAGCCCTTAGACAGATGAGAAAAAAAAATACTAAAGAGCAGGATTGCCAGTTTGGCTTTTTAAGGCCAAATTTTGCGAATTTGGCCTTTTTTAAAGCAGTTTAACCTTCAAAATTTCTGTTTGGCCTTTTTGGAAATTTGTCTTCAAATTTGGCCTTTTTCTGATCATTTTATATAAATATGTATTAATAGTAATTATTAAAGAAAAAGTCATAATTAAGTAATTTAAAAAATAGTTTGGATGTCAAAATTTGTAGATTTGTTTTTAATTTTTTTTTTTTTTTTTCTTGATTCATGGATTTTCATGAGAAAAACAGCCCCAGAATCAACATCTGCAAATATTTGTCATATCAGGAAAAAATCTTTTTCTCAGTACAGGGTGTCCACAAAGTCTGGCTACATTATATAGCCAGACTTTGTGGACACCCTGTAGATTATGTAGTCAGACTTTGTGGGTACCGTGTAGATTATGCAGCCAGACTTTGTGGGCACCGTGTAGATTATGCAGCCAGACTTTGTGGACACCCTATACTAAATGGCCGCACTGAAGGAATCTCACACCTAAATGTTTAAGTTCGTATTCAGATTTACTAAACGTTTATATGGAACCTCTCAGAGAGTTCACAGTTGAGTATGAAACCGTTCTGGAGACATTTTTTTAGTGCTAGCACCTTGTCTCTGTCCAGTCAGGTCACTCGGTCACTGAGTATATCTCCTCTGAAATAATTAATGTTTGCATTTTTCGTTTGGAATTCTTTAAACCTAGTACTTTGAAATTAATTGAATCAATTTATTTTCAATTTATGGAAATTTGAAAACTTATAACTATTAAATCATCTCTGAAATAACTATTTAAAGTTGTATTTAAAAAGAAATGTTTAAAAATAATCATATACTTTTTCCTTAGTAAGTCCCAAGAGTTTCATTAAAAATCAATAATTATAGATTTTCTAACTATCTTGGATTAATAGGCACTTTTGTCTTAATAGTGACGCATAGATTGTTCTTGGAAACAAAATCTACTTTTAGAGTTATGACTAAAATTAAATTTATCAATATTTTAGAGATATTTTAAGTTAATACCCCCCACCCATGAGTAAATTTGGTATTGTGACGACTGAAATATTTCTCTAAGAATATGGTAGACAAATAGGAACTAATGTACAAACTATATCAATACAAAGTGGCATGGGAGAATTGGCACTAGTAAAAATGGTAAAATTGATTAAATATGGAAAAAAAAACAGGAGTGAAAGATATAGATAAAAATCTCACGAGTTTATGAAAATCTTGGATGCAATGCATAAAGGGAAAACATTAAGAACTTTGGTAAATTCAAAATAAATCATATCTGTATTTAAAAGTAGATGTGGAGTCTCAGCTTATAACTAACTACCTTTCAATCATGCCGCCATCTTAGAAATCTGTTGATTATACTAGCCTATTTACTCATTTTAAGTGTTTTCTTCAGATTTCATGTGTAATACTAAATAGATGCTAACTCCAAAGGATTAATTATATCATAATCTTTAAAAAACATTTATATCACCTATAAACATTTCTTTTATCGTAATCTGGCCCAGCTGTGAATCAATTCTTACATTAAAGTGTAGTACTTGTTCTGATACTATACTTTATCTAGTCTGTCCTTGGTTAGTAAAAGAAAAGTTCTGCTAAACTGGACCATATTTTTGCTATGGGAGATAAAGTCTGTGCTTTTTACTTTTTAAGACGATTTCATCTGGTTTTACAGTTTTGCCAGTCAGACTTAGAAATAGAAAAAAAGTAGACTGCCCTAAAAAGTTATGATGACCCAGAGATGGAGAATTATTTTATGTTTAATTTATATGCAAAACTAATTAATTATAAACTATTTCTTTTCTCTATGTTCACACGTAATCATTTGAAAAAAGTAGAATCACATCTTTAGAAGGGATAGCTGAGGGTCCTCATCTACTTTAAAATATAGATATAATTTAATTTTAATTTTACAAACTTCTTAGTGTTATCTTGGTGCTTATATATAAAAATACGCAGGTGAAAATATCAGTTCCAAATAAATTAACAAGAAAACTCTTTGATATAATTACGTATTAGGCAAAAATAATTATATACACCAAAAATCTTATCTCTCCAGTTAAAAAAAAAATAAACCAAATAAAGACATAATAAATGCTCATAAACAGAAAATTAAATACTAAGAACATTACGCTTACCTATGCACACATAAACAACACGCCACTACCCCCCCCCAACAAAAACAAACCCTGAAAAAAAAAATATGTACGGGTATCATTTTTTTTACTTTTTGATTTTAGAGCGACTTAGCGAACCTTACATGATGCTATTTTTTGTTTTCTTTTATACTGCCTCCCCCAATTTTGTTGTTGGTTTATAGTGTTTGTGGGTGGGTATCCTGACAATGATTATCGAGGTTACATTTGGGGCAAATACTTTGACACCTTCCCCCCCCCCCTCACAAAATAGCCGTTAGCCATTATGTTTGATTTTAGACAAATTATACATCCTGTGGAGTATTTTGTTTACTTTTCTTTTCTTGACACTGCACATACATTACCTTTGTTTAAGGTTTTTGTTTTTACAGATAAATTTTTACCTTAGTTCCAATTCCACACTTTTCTTTAAAATAATGACTTTTAGAAGTTTTCGACTGTGCTGATTAAGAAAATCTCATTTATATTTGGCAGATAGTAATTTTCAAGATATAAAGACCTGCATTATGCACTTTAAATCAGTGGCCAGCAGATTTGTACACACGTGCAAGGAATAAATTTAATCCTATCTGACCAACACTGCCATCTTCCAATTTTTTGTTGGTTTACAGTATTTGCAGGTGGGTATCCTAACAATGATTATCAAGGTTAAATTTGGGATTAATATTTTAACAACCCCCCCCTCACAAAACGGTATGTTTATTCTGATAGCCATTCTTAACATGAGGAGATTGGGGTGTCTATTCCAAAAGCCGTTCTTAACATGGGGAGGTTGAGGGAGTCCATTCTGAAATCAATTCTTAACATGAGGCGGTTGGGTGTGTGTATTTCGAAAGCAGGGATTGGGCAATACTTTAATTTTTTACAGGGGGGGGGGCTTCCACTGGGCAACACCAGTTAATGGGTCCTGCTAGCATTTAAATAATTTAAGTTAATAATCTTGTAAGAAAACATAATTTATCTTCTTTCGCAGAAGAAATTCTAGTTATATGCTCTTAAAATGCTATCCTGTTAGAAATGAATGATGACCGAATGTTAAATTTATATGTGGGACTGATCTCTCACTCTGAATTCTAAAATAATTGTTTTACCCAAGTTTTTCAAGATATTCAAACGCAACTGTCTAAAAAAGTAGATCTATCTGTTATTTTGGAGGGATGAGAGAACCTTAGAGTTCTTATCTACAAATTTACCAACTTTTCCTTAAAATAGTACTCAATATTCTTTCACGTTTTCTTGTATAATGTTAAAAATATCTAAACTGCAGAATGTATTGTTATGAAATTATTTGCCTAAATATTAAAAATAAAACCGTTCCCTATTAAGTTAAAACCGAAAAATATGTTTGGAGGGGGGCATATATTTCAGTTTCATTTTCATAGGTAACATTTTTGCCAAGAAAACATCATAAAACTAATACAGAAAAAAAAAACTGTTAAAAACTTCAATATAGTCAATTTTTCTTTAATTTGCAATTTGGCTTTTTTTGGCCTTTTTGGCCTAAAACAATGTGGCTTCGCTTTTGAATTTGGCTTCGTTTTTTTTTTTGTTTTTGTTTTTTTTTTGCCCTTTTTAGCCTTTTTCCCTGGAAAATTTGGCTTCAAACATTTATTATAGTCTGGCAACCCTGCGAGAGAGTTCGAAGGAGAATGGACAATATGGCGACTGCGTTAACATGCACATACTGTACTGTAAATATAATTTGTGTTTCGACAATAATGAAATGAGCTTGTTTACTTATCATTCAAATATTCCATGAATCCGACATTGGATACAACAGAAATCATTCTAATACAAAACCTAATAACACTGCCAGATACATAAAGTACATTTGTGTGAAATTTCATAAAAATCGGCCAAGCCGTCTTGGAGTCCATAGTGAACGAGCTCATAGTTCCTTTTATATAATAGTAGAGAAAATTATACATATATATAATATATACAAATATAACATATACATGTACATAATATATACATATACAACATATACATGTACATAATATATACATGTACCTTTTTATCATATAATATACATATAACATTTTTTGTATGTGGATGACTATAATAATATACCATACTATAATATATATATATTATTACTATAACTTTAAAAATTATTACTAGAATTTTTTTTTAAATAGTATATAATAATAATTATAATATATATATATATATATATATATATATATATATATATATATATATATATATATATATTTAAAAGAGTGTAGCCATCAACAATTGTGGGTTTTTTTAAAGGTTTTCATCATATTTTTATTTTAAAATATTTTTATAACGCGTTTCCAGCTTAGGGTGTGCTCTCTTCAGATGTTTTCGTAAAAAGTTTTTCTTTAAAATGGGAGTTTGAAAAGTTATTTTTACCTCTGCTGATACTAAATGTGTTTTTCAGAGTGATGTGGTCTCAGACATCCTGTCTCCAACCGTAAGTGTTCAAAGTGTCCGGTCAAAGTTAGATTCAAAGAGGGCGCTTTTGGTCGATTTGGTGAAGGTTTTTAGGTTTTTTCTATGTTTTTTTTTTAAAAGACTTTCTTTCCCCGTGTATAGCACACACTCACACACAATCACACACGCATATATATACATACATGTACATGTACACATGCACACGCATACGCACGCAGGCACATACACATATACACACACACATACATAGAAATATATGTAGGGGCATACATATATACATACCCACTTACACACTCACACACGCACTCACACACATCCACCACTAACACGTCAGGCACATATTGGTTAATTTTTTTTTTTTATTTATTTATTTATTTATTTTTATTTATTTTTTTTTTTTTTTCCAACCAAAACACGCATGCATACATGCACTTAATCATTCAAACATAAGTACACACATTATCTCGAATCTGCCCCCACTGCATGTGTGTATATGTTGTGATATATGCAGGTGTCTATTTTCCGCGATTTTGATGTTATATCTTCCATCTTCCAAACTGACAACTACTTCTACTTGCTAACACAAGAAAAAAACTTCATAGCAAAGTTTAACCCCGCCTTAAACATCTCTCCATAATTATACACATAAATAGGCAAACCACAAAATACACTTACACGCATGCATACTGGGGTAAATGTGCACCCTCACACACGAAACAAAAGAAGCACAATAAAGCATGCGCACACTTTCACGGGTGCGCGTGTCCATATCCGGTACAGTACCATTTCTCTAAACTAAACAAACAATTAGAAATTATACGTATGTGTGTGTATGTGCGCAATATACGCTGTAACTTTACTCATTTTACCGAATTGGTCGATTTGTCCAATATTTTCACTACCTCGGTCCTTTAATTAATTGACTAATTAATTAAATGTGAGACTAACATTTTAATTACTTTTTTAAAATGTGGGCAGCATATCGTACAAAAATTTCGACCAGAACGCCAGGATCCTAAATGTTGGTGGCAACTCCGAACTCCCTATGATAAGGATTTTGCCTAACATCGACAGAGTAACTTTCTTACCCAGTCCAAACATCCTGTTCCGCGCTCCCGACCCGCAGCTTGATTATAACTTGAGTTCCCAACCCTCTTGCTAGCCCTAGCTATGGTTGGCTGGTCTCTATCATCATGATCAACACCGCACGACCTGGGCACTAAGGCTAATATATCGTCCTCCGATATCTCATTAATTTCCTTAGCCCTTTCAGCCGTCATGCTGCGTGTTATTATTTTCCGTTCCATCAACGGGACCCTGTTTTCCTGACTTGGGGATTTCCGTTGATGGCGATAGCTCTGTTGGGGATAATTTTCTTCCTCCCCACTAGAGGATTCCCTATCGATACTACTATCCTCTACCAGTGCTGACAGGGTAGTTTTTCTACAGCCCTCTTGCTCATTGGGGATATTCCATTCCTCCAGTTCTGCTTTTCGGATGTGTTCCCCATGGGCTTTCGTTACTACCCCTGTCAGTTGACTCCTAATCCTATACGAGACTGGCCCCGTCTTTTCTATGACTACATAATATGGAGACCATCTTACGTCTAGCTTTCCCTTTTTCCTATTATTTTTATAATAAACTAAATCACCAACTTGAAAATCGACTGCTTTCGTTTTCTCATTGGCCCTATCTATCATTTTCTTCCTAGCTCTCTTTACATTGTTTCTGACTAATGTAAAGGTCCGATGCATGTCCTGCAGAGCGATCTCATGATCCTCTTCCCCG
Source organism: Euprymna scolopes (assembly GCF_053919585.1). Lineage (NCBI taxonomy): Eukaryota > Metazoa > Mollusca > Cephalopoda > Sepiida > Sepiolidae > Euprymna > Euprymna scolopes. Next base: position 34,327,830 of record NC_136482.1, read on the forward strand.
TAGTAAATTCTACACGGCCTCAGTATGTTGTCTAGCGGCAAGACAACGTCTCTATTATAGAGCAAGTAATAGGGGGAGTACTTCGTTGTTTTGCTGACATGAAACCTTACAGCAGCCAGCATCTGGTTCAAGTACATGTCCCACGAACGGTCATTGTCCCCTATTTTCTTTGCTAGTACGTCATGCATCGTCCTATGGAATCTTTCTATTTTCCCGTTACTTTGCGGGTGGTAAAATGAGGTGGTCACGTGATCAACATTAAGCTCTTCTAACGCCCTTTTTATGATCCCATTGACGTTCTCCGGTCCGTTATCCGTAAGTAACTGCAATGGTGCACCAAATCTCGGAAATTTTTCCTCAATTAAGAGATGCACCACTGTCTCTGCCTTTTTATTAGGCACAGCGAAAGCCTCAGGCCAACCACTATACATGTCGATGAACGTGACTATGTATTGATTGCCTGACAAAGTCCTCGGATAGGGTCCGGAAATATCCAATGCAATCTTAGCAAAAGGAAAAGAAGGCATGTCGGTCTCCTGCATTTGAGATTGCTGCTTCCTCAAATTTCTGGTCTGGCATGGGACGCATTTCCCTATGTGTTCGTTCACCTTCTTGAACAAACCCGGCCAGAAATACTTCTGTTTAATGGCGTGGAACGTTTTCTCCACACCCATATGACCATTCTCATCATGGTATTGCTTCAATACCTTCATCCTCAAATGTGAGGGGATATATAATCTAACTAATGGATCGTCGTCGGGTTGCGATAAATAATATACGATATCATCCATTATGATGTACTTTTTTTCTTCCATCTTGGACGTTTTACCGCTCCTCATCCGTTTCTTTAATTCAACGATCTGACTATCGGCGTCTTGTTCTTTACACATATCCAAACCTGATAGTGTAGGACGCTCGCTTTCTACTGGTGAATCTTCGTCATCCTTATGCGATACAAACTCTCTTGGTTCAAAACGATTCGAGTTTATCGCACTCACCGTGTAATTCCTATCATTTATTTCTACTAGAGGATCGTCTTCATCCTGACTCGCATTTACCGCACGGGATAAGAGATCCGCACAGACGTTATCCTTTCCTTTCAGGTACTGTATGGTGCAATCATGGCCAGCCATACTCAAAGCCCACGTCTGTATTTTTTTTATTCTGTATCGGAGATTTCAGCAAATACTCCAATGGTCTGTGATCCGTGTAGATGGTGAACGTAGCACTGTGCAAGTAGTGATTCAACTTATTTAAGGCATAGTGAATCGCATATGCTTCCTTCTCTATCGTTGACCATCTAGTCTGAGTATCTGACAACTTATGAGATAGAAAATAAATGGGTTTCTCTATCTCCCGACCCTCCTCTGGGTCGTAGACCATTTAAGACAAGGATGCTCCGATCGCATAATCGGAGGCATCTGTGTATAGTCTGTATCCTTTGTTAGTGTCCGGGTATGCCAGTGTCACCATCTCTGCAAGCTTCGATTTCAATCGATTAAAAGCAGACTGACATGCATCGTCCCAACAGAAACGTGCATGCTTCCTAGTTAACTGAATTAACAGCTCGGCGATTACGGAAAAATCCTTGATAAACCGCCTGTAATAGGATGTCATGCCTATAAAGGATCGAACCTGCTTCACAGTGGTCGGGGTCGAAATTGCTTGAATCGCTTTAACTTTGTCCCCATCCGGCTGGATACCTTTCTCACTCACTCGGAATCCCAGATATTGCACTTCCTTGCCGAAAAACTCACACTTCGCCGCCTTTAACCTTAAGTTATACCTACGTAAGCTACCTAGCACCTTTTCTATATGCCTAACATGTTCCTTCTTTGTTTTGGAGAATATTAAAATATCATCCAAATAAGGCACGGCGAATTCTTCCTGTCCCTGTAATACTACGGACATTAGCTCCTGGAACACTCCTGGAGCGTTAGCAAGTCCGAATGGCATTACATTAAATTGGAACAGTCCTCTATGACAGGTGAACGCGGTTTTCTCTTTATCCTTTTCGTTCAACTTTACCTGCCAATACCCTGATTTCAAATCCAACTTTGAGAAGTATTTTGCTGACCCAAGCGAAGCTAGTATATCATCAATTACTGGTAGTGCTCGGGCATACTTCTTTGTTATCTTGTTCAGGGCCCTAAAATCTACACAGAACCTCTTCGTTCTGTCCTTCTTTTTTATTAGTACTATCGGGAAACTCCACGGACTATTTGACCTCTCTATAACCCCTGCCTGTAGCATTTCCTCTAGTGCTATATTAACTTCCTCCCGCTGCTTGAGAGGTGTTCTATAAGGGTTTTTCTTTATGGGATCGTTTTTTCCTGTATCGATCCTCATCTCTACTGTGTCAGTCCGGCCTAAGTATTTATCCTCTGTGACGAATAAATCCGTGTTTCGTCACAGGACTTTATCTACATCTTTCCTAAATTTCTCCGGCACCTTTATGCCATCGAGGTTACTCTTGTTTCCCGACTTCTTTTGTTTATTTGGCTTTGATATCGCCATTACTACTTCTGTTCTACTACCTATCTTATAACCTTTCTTTAATTTTACTGTCTGATTTGTACTATTCATAATTAGTAAGGGAAAGCTTTTCCTACCTTTTATTGTTACTACTATGTTCGCTACTGATACACCACTTAAATCACTTAGGAAGCCCTTATCTATCTGTACTACTTCGTAGTCTAAACCTTGACCGTTTTTCATTCCGGCACGAGCTGTGCACGCATGTAAATGCTGCGGTTTCAGGGTGACATCGTGTCTTAATCTAACTATACTAGAAATATGAGCCTCTTCTTGCAGCGCTATGTACTCGCCGCCTAATCGAATTGCTCCTAAATCAAAGTACATCCTAACACCATTTTGCTTGAGCCGGTCTCGGCCCAATATGACGTTCCTATTTAGGTTTTCCGTCACTACGAAATCATGTCGAATGTACTGGCTTCCTACTTTAATCTGCAAATGCGCCACTCCTTGCACTAAGAGAGGTGACCCGTTTGCAGTCCTTAAATTCATCTCTATTTTCTTTATCTCAGGCTTCTGTCTGAGCCCTTCTAACACGGTACATTTTATTACCGAAATTTCTGCGCCAGTGTCTACTAGTGCTCTATACTTATTTTTCTCTAATTTAATAGGGATGCAATTAGCGGCGCCCATATGTCCTACTATTGTCGTCTGTTCACCCCCCTTCCTCTCGCTGGGCGTTTTGTGAGTGGGGGGTGGCTCGTTTCCCGACTTAGGGAAAGTGCAGTTCCTGGCTATATAGCCTTTTCTGACGTAATTGAAACACTTAATCCCCGGCCAAGGGCTCTCCGTTTCTCTTGTCTTGAAGCCGGGTCCCCTATTAAATCCTCTATAATTCCCATGCCCCCTATCTGGCTCTGGGAATCTCTTTTTCCCTATCGCCTCTACGTTTCTCTGGCGTATACTATAGTTAATTTCCATAGGTTCTTCTTCTCGGACATTGCCTCTTATACGGGTTTGCCACCGTTCCTCGATTAGGGCCTTTTCATAGGCTACTTTGAGGTCCGATGGTTCCTCCCTCATGACAGCGATTTTGACTTCTCTGTCATATAGCCCCTCGATGAAGAAACCTATCACTTGGCTTTTCACTACTACATTGTTCGTATCTAGGCTACCATACAAACATTCAGCCAAGCGCACTAACCGCTGCATGTAGTCCTGCAGAGTTTCGCTCCTACCCTGTCTAATATTTGCCAACTCCCTCATAAATTTGGTAGGATTTGCCTGAACTCCAAAATAATTATCTAAAGCTTGTTTCAAGTCTACACATGCCAAATTCGCATTGTTGGTTAGCAGACTTGAAACAAACTGTCCCACTGGGCCAGCCGTAGTTAATAATGCTAACTGACATTTCTCTTCCTCCGTTTGTCTAATTATTCTACTATACTTATCTATATCACTAAGCCACCTACTGTATTCGTGCGATTGTCGAGAGTCTAAAGTTTTTATTTTCGCTAATAACGCCTCCCCCCTCAGAGAGTTCGAAATGGCCTTCCCTACGTTGTGTAGTTCAGCCCCTAGGATCTGCGCGAAATCTGTAAAAATATTCTGTTCCATCTTCGAAAATTATTTACTCGATACCCTAATTATTATGAGAAAGAATTAAAGAAAAACAAAAAATTTTTTTTTTTTCAACACAACTATTAGAGCTGAGGTTACGAAAAATATTGAAAAAAATCACTGACTTGCCTTTTCCTTGCGTGCGTTTTTCTCTTCGTTTTGGTCTGATTAGTTTTTTGTTGTTTGTGTGGTAACCGTTGTTTTTTTTGTAAGAGTTCTTTCGTGTAATAGTTTTTTTTTTTTCGTGTAAGTGTTCTTTTTTTTTCTTTTTTTTTAAGGTATGAGTGAACCGGTCGTAGGGCACCAATTAGTTTTTATTATATATACCCCAGGTTCGGCTTTTGCATCGCTGATGCAAAACTGGTTTACGGCGCCAAATAGGTTTTGTTATATAGCGCCAGGACCCCTAGGTTGGGAACGGTTGTTGTTAGTTAGTTCCCTGCTGCAACAAAAACCCAGTAGCCATCTCTTATTGATCGTCTAGTTGTTTAATTTTCTGGTTGTTATGGTAACGGCTAAGACGACAGAGTTATTTCCCCCTTGACTGTGCATTTTTCATTTCTCGGCTTCTGTAGCTGTCATACCTGTCAAAATAATGATTCCGGCTAACCAGAATTTGATATGCACACAAAGGTCAGACGTAACTCAGCATAACAAATCAAGACGTAAGACACACTGGCTTTTTATATAAAAATATATTTTATTTTGAAATTATTTTCGTTTTGCACAGAGATTTTCAATAGTTCAAAATTTAACAGTGTGGCTTACTGTTCATTTCATTGATGGAGAGGGGTGTGTGGAAACGTTATACTCTCGACAGTCGCACGTTTCCTATCGGCGTCTCTTTCTTCTTCTTCTTCTTCTTCCTCTTCTCTCTTCTCTCTTCCTTCTTCTTCTTCTGGTTAAACTCCAAAAAATCACCTCTTATATTAGCATGATTTTTCCCATCCACGCAATCTGTCAATCATATTGCTCGATACCGGTGCACGTGTTTCTTGGTCACGTTTTGACAACTTTTCGCTGCCCATGACCTCGAACCATCGTCCGATTTCTCTTCAGCTGACCAACACGTGAATTTATCACTCATGCTAAATTCTATACATTCCAGAGTTACGAGAAATGTCACGTTTCCTTGTTTTGTAAACAAAAAAATCGTCGTCCGATTTCTCTGTTTACGCCGTAAACTTTTTCGTTTTGACTGGTGGACAATCGATTATTCGATGCCCACTCTTTTAAATCTTTTATTAAAGAAGTTTTTTTCTTTTCAGTTATGTATCGGATGGTTCCAGTCATCCATTACATAACACCCTCCATTAACCATTTTTTTTTTTTTTCAATCTTGTTTCATTTGTCGGTCCATCGATATTTCTAAATGTCACAATTTTTTCGATGGATTCCATACAAACACAAAAACAAAATAAAAAATAATGACCAAAACATAACGGGTGTTTAGAGGTGTATGTTGAGCAAAGAAAAAAAAACGTGGTAGAAGGAAGGCAGGTTCGAACCCGTACTGTGAAGGAAGAAAAGAACGGAGAAAAAACGTGACATCTTTGCTGTTACGACTACCGCCAAACCGGAAGTGACGTAGGTTTAAATTAAGGCTAAACAATCGAAAAGAGGGGGATGACTTTCGAAATATTGGCGAAAAAAGCGACCCCTCCCAGTAGAAAAGTGCCCAGTTGAGGGTGAAGAAATTAATGTTTTAAGCCAATTTTTCGGTATTTGTCGTCTGAAGGGTCGAGCTTCAAAACGATACTAATCTTCTAAAAATCCGTCGTCTCTATCGAAAGTTTTAGGCAGACATGCAAACAGACATACATTTATGTATTGGTAGCTCAAATTTTCGACTCAAACCGATTAAATAGCTTGCCCTATCTCTGAATACCCTTTATGTAAAATTTCAAATGTTTAAACCAGAAATTGTCTGAGTAATTTGGTAGAGACTGCAGAGATCAATATTTTTTAACTTTGACCCCTATTATGAGCCCTTAACATTTATTATTTTTGGGTTCAAATCAAGTTATTAAGTTAAATCCATGTCCAAGGAATCTATATCTAAAATTTCAAGTGTTTAGACCCAAAATTGGCGGAGGAGTTTGGTAGAGTTCTCAAAGGTCAAATCATTAAACTTTGACCCCTTAACAGCCAAATTTCTGGCCGAAACCGGATTGCAAAGATTTCCCCAGATCTCAGTACCCTGTATATCAAATTTCGAGTCTGTAGACTAAAAATTGACAGAGTTATTGCATAGGGAAATGCACACAGACACACAGGCACACAGACACGTTCACTTTTATAGATATATAGATATATCTATAAAAGTGAAAGTGTCTGTCTGTGTGTCTGTCTGTGTACATTTCCCTACACAATAACTCTGTCAATTTTCAGTCTACAGGCTCGAAATTTTGATATAAATTTTTTCGATCTCCACACAGCATTATCATTTACTATGGCGTAAGAGAATGAAGGTTGTTTGCTTTCTATAAATGTCTGTAGTAAGAATTCTTTTCTTACTACAGTTTATCTCAAACCAACTTCCGGCAGTTTTCATATGGATTGGCACTTGTTTGTTCCTACCTCTAGGAAAAAAGGGCTTATTAAGACATTAGTATATAGAGCCCTTAGAATTTGTTCTGACAAACTCAAACACGAATTGAATACTATCAAAGACATTTTCATTCGTAATGGTTATCCGAAAAATTTAATTGATAATATTATTAATAATTAAGTAGAAAAATACAATTTCCTGAATCTGTCCAAGTGTTGTGTTTATTTGAAACTACCATTGATCGAAATTGCTGGTCAGTCTTTGGGCGTATTATTAAGTATGTAACAAAATTTTTTCTGTCTGTCGTATTACAGTTTTTTTTTTTTTGGCATAAGATCTATATACTCCAGGTCACAACGGATGGTTTACCCCACATTATTCAAAGTAATGTTATTTATGAATTTAATTGTCAGTGTGTTGCTGGCTATGTGGGTCGAACCTCCTTAAACTTGCAGACATGCATAAATCAACATACTGGCAGAATTTAGACTAGGCAAGCCAGCTCGTTTGTGTTCCTCTTTTGTTTTGGAATCTGCCATTGACCAACATCTAATTGAAAATCCAGCTTTTGCCAATGTCTATAAAATTGATTGTTTCAGAATACTGTACTGGGTTGACTCAAAATTATTTAAAGAGTTTGGAGTCACTTACAATTTTTTCATACAAGCCGTCGCTTTGCCGACAGAATGAATTTATTAAATCATTAGACTTGCTTGAAGATATATTTTAATCGTTCTCACACTCCCCTACATCTCAACTGTACATATATTTTATATTAATGTGTACTTCACAGGAATTTCAATTCTTCTTTTCTCTCTTTTTTCTTTTTTTACTCATATATCTCTGAGTATTTGCATTTAGTGATAATTTAACCTAATTTAATTCGTTTTTTTTTTTTGCATCTTTTGATATCCAACGATAAACGCCTGATGAGTTTGTTGGTGAAAGGCGCCTGTAGGGTTTGTTCGTATATTATTTTCAAAGCACTGTATTGATTTTGTATCGTTAAAAAGTTATTTTTAAAAGTTATATATGAATATATATTATATATATATACTAGCGGGGCAACCTGGCGCTGCTCAGGCTCATATAAACAATGATGAAATTTAATTTGATTTTGAATATATTTATTATTGTTAGGAGAGAGGAATTTGTAATATTTGTGATTCTCGTTTTCAAATACTACTACTGCTATTATTATTATTATTATTATTATTATTATTGACTAAAGTACTCTTTTCAACAAGAAATGTAGCTTATGAACATCATTTCTGCCACATTCACTCGTGATAATAAAATGCTATATCGCATTGATGAGCAACACCATCACAATTGCTACATCTAAAAAGGAAGCTGTTCATATTATTCTCCCTAATCATTTAGTCCTAACACCGCTACCAGTTGAGACCAGGACTAATTCTTCATTTTCTAACGTTACTATGATTACACCACCCTGGGTTTTCTATGTATATTTACTGGTTTAAAATAAAACACTATAAAACTTCCAGAAACGATTTTCAAACAGTAAAAATTACAAAAAGTTCTCAACTGTATCTTAAGTTTATCAAGAAAACCTTTAAAAATAATCTCATTATGAGACTATAATTAAAATATCAATATACAATAATACACATAAATATTGATAATAATTCTGAGTAATAATAATAAAAGAATATGAAATAATAACATATACACAGATGTATAGGTAGATTAATGGTCTTTATGACACAATATATATATGAATATTTTTATCTATATATATATATATGGGTGTATATATATTACTGTAGATATCCAAGCATACTAAAAGCTAAAATTGCCATCATTTAACAAGCTTTAATATTTTAACTTATTAAAATACAAATTAGAATAAAATTGAAATACAAATTAATAATTGATTTAATTAAACCAGTAAATATACATAGAAAATCAATAACTTCACTAAGACGAACAAATATCTTGTATGTGATATTTGTGTGTTTTTCCGTGTACATTTATATATATAAGTTTGTCTGCTCATATATAGGCTTATAGTATTTGTACTCGTTTTTATGTATGTGTGTGTATATGTACACACACACACATACACACACACACATATATATATATATATATACATATATATGTGCATAAAGAAACAAAATAAAAGACAAAATTAATAATATTTAATAAACTTAAATATTCCCAACTATTAAAATATAAATTAAATAAATTAAACATCCAATCTGATACAAATAAGAAAAGGTTCAACGTTAATTTCAAAACAATAGACGTAAATAAAAAATAAGAAGAAATAAAAATTAAATAAAAATTGAAATTTTATTGACTGACTAGTTGACCAAAGTTAGTTGAACTTTTTCAATAGCTGAAACACCTCTAAATGACCTGAATTGGACCTTCACTATCGCCCCATCGATAGCCGTGACAACCGTGTTTACTCAGCTTCCATTTCTCTCTCCCCTACTGTTTTCACTCACACCCTCCATATTATTATATTACTCCCTCCTCCTTACTACTTCCCGCAACCTTAAACTACCCTTTCAACTCTCCCTTTTTAACCCCTCCCCCTTCTTTTAACAGAAACTAAATCTTCTGAATCAATTTAAACCCATAAGAACTTTAATTTTTGCCCATTGCCAGTCATGGCAAATTTTATCTCCTCAAAATTTGCAAAGGGCTGGAACCTTTTTAATTTTTGTACCTTAATTTTTCTTGCCTGATGATATCTAATATGATTGAAACGGTCTGCACATCGTAGCAAGATATGACTGTATTTACATTAAAAAAAATCAATATATATATATATACATATATATATATATATTGTGCCGATACGTCCCGGTTGAAAAATCCCAAAAGGGAATTTGTCCCCGGAACACACCATAAAATAAAAAATGTGTGAGTGTGCCGGCCATAGAATTATCACGACCAAGTAGCACTTTACCTAGATTCTGGACAGTAATTCCGTCGTGGAATGTTCTTATGAGATTCACGGTTGACGAAATACGAGGCAATAAATAACGGAACAACACAGTCATATATATATATTATACGCATGTCATTTATTGTGCATTAAAATTCAACAGCAAAGGCAAAATATTCAAAGAAAATAATAATAAAAGAAAACATGCAGATAGCGTCCAACGGGTCAAAAAGCAAAAGCGGGGAGGGGGGCAACGGTAAAGTAAACTCTTCAAATAAACATATCCTCTTCTCTTTCCTTCCTTTTTTATCTTCTTTTTAGTCATATGAGGCTGTGGAAATTATTCAAAATAAGAAAAAACAAATCAGTCCAACGAGTCGACATTTATGAAGTATGGGGGTGGGGTGACGATATTGAACAATACTTAGCTGTGAGGACATGCATTCAACCGATGGTTAGGTATCTGATAAATGTCAATGTTCTGATTTTGAAGTGTGGGGCAGTCCCACTTCGCTGGCGTGTGATTCGATGTCCTTCGAGGTTCGTTTATCCACTTGACTTCCCTTATTTTTCATTTACGTTTTTTTCTCAACCACCGAGGTTGGGACGTCTCATTCCCACATATTTGAGCCAAGGTGCATTCATAGTTTTGATGTATTCCCTTTTCGGCTCCAGGAATAAGACTCAGTTGAGAGGGTCGCCATTTCACCGTATAAATTACATTGCTGATGTTCATCGCGTCTTCTTGTCCTCCCCACTCAGGGATGTATCCCATTCCAATATCTCTGAGCCAAGGTATATTTGCATTCTTTGACATATTCCCTTTTTGGTTCAAGGAATGAGATTAAAGTTGAGTGAACTTCCAATTTGCCGGGCGAATCATGTTGGCTGTCGTCAGTCGCATTTTTATTGTCAACATTTGTTTGGCAATGTGATCAGTTCCATTTCTTCAGACTGACTCTCCTGTTTCTTTTTCGCGCGTAATTCCTGCTAAAAATCTTTCTCTTCCCCTTTTTCCTGCACGCTGCTTCGTTTGGGGTGGAGGTAGGGTTTCTCGTCATGGCCTTGACAAATGTCTTGACGAATGACTTGGTGGGAGGGAGATGTGAGAAGAGGATGGGAATGGGGTGTCTAACTCACTTCCTTTCATGGGTATACACGTGGATATTTCGTTGTTGAAGTCTCGATAGCAATGGGAAATAATTTACGTGACTCAAATAAGAATTCATTCCTGAAAAATATCGTTCAATCACGAAACCCTACGCATTTTGTCGTCGGATAAAAAAAACTAATTTATTGAATTGCAACATATCTTTCTTTTCATTTTGAACTGCTTCATTGGGTACATTCTCAACTTGAAATGATTTATGTGTCTCAAATAGGAATCAATTCCGATTGGTTGTAATGAAAAGACTAACAAAAATTAATGTTCAAAGTATCAAAATTTAATCAAGTATACATAAGCGGCCAATTGATTTGTCATATGGAGCACACTAAAATCAAAAGATACACATAAAGTTATGAACAGTGCATAGAGCTCGAGCAAAGCTAGGCTGAACTGCTAGTATAATATATATATAATATACTATACCACAATTAAAATTCAAATATGAGCTGGTAAAACTATAGAGAAATAAAGGCGAAGCAAATGAGGTATAGGTTGTTTAAACAGTTACATTTAATTTAGCTTAAATTTGCAGTTTGTTAAAAAATTACAAGTATGGACTTTCTTTTGGTTGCACTGTATATAAACATATATAATATATATGTAATATGTATATAATACATACACTTAAAAAATATATATATATATATATATATATATTGTAGAAAAAAATTTCCCACAAGATAGTAAACTAAGTAAGATAATTAATAAAAACACTGTTAAGCTATCCTTCTCAACGTCTTCTAACTTAACAAGTACCATAATTGGGTCAAATAACACAAAATTAAACAAATTTTTGAAAAACAGATAGAACAGAAAATGAATCTAACAATGTAAAAGAATGTAACTGCCAAGACCCTAATGAATGTCCAATGTGGGGGAAACTGTTTAACTTCAAACATAGTATACAAATGTGAAGTTATAACAAATAATAAAACTAAAGTATATCTGGGGAGCACCGGAACTTGCTTTAAGGACAGATATCGTAATCATCTAGCATTGTTTAAAAATGAAACTGAGAAAGAAAAGAACACCAAAAATAACGAAATCAACAACAATGTAAATAAAAATGAAAACAACGGTAGAAAGTATCATAACAATATTGACAACCACAACTACTATAACGAAAATAGAAACAGAACCAATAGTAATAGCGAAAACAACGGGAAAAAAACAAAGAAAAACTCAACCATTTTAGCAGTATGGATTAAGGAACTAAAGGGAAATAAACTGAATATAAATTAAGATGGTCAATAATTGATAAGGGGGGAAAATATAAACCTAGCAAATCGAAAAGATGCAACTTATGTATATTAGAATCTTACCATTTACTAATAGCAAAAGAAAAATTATTAAACAAAAGACTAGATGTAATCCACGGGTGTTTGCACAGAAACAAATATTTGATTTCACGCACTAGAGCAGATTAGGAAAAACAAAATGCAAGGGAGATAATTCTAGATTTAAAAAAATGATACCATGAGAGTGACCTCCCCTGCATCGGGTAATATAATACGAATTCAAGCAAAAAAAAAACAATATTAAAATAAACACGCATAAATATAGGAATAAAATTATGTAAAATTATATGATAATTGGGAAAAAACAAATAGGAAAAACAGGGAAAATTAAAACAAAAATAAATAATTAATTATTATTAAAAAATAGAAATACGAAAGTACGGGTTCAAATGGAAAACTATCTTTACATAACACCAAAAGATGGAGAAAGTGAGGAAGCATGGCTGTATAAATCTTTTTACCCGAATACGATGTCCAGCATGTTAAAAATATACCATTTGTTGTAAAAATCTAATGGATAAACATCTGAAGAAGTTGGTGAGGAAAAGATATTTTTACGGAAACATAAATCGTAAAATTGCTAACTCATTAATGAAAAACGACTGTAATGGAAAAATCCAGGAAATAAACGAAGGTTATAAAAAAAAAAAACGTGAGTCTTTGAATTTTCAACAAAATTTTACACTATATATATATATATATATATATATATATATATATAATTAGTTGTTGTTTTTTTAAAGAAAGCCAGCAGAGTGTTCAATTATAAGGAAAATCCGAAAATAAGAGCGTATTTATATATATTATTTTGTCTACAGAAAGTTTTTTACATGAGACAAGTCATTGGTACCGTCGGTTTCAAACCCGATGATTAGGACCGTTTTAGATACCCATATCAAGAGGACCGTTTTAGATACGCATATCAAGCTCTCGTCAGCCAACACTCATCTGTGAGATGAGTATTTGCTGACGAGAGCTTGATATGGGTATCTAAAATGGTCCTAATCATCGGGTTTGAAATCGACGGTACCAATGACTTGTCTCATCTAAAAACTTTCTGTAAACAAAATAATATATATATATATATATATATATATATATATATATATATATATATATATATAGAGAGAGAGAGAGAGAGAGAGAGAGAGAGAGAGAGAGAGAGATGGCCGAGCTGAAGAGTAAATTATCTGTTACTGTCTATCCATCAGTTTAGCTAATTATCTGTGTATCTATCTATCTATGTATCTGTTTATCTATCGATGTATCTATCTATCTAATTGGCGAAGTAAACAAGACATAAAACTATGCTTTGATAAGTTTATCAAAACATGTCAAACCTTGTCAAACTCGGAAAGGTATCCGAGCAGATGTCTGGAAGTTCACGTATCCCATGTTACATGTTCCGGTTTAACATGCATAGTGTTGAGTGTTGAGTTGGATATTGGAACGTCTTTGTCCAACATATTCCAGATCTATCCAAGGATAGATGACATTCTCAGATTGGCCAAAAGACAGAGAGGCCAACAACACAGTTTAAAAGGTATGCCATAATTACACGTTTGACACACAAACATCAACATGTAGATGAGCTGTAAAATAGAATGTCACGTATATATATATATATATATATATATATATATATATATATATATATATATATATATGTATAGATAGATAGATAGATAGATAAGACAACATATGGTCCAAATAGTGAAGAACCACAGACGTTCAGTTAGGCCACGTATACACTCAAGCACACGACGATACCACACCATGCAAATACGTATACGAGGGGTGTGCAATAAGTAATGCCCCTGACCCACTTCCCATAGCAGTAGAACAACGAAACTTGGCACAGTTATTAGTCTTTCTCTACATAGGAACCACCCAGAGTTATACATTTCTCCCATTGTTTGATGCAGCTCTGGAGACCATTTTTGTAGAACACCCCAGGTTGGTCCTCCAACCACGATGTGACTTCAGAAATCAAGCTGCATCATCTGGGAAACACTTTCCTTTCAAAAACAACTTCATGGCTGGGAAGAGGTGGAAGTCAGAGGGTGCAAGGTCAGGAGAGTAGGGAGGATGAGGGAGGATTTCATAACCACACGCCCGTGCTTCTGATCTGGTGACAAGCGAGTTATGAACCAGAGCGTTGTCCTGCAGGAGGAGGGTACCTTTGCTGATCTTGCCCCGCCTCTTGATTTTGATAGCTTCCCTTAATTTCCTCAAAAGTGAAGCATAATAGGCTCCTGTAATTGTGGTACTCTTTGCCAGGAAATCTGTCATCACCACCCCGTCCTAGTCCCAGAAGACTGTGAGCATGACCTTGCCAGCGGAGGGCTGCACCCTTGCCTTCTTTGGAGGTGGTCAGTCCAAGTGCTTCCACTGCATTGACTGGGATTTAGTCTCTGGATCATAGTGATGGACCCAGGTTTCATCCTGTGTCATCAGTCTTTTGAAAAACTTTTACTCATCTTCTTGGCACATCTCCAAATTCATCCTCAAGCACTCGACGCGTTCTCGCTTCTGGAATGGTGTGAGCAACCTGGGAATCCATCTGGCAGACACCTTATACATATGAAAATGGTCATGAATGATAGTTTCCACAGACCCTGTACTAATCTTGACATCTTGGGCTATTTAGTGAATAGTAATGCGCCGATCTTCCAAAATGGCAGCCTCAACTTGACGGACAGATGCCTCATCAGCGGCAGAAGGGAGGCGACCAGATCTGGGAGCTGTTTCCACAGACTTCCGGCAATGTTTGAATTCACGATGCCAGCGTTTTACAAGGTCATATGATGGGGCATTATCACCATAAGTTTCTTTCATTTCATCAAAAGTCTTCTGTGGTGTGTGTCTTTTCAAATACAAAAATCGGATCACTGCTCGACATTCAACAGCCTCCATTTCACACCTGACTCAATTCAAACACCCGTAAAACAGAAACCACAATTATTTCAGAGCTGTAATTTGCCACATAACCCGTAGAGATATAAATCATTGCACATGCAAAATTTCAGCTAGATCAGACAACTGGAAGTGGGTCAGGAGCATTACTTACTGCACACCCCTCGTATATACGCGTGATTGTATGTACAGGTGTGTTTAGTTAGTAAAGAATATACAGATAATATATAAACCCCACAATGTAATATGTTCATGTTTTAGTATAACGACAATGTACAGCGATTTGGTACCCCACAACGTAACACACACACACACACACACACATACGCACACACACACACACACATACGCACACATTAGCACTTTTCAGAAATCGTTTGAAATTTGAGATGTTATCAGACATTTAATAAAGTCAAATACATTTTTTCTTTTAAAAAAATTAATTACTTAAAAGAAATAAATTAGCAAGCTTTCAACCATACAAGATTTTCCTCAAGCTTTTTTTTTTTTTTTGTTAATCATTTTTATTCTGAGAAATATAAATATCTCTTAAGAGAGAGAAAGAGAGGAGGAAATATAAAAGTACTTGAATTCTCTCATGTCAATGACATATCTTTCTATTAAAAACTCACTTGTGTTCATAATTTTCTAGTGTATCCTGTTTTGAATAACTGTAATATCCTATTTCTTTAAATCACGTTTTACACATGAAGCAATTAACATGACTTGCAGATTCTTGTTTGCTGACCACAATTGATTCCTATAATATTTATAACACACTATAACGTAGGTCTTACCTAAAATACACACATTATCTAAATGAGTCTTGTGTTTGCATGGGATCTTGGATATTTGGACTAACACATGTTTTGGTCAATTATTTTTTCAAAGAAGGAATTCGGAGCTAATTCATGAAATAAGTAAAATAAAAATTTAATTCATTTAAAATATGGAATTAAGTGAAGTTGTCAGCCATCATTAACGATAACCTGAAGGCTTTCTTACGAGTCTTCTTGGGCCACATTATCAGCCCTGAAGGTATATCTTCCTTACCTGAAAAGATGAAGGCTTTACAAGACCTTCAATTTCATTTCACTAAGGCACTTTCTCTGTTGGTTGAACTGTGTAGATCTTCTGTCTCCTCTTTCTGTTACGTAACAGGAAGAAGAAAAATGGGAAGATTTCCTTGAAAACTTTTAATAAAGTGAAGCAGAAACTCATCATAAGGTTGTCTTTGACACCTTACACAGTTTAACACACTCTGGACTCAAAGCCACAGTGAAGCTGATTACAGCTAGATTTTTCTGGCCAAATGTCAGGCATGATATTACTGTATTTCCTGCCAAAAGTCAAAGATGAACAAGCATATCCGTGCATCTCTTGGAACATTCAGCACTCCAGATGCTCGATTCATATTGATCTGTTTGGACTATGGCCGGTCAATCATGGATTTACTTATCTCCTGACCTGTATAGACCGTTTCACAGAGTGGCCTGAAGCCATTCCCCTAAATGACATTTTGACTGAATCTTTAGCGCAAGCCCTTATATCAGGCTAGACATTGCATTACGGAGTGCCCACAACCATTACCACTGACAGTGGTGTATGGTTTGAATCTCAACTATTCAAGGAACTTTCCAGGATTTTAGGGATCAAATGTATTCCCACAACAAGCTGTCACTCTGCTTCTAATGGGATGATAGAACATTTTCATTGCCACTTAAAAACAGCATTACGTGCTTATTCCAATCAACAGTGATGAAGGGAATATATACATGCAATTCTGAATTTTTTAGATGAGATGTGAATGCTTGTGTTCTGTTGATCAATTGAACTATTATTCTCACCTTGAGTGTTATTAGCACAACGTTTCGGTCGCTGCAACCTGCGACCTTCTTTGGGTGTTGAAAACATGCTTCTTTTTCTCTTCCCTTAATAGAGAAAAAGAAGCATGTTTTCAACATCCGAAGAAGGTCGTAGGCTGTAGTGACTGAAACGTTGTGCTAATAACACCCAAAATGCGAATAATAGTCCGATTAATCAACATTACACAAGCATATAGACCTGTTTCTATGTTGGCTATCACACAACTATCAAAGAGGACCTGGGATACTCTCCAACCAAACTTTTTCGCAGAAAATAAATATTTTGCCCCCTAAAATATAAACATTTTTCGCAACATCTTTAATTCATCAACAAGGAGCACAACTGTTTACTGAAAAATTATAAACAACAGGATGCAGTGACTTAGTTTACAAAACATTGTAGTCTACATTGCACTGTAGAGAATATACTGTTGATTTTATAAAAATATTTTATATCTATAATGGCTTACATTAAAGTTTAAAATTCAAAAGTCAAGTTTAATGCTCTAATTATTCTCTAAACAGAAACATTTATTTTGAACGCATCCTTGTAATATCAAAGAACCTACTGTTGATTTTATACGTCTAGCCTTTTGGCTTGTGTGGTGATAAAAGTTCTCAAATGCACTTGTGATGTTAAACTGTGTAAGGTGTTATTGCCTGTTCCTTCTTTCATTGGATTATTTCGATTATCGATATTTATCAAAGACATTCCAATACAAAACCAGTCTTAGAACACCGCTAGACACATAAAGTACCTTCATGTAAAATTTCATAAAAATCAGCGCAGGCGTTTTCATAAAAAACGAACCATATATATATATATATATATATATATATATATATATATATATATATATATATATATAATAAAAATTACAATAAGTTTACCAAGGTAATCAAAATGGTAAACTTAAAATATATTATAAATATTAAAGAGTTAATATTTACAAGTAAAATAAACTCAGCCAGATGTAAAAGCTCAATAAAACCGAAAAGGAAATAGAGCTTATAATATGAACAAATGATTAATAAAACATGTTAAAAGACATCTTGAAAAAGAGTTAAAAACATATTTAATTTTAAAAAAGGAAACACAAGATAAGTGGATAGTCCTTAATCCGCGTTTTGTTTCCTTTTTTAAAATTAAATGTTTTTAACATGTTTTATTAATCATTTGTTCATATTATATATATATATATATATATATATATATATATATATATATATATATATATATATATATGTCATCCACATACAGTATTGTTTCGTTGTATCACAACTTGTAGGGGACTAGGATATATAAATACCCCAATCCCGTTACAAAAGAATAATGAAACGAATGGGAATTGAAGGAAACAAAGACTCAAGTAATGGATAAGATAAACGTCGTTTATTTGCTGTTGAAAGAAATGAACATTTTAGTTATAACATGTCCGCGCGTATGTAACCAATGTCCGTTGCAGGACTGGTGTTGTAGCAAGAAAAGGAAATGTGTTTTCATCTCAAGTTTGGGTCATTATTGTTTGTTTGCGCGTGGGAATTGAAGTGAGTGTTGTAGTGGAAATGAGAATCCAGCGTGTATGCAAGGAAGAGGATATTAGAGTTGTCATCAGTTAGTAGTCAGCTACGCGAAGGTGTTCTTAGTGGCCAGTAGTAGATGGAGAGAGAAAGAGGGAGAATGTATACATACAGTCATTAGCTCGTGCCCCATACATAGTAGGAAGTGGGCGTGAGATGCGCGTGCGCGTGCGCCGAAACGGCGGCGGCTTGTTCGCCCAACCTCTCTAGTTGAGAGTTGGTCCTAAAAAGAGGATTAGAAACAGCTTGTCTCCATGTTTTATACTCGCTACTGGAGTGTCTTTTGCGCATGTGTATTTCCTTAGAAAGCGGAAGTGACGTCGTCCATGTGTGTGTTCGTGTTCGTGTGTGTGAGTACATGTGTATACGTAAGCGTGTGTGTATATATACGTGAATGTGAGTGTATGTACGCGGACGTGAATATGTGTACATGTGTGGACGTGGACGCGTATGTTTGTGTGCGCGTATGTATATGACAGCTTGAAATATGAATGTGTGTTTTGTGTGAGACTTGGAAAGGGCTCGTACAAACTCATCAGTGCGGCTAGACATACACTTTTCTCCAGCCAAGGAACGAACCTACAACCGTCGCATTGACAGTCGGCTGCTCTCAGGCTACGAATCAGTGCCGTAAATATTTCTCCTAAATCCACACTCGCCCGTCGAAACAGTAAAATATATATATATATATATATATATATATATATATATATATATATATATATATATATGTATATATATATATTAAACCCCAGGGATAAGGCATTAAAATTAGTAATAATATACAGCAAATAACATTATAAATAACACCGTAAGGGGCAAATACCGTAACCAGGGTCCGGAAAAAACATCATATTTCACATCGTAAGCTGGAAAAAACCCTATCCTTGGGCCACCCAACCCACCGTATCCCGGGATTCTACAGTATATATATATATATATATATATATATATATATATATATATATATATATATATATATATATATATATAAGGGGAGGGGTTTAAATGATTTTCTATTCATGTATTCATGTATTAAAGTGGGATTCACTTCGCATAATAAAATCCTTGTAAAATTAACACTGTAACGAAAATCCCGAATTTCTACGTGCGAATATCAAAAGCGAAACGGATTCTACTCACAACGGAAAATTCATTTTCGTTTCTGCGAATTTAAAAATTCCAATTAATCAGACGGTACTCTTGCTCTTTACGGCCGTGCTGATAAAGTTATTTTTTTTTTTTTTTTTTAGTAATCCATTCTTAACATGAGGAGAAAAAATTAAATTTAACTTATAAATCTTATCTAAAAATAGAACGGTTCGTAAACTGTAGAAATACTAACCGAAGGACCAAAATAAATATAAAGGTATTTCAGAGTTGACCGACTACAATATGGTAGCCTTCAAGTCCAATGTAAACAAGTTCTTGTTGAGCCGCCCCCGCCCCCTTAAATAATCAAATTCTACCCAATTTACACCAGTGACCTTACATTCATTCCCTTATCATCGAGTGGCCATCGGGCCTTGATAAATGGTGACTTCCTTGGAAAAAAAAAAAAAAAAAAATAAGGTATTTGAACATCTTTTCGTAAATTACGCCGGAGAAGCTGTAGAAGTAGCTCAAACAAAGTCACCAGATTAATACGGATGGCCTAAAGAGTAATAATCTGAACTTCGTCAGAAGTAAATTTTTAGAAATTAAAATATATAGATAAATATGTTCCACATCAGAAAGCATGTTTTCTATACTAATAATTAATTTTAATCCTGCAGAAGGTTTTAATTGAATAGATGTAACCGTTTCAAATGACCTCGCAACGTGTAGTTTGAGGCCAATTTCGAAATAAAAATTAGTTTATTTAAAAATTATTAAGAATATGAACTTTTTCAACCTTTTCGAAAATTTATTAGTCGGAGCTTACTTAATTTTTTAGTTAGTAGATACAAAAATTATCAATTATTAAAAAAATAAAAAAAATAGTATCAATGTGAACTTTCCGTATATCATATAAACTATCGTTAGTTATATTTATTTTGCGCAGTCGAATGAATGAAAGTGTTTGTTTATTTTTCGTTTGTTTGCTTTTATATTGTTTATATAGTTTGATATGTAAATAATAATAATTAATGATTGTTAACGTAGACAAAACATGCATATATCCATAGTGAAACAAATATTCTTAAAAAATATATATTGAAAGCTTACCTTTTTTTTTCTTTTTTAACAATACGACGACGCGCGAGGAAGGTTCAAAATGCGGCAATGTCCGTAGTAAAAACCATAAATATTAGTACATCAAAAAACTAAAAATGTTCTCAATTAAATTCTCCAATCTTTAAGAAATTAATTAACTTTCATTTATTTTTCCAAAATAGAAAGGGATTGTTTATATAACGGAACTACTTTATAAAAAAAAAAAAAATGAAAGAAAGAAAGAAGGAAAGAAAGAAATACGCATGTCGCATCTCAAACAAGAAAGAAGAGAGAGGTAAAGTGTTCGAATCTAATTGCCTTTCCATGGTCTTAAAGTTAAACACAAGGTCAGTGAGATTGACCTGTCCTTACAGTAAAGGCTCGTCGGAAAGCTAATGACCTGAATTATGTAGTGGGAGTGGGCTATGTGACATTTGCCTTTAAGGTCGCGCATTATTGTTTCAAAAAGTGGGAGATTACTTTTCTGTTTTAATTTAACGTGAAATGAGCCCCTACTTTATGGCCACCTTATAATAATCATTCAAAAGTGAATCATTATATTCCGATACCCATGTTAAACTGAATTGTATTTCACATCTGGAGACACCATTTATGACAAAATGATCCTTAGGTGTTATTCCTATTTACTTGCCTCCCCACGAGGGCAGATTTAGAAACAAGATCGGTTTTTAATATGGGGGAAAACCCAGCTTCCCAAAAAGGGGCACACTGGATAGGAACAAAAATAAAAATTGCCTCAGTTATGAAGGATTTCTCCTCCATTGACTGACAAGAGAAAAGGTGAAGTGAAATATCAGAAGAGATACTATACTTTGCGTTATATATTTTTTTATTTTCCAGAATGTACAAAAAAAGAAAAACCAAAAATTTGGCACAAGGCTACTCAAAAGGGGGGGGGGAGGTATCTGTGGTCATCCTCGTTACTGTACTTTGGCTTGTCTATGTTGATCCTAGTTAAATTTATTATTCACTACAATACTTCAAGCACACCGGTTTTTGTTCTACATAAGATTCTCAAAATCATATCGTGTGTGTGTGTTTTCTATAATGGATATATCGCACCTGTCCGCTTAAATGTAGTTATGTATGTATGTATGTATGTATGTACGTATGTATGTA
Organism: Euprymna scolopes; assembly: GCF_053919585.1. Classification (NCBI taxonomy): domain Eukaryota; kingdom Metazoa; phylum Mollusca; class Cephalopoda; order Sepiida; family Sepiolidae; genus Euprymna; species Euprymna scolopes. Next base: position 34,349,563 of record NC_136482.1, read on the forward strand.
TGTATGTATGTATGTATGTATGTATGTATGTATGTATGTATGCCTATGTATGTATGTATGTATGTATGCCTATGCCTATGTCAGGTCATGTCATGTGCTACTGGTACCATGTAACCCAGTACTACCTGCCTCATGGTCGGGTCACTGGCGACTAAACTGGTTCCCCCACCAGACTTGTTTGGTGAGGAGGGCGGCTAGTCTCCCTGAAGGATTAAAAACAAGACCTTCCAAAGGGCGAATGAACTCTTTTCTGGGTCAACGGCCAACTAGCACCGTGTATATTTGTGTGTGTGTATATGTGTATTGGGGTGGAGAGGGCTCCCGTAAGCCGTGGTGAAGGCAACCTTTCTAGGAGAAGCAAATCTCTGATTTAAAAAAACCATAAAGCGGAAGACCTTTACCCGCATAAAGCTGGTCTGCAGTTTAATTTGTTGCTGGCTATCTTGCTTTTGCTTGTTGCTGGATCTCAACATTTTGAACCGAGAGAGAGACTTAGCTGTTGTACAAAGCTAAGACTGTAACATCATATTTGTATAGATACTCCCTCAGCCTGTCTGAGGGAGTGGCACTCGTCTGACAAGACGTTGCAATCATCATGTATGCCTAAAACTTTCGCCAGGGCGACGGATTTTCACGAGATCAGTATCGTTTTGAAGCTCGGTCCTTCGGACGACAAATATTGAAAAATTGGCTAAAAACATTAATTCCTTCACCCTCAACTAGGCACTTTTCTACAGATAGGGGTCGCTTTTTTCGCCGATATTTTCAAAAGTCATCCCCTCTTTTCGATTGACTAGCCTTAATTTAAACCTTCATCACTTCCAGTTTGGTGCTGGACGCAACAGCGAAGACGTCATGTTCCTCCCTACTTTTTTTTCTCCTTTGTGGTACGGGTTCGAGTCTGCCTGCCTGCCTGCCTGCTACCACTTTTTTTTTTTTTTTGCTCAACACACATCTCCAAGCACCCAGGCTAGTTATATATATAAACAAACAATAAAATACATTGGTAAACATAGAATTATATAAAACGTCGTTTTGTTGTATTGCATTGATTTAGCTCCTTGCCAAAATGCCAAGAATATTTTAGTATTGCATAAATGTTAAAGACTGCAAATAAAACAGTCACTGATGTGATTACAGACTTGAGAAATCAGATCATAAAAGAAGAGTTTATCCTGAACTTTTTCACATCCACTTATCCAACAGTGTCCTATTCATTCTTTAAGTGTGACCAAACCAACAAAGTCTGTTCTGCACATATCTCCGTATACTATCCAGATTTAATCTTCTCTCTGAGGTCATTATTACTAAGCCTGTCTCATATTACACATCCATCGTATCTTTCTCTATAATTTCTCTTCATGAAACGCATGTCCTCAATCCGTTATCATTTCTAAACGGCAACAGAAGCCTTAATAAGCGATGACTTGTTAGTAAATGTACTAAAAATAAAAACATGCACTACGTATACACATCTGATAGACAGCAGTATGGTAACCCTTTGCTGTTTAAATATTTATTTAAGAAGAAAAATCACAAATTTTACAAAATTTTAGGGTTAAAATTATATAAAACAGGCAACTAATTCTTTTTAAATGTGGCATGAGGCCAGAAAGGGTGTGGGGGGGAAGATGGGTGTCGGGGGTCGTCCACTTGTCTATTCCCTATCACTAGTTGCAATCACCACAATACCGCATTCACTCTAGGAGTTGGATCTACTTAAAGCCCCAGATGACAATATTTACAAGTTTTTTTTGTTTTTTTTTTAACAATAAAATTATATACAATGACTTTTTTTTTTTTTTTTTTTTAATATAATGACTTTATATTTACAATGCAATAATGACAAAATGGAAATTGTGATGTGTATGATATATGTGGATGAAATTGTGATGTGTATGATATATGCGGATGATGGGCGGGGATAATGAGAGCCTTAAAAACACCCCAAAATAAAGAAAAATAACAGTAATAAAAACAAAGGAGCACTTCCTAAGAGGGAGTGGGCACAGCTACGGACAAAATAAAGGGGGGGGAGGGATATTCGGTGACCTCCAAGAAAAATAACATCGGGACGGGTTTGGACTAAAATAAATTAATCAGGACTGGGCTTCTTTGGAGGTATCCTAACACCTAAAAATAAAAATTGGGGACATGGAACTCATTTATACCAACTAGCTAAAGGACTGATCCACTACGGGATTATCTTGATCTGGTCTGGGGGGTTGCTTTTACGGTCGGCGTGTGCCATGCCTACGCAGGGAACACGTACTCAAGCCTGTTTTGTACAAACACACATAAACTAGCGGTGTGAATCCACCTCCTACTAAACTGTGAGCGAGATAACCTCCTTCTATCGCATCTGATTTTGATTTTAAGTTGGTGTTTAAAATACAAAATCAGATCCCGATGAGAAGGCGGCTCCCCCCCCACGCCCTATCTCTATGCGTGAAACCCACACTACCAGTCTAGCTACGGCCAAGGTCGCTAGGAACACCATTCGTTCCTCCCTAGGCCACAAGGGATCTGCGTTGTAGACAATGGATGCTAAATCCAGGATCGTCACCTGATCGGGGATGATGCGAGCCGTGACCTCACTGACATACTCCCAGAATTCACGGAGCTTGGAACAATATAAAAAGCATGTTCTACGGTTTCTAAGCTATCCTCCTCGCACCGTGGACAAAAGGGACTAAATACCATACCAATTCTAAACAGTATGTCATTGAGGGGTAGAGCGTTTCTAACCAATCGCCAGGTCAGGGAAAATTCGGAATTGTTAAGGTATCCCCGGCCTGGCGCCCAATTCCATAGAGAGCGAACCTCCCCCTCCAACAGCTGCAGCCGCTCCCCAAGCGGGTCCGAAGCGGTCCCCACCACTAATCCCCGATATAATGCCCTTCTAGGCTGTGCAAGGTCCAAGGACCCTGGCATCGCTCTAAGCGCATTTCGGCATTCGTTGAAGAATCTTGATTGCCCTCTCGGCCTTCTTTGGCATTCAATTAAATGATTGGGGATAAGGTCGGGAAAAGCTGCACCGACCGCGGGACCCCAATCAGACTCCTCAATCAGAGTTCTACCCAGCAACGCCAACCTTTCAGCATTTTTGTGGCTAGCCAGGTCAGGCATCCCCAGGCCCCCATCTTCAAGACGTTGAGTGCAGACCTGTCTACGGACAAGCGGCCGTTGCTCATTCCACAACAGTAAGAAGAGCGCACGCGTTAAGGCCGCCATGCGGACCGCAGGCAGAGGAAGTACAGCCAATCGGTAAAGGATCAGCGGAAACACGTAAGTGGCGCACGCCTCCGCCCTACCTTTAAGGGACAATCCCCTTCGAAGCCAAACCCTCACAGATGCTTCAACCTTGGTCTGTACCTCCGACTAGTTCTTATCTAGACATAGACCGGGTCCAAACCAAACACCCAGAATACGGACCGGGCTATCCGTCCAGACAAATGCGCCAGGCCAAGCATTCGAGCCCCGCCAAGCGGCCAACTTCAGGCCAACGGATTTGCTGAGATTGACTACGGCCCCTGTAACTTCTTCATAACGCTTGAGAGCCTTAATCACCGTAATAATATCAACGACGCTCGAAACAAATACGGTGACATCATCGGCAAACGCGGAAACCCTGGCTCGTGCACCACCAGGAAGAGCAATTCCGCGCAGGGCCGGTCCAGCCACCCTAGTCCTCATTTTCCTAAGGAATGGTTCCAGCGCGAGGACATACAGCAAGGGCAACAACGGACACCTCTGTCGCACTGACCGAGAAACCGCGAACAGCGCCGACCGCACCCCGTTGATCTGCACAACTGCCGTCGGCCGAGCGTACAAAATGGAAATCCATCTGCAGAAGCCGAATCCAAATCCGGCGGTCTCTAAAACAGCCATCAGGAAATGATGATCCACCCTATCAAACGCCTTGGACTGATCCAAATTAATCAGCGCGGCTTCAGTGTCGTCTTCTAAATTTTCTATGACTGTACGTATCAAATGCAAATTATTTTGAATTGATCTTCCCTTCACAGCGTAATTCTGATCCGGTTCGACCAAGTCAGCGATAACAATCTGCAAACGATTTGCCAGCACTCGGGCCAGGATTTTTAAATCCATATTCAACAACGTGATTGGCCTAAAATCATCTATCCCCCCCAACATGTGTGTCGTTCTTCTTCAGAAGTGTGACCACTCCTTTGGTAACCTGACTCGGGATAGATCCCGTGTCAAACCAGTGGTTAAACACACCCGTCAGAATCAGAACAAACATGTGCGACATCCTCAAGTAAAGTTCGTAGGGTAGTCCATCAAGTCCTGGTGATCTGTTATAGGCGACCTGCTTCATAGCAGCTACAACCTCACACTCTGTAACCCGACCATCGCAACCAGCCGCTCGGGCCGCCTCCAGGCAGGGCGAGCCAGCCAAATAGTTGCCAAACTCCTGGACGCGGAGCCTGGACAGCTGCGCAATAAGATCTTCAAAGTGCACTCGAAACCGCTCGCAAATCCCCCGAGCCGACACTAAGAAGTCCCCTTCCGGGCTCTGAATTTTACGAATGTAGTTATCCGATTTGCGCCCGAGCGAATAGACTCGTTCGGCTTTGTCAACATTCACAGCTTCGTGATTGTTGTTTAGTAATCGCCGAAAATCTTTGAACTGATCTCACTTCTAACTGTTACAATTACACTAGCGCTTCTGAACAACTTCAACAGTATATATCAATATACTTTGTCCGCATCAGAGTTCTCATCCATCTCCATTCCATTACACTTCTTTTACGTATAAATTGTTTTTCTCAATCTATCAGTAATTCCACTTCACTTCTTGTGTACCCAATGCTTATAAACACCACAAGATTTTCAATTACATACAACTCTTTAGTAATTGTCTGTATCTTTCCTAGTGACATATGGCCGAGTGGTCCTAGACGTTGTATCAAAGTTTACAGTTACGCAAAGGTGCTGAGTTCAATCCTGAACGAAGGCAATGATAAGTAACATTCCAAACAGAGAATTAGCAACTATGTCCCAGAGCCTAAGTACCCCAGTAATAATAATAAAGGGTTGGGTTTGAGACTCCTAACAAACGGTTCCCCAGTTCGATACAAAACACCTGATGAAGGCCGGAGGGCAAAACGGGCGAAACGTTGTGTCTATAACAACCAAGACGAGGAAGTCAGTCCGACAATCTCAATCAATACAACTCCTTCTTCACAAATTAAGTAAGGTAACGTTAATCCTTCTGGGAAACTTTCCAACACTTCAATCTGTTTTTTTCAAACTGTTTTTTTTTTTTAATACTAATGAGTCACTGCTAATCAATGCCCCTGGGGTCCACTCAATGATAAGGGTTAAAAGCACTGACAGTTAGACGATAAGAAGATTGAAAACAATGACTGGAATGGGCAGAATATTACTTCAGAGATTTGGATATTTTTAAGTGTAACTAGCAAAACAAAAAAGGGGGGAAAGAAAAAATAATAAAAGATTTAAAGAATCAAATATACACCAAATAAATAAGGGTTACTTTTCGGCCTACCTTGATCAGTTGTTTGTGTTCTGATGCATCTCAGAAATTCAATACTTTTTACGAAATGTTGAATTTTTTGTTGACAAAATGGCTGCCCACGACATGAAAGTCACACTTTACCGTCGACATCTCTTTCGAATCTTTTTCTTCTTTTTCTTCATTTATCCATTCGTTATTACCCCCCCCCACACACACACACACTGTCTATGTTAGGAATGGCTTTCTAAATTTGCTTGGAAAAGAAGAAAAATTTGAATGAAAATCCCAAGAAAAGGTGTGATTCTCATGTCATCGATATCACTACAAACCCATATCTCCATCTTTATAAAGTTATGCATTTTTTTGTAGGTTTACTACTAAACTAACTGATCATTATGAATTTTAAAACACGGCTGTTAAATGTGGGGAGTACAAATGTGAGAAATATTTAGTTTAATTTTATGCAGAGAAAATATAAAAATTTAATCTCTGATTTTTATGAAATGCTAACAAATATGTATTAAACATCAATTAATAAATATTCCACAAATTTCAGTGTTTTTGTAATATTTTTTAATATTTTAAAGGGATTTTAGGGATCGTAGTTTGGGCACAGCCCTCCATTTGAAAATCGAAACATATCAGATTTACATTAAATTTTAATCCAATCATTAGATACTGATGAAGTAAGATTTCCTAAATTTCATTTTTTCCTTAAGAGCCTTAAGCCTTAAATTTTAGACTTTTTTTTAGAACCAAAATCATTACATGGATTTTGATCAAATTTAGAATAAGGATTCTAGATATAAGGTTTAGTATCTTGATTTTAATCTCCATGAGTGGATATAAATAAAAATGGTTCAAAACTGTTTTGTTCACGAATTTAATTTTACCCGTCCTGGGACGGGTATTCTTCTAGTTTTGTACAATAATAAGTATGATTAAGATTGATAATGTTGAGGGGGGGGGTAGCTAAGTGATTAACAACACAAGGACTGAAAACCTGGAATTTCCAAGTTTGAATCCAGTTTGTTTCATAGAAACGCTTTCATAAAAAGCAACACTTGTCCTTGTGTCTAACCCCCTAAACAGAATGTGAATAAAATAGCATAAAAATGAACGTTTACCTTAACTTCTGCCTATGGAAAATTCCCGGCAAGTTGCTCAGCATTTAAGATCCGAGAGAAAGTGTTATTTTTTTACAACTATTAAAATGTTTTTGTTTGTCATACAAGCATATTCATTTATTTTTTTTTTGTTGCAGTGAACAAAACTGAGCCATAACGGACATGGTATGTGATTCCAGATTATTTACAACTAATTAACAAAAGCTTCTCTTCCTGACATAAGTACCTCTTCTTGTGACCTCTAAAAGCTGTGATAAAAATAGACATGTGTAGAAAATTCCAATTCGAATAAAAGAAAATACTTGAAAACCATTGAAAAAAGAAAACACTGAAAACAAAGAGACCATTGGAGGCTGGAAGCTGAGTCTTCATTCAGGAGACCTAGTTAAAGGGTGCCACCTGCCATATTTATCAGTAGATGCCCTAACCCCTCCCAGAGGAAAGGAGAGGTACACGTTTCTTAACAGTAATATTCTTTTTCTTATAAGTATTTTTATTGTACCAATGCTTATCAAGGTCAGGAGACCACTCAAGGATACAGGTCAATGAGTTTGTAAGGTTACTGTTGAGGCAGATGAGGATTTGAGACATATTTGAAACTAGGCGAGTTTCTAACAGTATTTTGTCTAGTTTTTTATTTTTAACTACTTTTCCCACACTTGCCGTGTCAAACAGAGAGCCGGGCTCCATTTTTAATTTTCCAATACATCAGTAAACACTGTATGTTTTTCGAGCTGAATAAACATCTTACATTAAATAAAAACACTAAAAACATATCCAGTTAGGTAGAAAAGTAACTTATCTTTCCTTTGATAACATTTATTTGTTATATATTTGTTTTTTGACAACTTTTTCGAATCTATGTGTACAGTAATACAAAGACGAAATTCTCATCATAAAGGTTCTGAATAGATACATTTGATTCAAAATCTGCACAAATACTGAAAATTATTTACAGCGTTGTAGCTAGATAAGTTTTTGCTGTGAATATTTTATAAAGAGAACCCGAGAGTAGAGCTCAGTCGAGATTGTGTCTAATGTCCTGAAGAGAATGTGAATAAAATAAAATAAGATTGATAGAAATGAACGTTCTTCTGCTTATTGTTCAGCATTTAAGATTTTTTTTTTTTTTACACAGGCATCACCACATTATCAAGGCCAAGAGGCCACTCAAGTATAAGGGTTAAAGAGTGTACAGTAGAAATTGGAAAATATAGTAATCATTAGTAATGAAAATTCGGTAAATTTGTTAACTCATATGGAACGGCTCATCAAGAACTTATTTACGTTAGACTTGAAGACAACCATATTGTACTCAGCCGGAAAGCAGGAAAACGGAAGACAATTCCACAGGCATGCAGTTCTAAGAAAGAAGCTTTGTTCATGGAATCTACGTTTAGGTTTAAGCAGAGATAAAGAGTGGGGGAAATTATTGATAGTGTTTTCAGCTAGACGAGTGTTTCTTGTGAAAGTTTGGCGAGGGGGGGGGGCATAGACTGAAGCTCAGTTGAACACTTTCCATGAAAATAATGATACATCAGAGACAAGCTCGCAACATCTCTTCTGTGAGATAAAGGTTGCAGGGAAGAGAAAAGGACATCTCCTAGGAGGCTACAAAGTCTATTTTGAACTCTATCAAGGCAAGACAAGTTCTTTCTAGCAGCTCCTGCCCAGATGTAGCAACAGTATTCCATCGTTGGACGTACCTGGATTCAAGAGAAAGTGTTACCCTTCTACAGCGAGTAAAATGTTATTGTGTGTTTTGATGGAAGGGGGGGGGGTACACTTTCCTTAACAGTCATATTCTTTTTAATTTATTCTTTTGGTACTAATGTATTATTGTTTATCTAGGCCCATAGGCTATTTGAGATAAACATTGAGACGAACATTTTGAGCATTGGTAACATTCATTGAAATTGAGCAGAATTTGATTAAGCATGCATTTATCTGAATGTACATGAAATAAGCATGGTAGTGTGTATGTGTATGCATATTTTTGTGTCGTTTTTGTTTGTGAGAGAATGTATGTGTTCATTTAGGCTGCTGCCATGTGTGTAAATAATGTATCTATTTTGGTTAATGAGAGAGTGTATGTAATAACTTGTGTGTGAGTGGCCAACCAACAGTTTATATACTCTGACGTTGTGCGTTTTATGGCCTGGGTTATTTATGAAAGAATTAGGGGGAGGAAAGGATGCCATAGAGGCCACAACAAAGAATACATGAAATTAACAACGTTGGAGGTGTGTAGATTCTGACTCCATATAATTAAAGACAGACGAATACTGAAGGTTGAGAACCGACTTTATTTACTACCAACGATTTGTATTAGGAGAGGCAAAGTGTTGATAGGATGGAATGTGATTTAACAAAGGAGATGAATGTTCATAAAATGTTTGTAGGTATGTATGAATTGACAAGGAATGAATGTTCGTAAAATGTTTGTAGGTATGTATGAATTGACAAGGAATGAATGTTTGTAAAATGTTTGTAGATATGTATGAATTGACAAGGAATGAATGTTCGTAAACTGTTTGTAGGTATGTATGAATTGACAAAGAATGAATGTTCGTAAAATGTAACTTATCTTTTGGACAATGGAGAGGGTTAGGGTAGGCCGGTCATCCTGCTGGTCGGTGATGTGTGTCCTGGCTTGTAACTGGAAAGTGAGTGACTTCTTTCATCAGCGCTAGCAGCCCGGCGTCTTCGTCTTCTTTCTCCTCCTCTCCTCTTTGGTTTGTGTGAATTAGGCATTGTTTAGAATTGAAGGCATTTAGCCCATAACATGAGAGCGTAGTCAGCTTCAGTTCACTGGTGCCTTATTTCTTTTTCTTCTTCATCTCTTTAGGTTGGGTGGGAGAATCTATCCGTGCGTTCACTGACGCAGCAGGGCAAATCTCCTCCTTCCCTCCTCTTGGTCCCCTCATTTGAGGTGTTTATTTTAGGCATGGAGCTCTGCCATTGGTCGATAATTATTTTTTGGTTATCTTATTTTTTTTCTTCCCAAGCGGAAGCGATGCGTGGAACCATGTGCAAAAGACGATTTTTCATTTTGTCTCTCATGGTGGATGCATTAACATCCAGTTCGCTGCTAATTCTCATCATGTTCCCACAGTTTCTTCGCTTTTATAGGGATTCTAAGTTTTGTATTGGCTTATAAAATTTTGCATTTACAACGATTTTCAGTGATTGAGATATATTCAGTTAACACCTTCCTGTGAAAACTAACTTTTTGAAGTGAAGTGCAGAGTGTATCTTAAAAAAGTAGAGAAAGAAAGATGGTGGCCATTCAAGCCAGTTGTTTTTGGCATTCGTTTGAATTGCACTTTCATGCATCACAAGTCACTTCTTATGTGTTTTGTTTGTCAAAAACTGGTGAAGCTACCGAAAAGTAACCCTTTTGAATGAAGATGGATATAAACCATATTTTTAAAATTAATTTCTTAATTTTACTTCAAAACAAAATGTAAACCATATATAAACAATATATTTTAGAAAATAATTTCTTAATTTTAAATAAAAATTCATTGCAAAGATAAAGAAAATTTTTTGGATATAATTATTGAAAAATATTGCAATGTGTTTACATAGCTGGTTGTTTGGGGCTTCACATCTCTTCTAAAACAAGACAACAAACTGAAAAGGCTTTAGTGTTTTTACCATTTTAAAGTGCTTTTTTTAAAGTTTGAAACACAAGTAGTGCCTAAGTAGCTTAGAACAACAAGGGCGCATGGCGGAAATTATTCAGAGTTTAAATGTATTGTAATGCTTTTATTGGGGTCGAAAAACGTTTTTCAGTCGCCATATTTCTTCCTATTTACTTGCCTCCCCACGAGGACAGAGTTAGACACAAGGTCGGTTTTTAATGTGGAGATACCCAGCTCTCTAAAATGGGGAACTCTGGATGGGAGCAAAAATAAAAATTGCCTTAGTCTAGAAGGATTTTCCATCCACTGACAGAAAAGGTGAAGTGTGGCGTAACACTTTGCTCCTAGCCAAGCTGAACGACACGAGCATTTACCACTAAAAAAACGAAATGGTGAAATATGCAATATAAAAGCAAGGTAAGCTAAAGTTAAAAAAAAAAAAAATTCAAAGAATTAAAGAAAGAAAAGTTCAAAGAAATTTTGAACATTTATTACTATAAACATAACGAAAAAGTGAAACATAATGAACAATTCATTCAAAGAGTCAATAGTGGTAGAAGCACCAGTGTCACATGTCACATGACCTAACTGTTCAGATTTTTCAGAACGAGGTTCGTCTGCGGGCCCTACTTCTTTAAGTTGCGCCCTTTATGTTTTTAAGGAATTTTGTTACGTTTTATACCGGGCAACGCCGGATACATCTTTTAGTAGTTGATAAAGAAAATGAATGAATCACTCATCACAAACTTTGAAAGTTTGTATATATCAACATTTCCAAGCATTCATAAACTACATTTAACACCCCAATGAATGCATGGACGATGATACTTACGACTTTTAGGAGGCGAACCATTAAAAGATACATCTGCCTTACTTAAAAAAAATGCTATGTTTATTTTTGGTGTCTTTAAAAAAAAACACCCAATATTTTTGCTGATGAGAAGACTTTGTTTCAAAAAAGTATATGATAAAATTATTGTACAAGCCTTAGTGTCTATCTCAATAAAAACATCGTTTCCGAAACGATCGTACAATTTATTGATTTTGTTTGTTCCTCCTTATGAAACCGATTTTTAATTTTTCATTTTAATTATAAATTATCCATCATCTTACTCAATTATATATATATATATATATATATATATATATATATATATATATATATATATATATATATATATATATATGAAGGTAGTGGAATATAAGAAATTAAAAACAAACGGGTTTTCAAGTTATTAAGTGGTTAATGGATTAAAAACTTAGACAAGCCAAGTTTGAATTCAATTCTTTACGCAACAAACCAACACGTGACCGTGCGTATAAGCTCCTGAAGAGGAAAACAAATAACAAATGAAAACAAATAGATAAAAATCAGAAGAAAAAAAAGACAGCAGAGTAAAAACTAAACAGATATTTTACAACCCAATTGCAAATAATTATTGCAGATAATTATTGGCAAGCGATACTTAAAAAAAAAATTTGTAAAGGGAAATAACTTTTGTGTACAAAGTTATTTCCCTTAAATATAAAAGTATTTACAAGTATTATAGGTAACATGTGCTTATCTAACAAGTACGTTTTACCAGCATGCTGATTTTCAATCAAGATAAGAGTACTCGTTTATTTTCTTAAACTATTTAATACATTTTTAGAAACGGTAATTAATCTATATAAATAAAACAGTAAATATATATGTGTGTGTTTGCGTGAAAATATTTAACTTTATTTTTTTTGTACATTTTCATCCCAAACAAGACACATTACCACTTTGATGTAGGGGGCTACTATCAGGGACATAAGCTGCAGGGGTAATATGTGGGGAGTTGGGCAGCAAGATGTCGGTTCACGTTACACTTGAACTTCTACATGTCAGTACAGTTGGAGAAGCAGGAACCCAGAATGGAATTCCAAAGTCTAATGGTTCTGAGGAAGAAACTACTAGAGTAGAAGGCTCTCTTACATCTAGGGATCTCAACTGTGAAGGGGTGGGATTTTGCTGCTTGTCGGGTTTGTTGGGGACATTTACGTTAAGGGGGTACAAGTGTCTGCAGTTCGTCAGAGCATTCACCGTTAAAGTACTTGTAGAACAGGCAGAGGGATGCTACATTTCGTCGATGCGACAGAGGCTGAAGCTTAGATGACAGTTCAGGAGCTATTAGGTCGGTGACTCTCTTTTGGACCTTGTGTAGGAGTGAGAGACTAGTAGCAGATGCACCAGCCCAAATATGACAACAATACTCCATACATGAGCGAATGGTGGCCTTATAGAGGTTGTTGCGGACCAGGGTATAAAATACCCTAACTCGCTACAAGAAAAAATAATGAAACGAATTGAATGAATAAAACACAGAACTCAAAAGCTGGAATAAAATAAACATGTCATTTATTTTCTGTTGAGAAATGATGGTCTTCGTGTACACGTGTTCATTCAGCCGTTGACGACTACGCGCATGGAAGGAATAGAGAAATGCGAAGTGGCAAGCCGGCTGTAGAAAGAAAGGGTTAAACTCAATAGAAAGTCGCGCACATGTCTGTGTCGATGGGCCAAAGCGAAGGGGAGATAGAGAGAGTAAGTCAATCCAGTTTATGGAGAGGGAAGCGTATTAAATGTGCTTGCACTTGCCCCACATTACAGTAGCAGGGAAAATGATGTTAGAACATGCGGTCAGTTCGTCGACTAAGCAGGTCGAACGCTGGTCCAGACGCAAAAAAGGGGAAGTTGACAGGTTTTGTTGACTTTTATACTGGGGTCAGTGTTCTGACTGCGCATGTCTTGCTTTCACTTTAAAGGAAGTGACGTTTCGCATGTGTGCGTACTTGTGCGCGTATGTGTGCGTATATGTGTGTACGTTAGCGTGTGTGTGTGTGTGCATGTGTATATGTAAGGGAAAACATGTTCGAACAAGGTACAGGATACTTTTGGGCATTAGTAGCTTTCTAGCACGGTAGAGAGAACCTACCTTTTTCACAGCGGTCCTGGCAATGCTCTCTATGTAATTTTTCCAACTAATGTTTCCTATGAACGTTAAGCCGAGGAGTTTAAAAGATGTGCTTTCAGATAAAGTGTTTTTGGCCATTGCTATTGGTGGTAGAGAAGGTTTCTTGTAATTATTGAAGGAAACAAGTTTAGTCTTGGAAGCATTGAATGTGACCATCCATTTTTGTCCCCATTCCACTACAGATTGGAGGTCGTCCTCTAGTGTTTCTGCCATTTCTTTAGATATGTGTTCATTTGTTTTCCTGTCATGTCTGTTATAGAGCGTGGTGTCATCGGCATATACGATAACCATCTCACAGACAATATTGTCAAGGAGGTCATTTATGAATATTAGGAATAATAGAGATCCAATGATAGACCCCTGAGGCACTCCCGCATTTATATCATTTTGTTTAGATGTACGACCATCGAGGACAACCAGGATTTTTTTTTTAATTATGTTAAGTATTCTTCCAGTGATACCGTATGATCTGATTTTCCTGAGAAGACCTCCATGCCATACTCTGTCAAAAGCCTTAGATATATCTAGAGCTACCACTCTACCTTCCCCTGCTTTGTCAAGTGAATTGTATATACACTCAGAGATTACAGTTAGGATGTCTGCCGTGGAACGTGCTTACCTAAATCCATATTGTTTGTCGGTCAGAAGTTTAGCATCTGTAAGGTGATGGACTAGAGCTTGGTTAATTATGGACTCAAATATTTTGTGAAAGTGGGAGGAGGCTAATGGGGCGGTAATTTATTCCTTATTCTTATTTCACTTTTCAAACCAGCCATAATCTGCTTTCAAGAAACCTTCTTGAAACAAGAAGATAACATTAATATAAAGAACTACCAAATATTTAATTACACCCACAACTCCAAGGGGTAGGGCCTCCGGAGGAGTAACAATTCTAATCAGAAACAATATGCCCCACAGCAAAATAAACATAACAACTAACAAACAAGCAATTGCCATTCACGTCACCCTACATAAAACAATGAACGTATACTCTCTATATATTCCATCAAATGATGACATAGATAAAAACGAATTGAAAATATTGATTGACTAATTATTTAAACCTTTCATCCTATTAGGAGACTTCAATAGTCATATCATCCTGCGGGAATGTAAAGACACTAATAAAAAGCGCAAAACGTTGGAAGAGTTTATCAACAAAAATGATATATGCTTCCTCAATGATGGTACACCTACATACATCAACCAAACTAGCAGAAATCATTCAACCATCGACCTAAGTTAATGTGACCCATCACTGTATATGGAATTTGATTAGAAAGTACATGATGGCATTTGTTGCATGGACCATTTGCCAATATTGATTGAAAGTCCAAAATTAAACAATGAAAAACTTTCACGATGGAAACTAAATAAGGCCAATTGGTAACTATACAAAGAAAAATGTAAATATAGATTGGATCACATAGAGTCAAACAATGTCACAGTAAAGTTTTTTACAGGAACATTACTAGAAATTGCAAATGAATGCATTCCTAAAACCTCAGCATCTAACCGACACAGCAGACCCTGGTTCAATGATAAACGTCAGGAATCCATCAAATTGTGAAAAGCAGCTCTGAAGAAATTTCAGAAACAACCCACAACTACAAACCTGATGGAATACTGTAGGGAAACGTGCAACTTACCTAATTAGCACATGTGCATAATTCAACGGGTCGGTCGTAGAATGAAATGAATGAAGAAGAAAGAAACAAAAATGGCTGCCTTATCTCTTTATATGCCTGCAATGTGACCACCCGATATGCAAATGAGATGCTCCTGGTTGGAGATAAAAGAGGGTTGGTTTTTTAGAGGGACGTTCATTTTGAAGTTGAATTTCGAAGAAATAAGTTGAATTAGCAGAAGTACATTGGGAGTTGAGAGAAGGTGCGTTACGTGTACAGAAGTTTGGAAGTTGGAAGTTTGGACAAAAGTGTTAACCTTACCCAGGAAATTATTGGTGTGACGGGCAGAAGAATAACACTCAAGTTATTGAATTATGAATACAAATTAAGCAGAGCTAAAGCTAGTAGAGTAACAAAGCCAGCTAAAAAAAGCTGGAAAAATTATGTCAGCAAATTAAATTCCTCCACAGAACCGAGAGCAATATGGGAGATGATTCGAAAAACTGTACGTAAACATCAATCAACACCAATTAAACATCTCCTTAAAAATGATTCTAGAGCAACCGATAAAAAGAACATAGCAGACTTACTAGTTGAAACCTTTTCCAAAAACTTATCTAATCAAAACCATAACACAAAATTTATACAAATTTATAATGATTAAGCAAAATGATGAACAGTACAAACTAAACTTTAAATTCAAAAACCTAGAAGATTATAATAAACTGCTTACATTAACTGAATTAAAAGATTCTATTAATAGATCCACAACACAGCCTTAGGTTCAGACAAAATACATTACGAATTCTTACAACTTCATACAGAATCACTAAAATTACTATTAAGAATTTACAACAAATTATGGACAGAAAACAAATTCCCAGACATATGGAGACAAACTACAATAATAACAATTCCAAAACCAGGAAAATGCAATTCAAACTCGCAAATCTACAGACCAATCTCATTAACTCGCTGCTTATGGAACATGATGATAAGGATAGTAAATGACTGACTCGTTTGGTATCTAGAATTCAGCAACCGTATTTCCAACCTACAATGTGGATTCTGTAATAAAAGAAGCACAATTGATCACCTAGTTCGATTGGAAAATGCTATAAGGGGAGAATTTATCAGGAATGAGCACCTATCTAGAGAAAAGCTACGATATTACATGGAAACATGGAATAATGAGAGACTTACATGAACTAGATTTAAAAGGGAGATTCACACAATTTGTAAAAGGATTCTTACTGGATCCGCATTGGATCTGCTTCCTCGGACACCATAAACCAAGAGGAGAGAGTCCCTCAAGGTAGCATACTATCCATTACGCTATTTAATATTAAAATGAACAGCATAGTGAAATGTTTAGACCTTGGCATTGAGGGATCTTTATATGTAGATGACTTCCTGGTGTATTGCAGATCAAAGTATATGCACACCATTGAGCGCAAACTCTAACAATGCTTAAATAAATTAGATAAATCGGCAATGGAAAATCAAAAACCAAATGTGTTCATTTCTGTCACAAAACTTCATAATAACACTAAAACTTGGAAGAACAGTAATCCCACTGTAACACAAATTTCTGGGACTAATATCAAGAAACTCTAATGAAGTTATATTGAATTTTAATTAGATCAAAACTAGACTATGGGAGTTTTATATATCGAGCAGCCAGAAAATCCTACCTAAAGACTTTAGATCCAATCTGTCATAATAGAGGCCTTAGATTAGCAATTCGTGCCTTTATAGTCGAAAGTCTTAATGTAGAGGTTACCAAAATTCCCGCAAATATAAGGAGTCACAAACTGGGTGCCCAATACTTCACTAAATTAAAAGCACGCTGAAAAAATCCAGCATACAAAGCTACTTTCAATCCGAAATATAAAGAGTCACTTGAAGCAAAAAGAAAACCCATAATACCCTTTAGTTTTAGAATGGAAACATTTCTGCAGGAATCGGAAATGGCTGCAGATAATATCCAAGAACACATACTGACTAAAACCCCACCTTGGGTTCTTAAAAAGCCCAAAGTGATTCTAAAATTAAATGAACTCCAAAAAGCAAAAACTCATCCTAATATCTACCAAGAGAAAGCCTGTGATACCCGTCTCAAGTACCCTGACCATTTACACATTTTCACTGACGGCTCCAAAGATCACAGTAGAGGGGTGTGTACTACCGTATTGAATGAAACAATCCTAAAAAAAGGCCCTTTCAACAGAAACCTTTATTTTTACAGCTGAAACATGTGCCACAAACCTAACACTCAACATTTCAGAATAAAATAAACATAAGAAATTTCTTATAATCTCAAATTCACTTTCTGTACTGTAATAACAAAAAAACTCGAAAACCCTCTAATCATTAAACTCCTAAACAGAATTGACTCCTTATCTAAACACAAAGAAATAATTAAATGCTGGATCCCAAGTCACATCGGAATAAAAGGAAATGAAAGAGCTGACTTAGCAGCCAAATCAGCACTAAACCTGAACCCTGCAACTATAAACATTCCATTTACTGATTTTAAACCGGAAATCAATCAACTATTTTATGCAAAATGGCAACAACAATTGAACAAGAACAAAAATAACAAATTATACCAAATTAAACCCATTCTGGAAGAATAGAAATCAACTGCTAGGATATCAAGAAAAGAACAAGTTGTTATATCCAGAATTAATATTGCTCATACAAAACTCACATACTTCTAAATACTGAATCAAAAGCAACAACCACAATGCCCATACTGTCAAAAACACTTGCACCATCAAACACATTTTCATAGAATGTAGAGCCTTCGATAATGCCAGAAACAATATCTTAAATTCAACAATATGAAGAAGATCTTCGAAAACAACCGCCTGGATCAAATACTTTCTTTTTTGAGAGTAACAAGGCTTCTTTCAAAATTAAAAAAAAAAATTCTTTCTCTACAAAACAACTCCCCTATGAATAAATATTCAAAAACATAAAAACCTTTTCCTAAACTACTGGATTTGGCATTAAATAACCCAAAAAGTTCTTGATGAGCCGTTCCATATAAGTTAACAAATTTACCGAATCTCCATTACTAACGGTTACTATATTGTCCAATTTCTACTGTACACTCTTTAACCCTTATCTTCGAGTGGCCTCATGGCCTTGATAAGTGGTGATGCCTATGTAAAAAAAACAAAACAATTATAACCAGTTAATCAATCGAAAAAGGAAACAAATTGAAAACAAGTTAATTAACAAATGAAAAATGAAACAATGAGACTTCGTGGTTTAGTGGGGGATGCCCTTTTCTCTTTCCTGCAACCTCTCTCCCACAGAAGAGACGTTGCGAGCCTATCTTTGTTTTATCGTTATTTCCATGGCAGGTGCTCGTCTGAGCTCCAATCCCTCGTCCCCCCTCGCCAATCTTCCATGAGAAACACCCGTCTGGCTGAAACTACTGTCAATAATTTTCCCTACTCTTTATCTGTGCCTAAATCCAAACGTAGATTCCATGAGCAAAGCTGCTTTCTTAGAACTGCACGCCAGTGGAACTCTCTGCCGCTTGCCTGTTTCCCATCTGACTACAACTTGGATGTCTTCAAGACCAACATAAACAAAGTCCTGACAAAGCGCCCCCTTCAGAAGACACTCTATCAAAACCCCCAATACTAATGATTACTATAATACTATCTCATTGATTACTGTACATGCTAATACCCTTATCCCTGAGTGGCATTCGGGCCTTGATAAATGGTGAACCCCATGTAAAAAAATAAAAAGTAATAAAAAATTAAACGTTTTTAAATAAATGTTAAGTAATAAAATAATTAAACTTGTTAATTAACGTACAAAAAACAGAAAATAAATAAACTACAAAAAATAAATGAATTTGTGTTAATAAAAAATTATATCACATATTGATCTCTTATCGCAAGAATTATGCAAGGGTATACTTCTCCCTTTTCCTTTTTTTTTTTACAAAAAAATCACCATTTTTCAAGGCTTGAAGGCAACTCGAGGATAAGGATTAATGAGTGTACAGTGGTTAAGGGGAACATGTCAGTCATCGTTAGTAGAGGAAATTTGGTAAATTGGATTTCTTAAGGGGATGACCCATCACAAATTTGTTCATGTTGTACTTGAAGACAACCATATTGTAGTCAGTTGGAAAACAGGAAAACAGAACAAAGTTCCACAGGTGTGCAGTTCTAAGAATGAAGCTTTGCTCATGGAATCTACATTTAGGTTTAGGCACAGATAGAGAGTAGGGGAAATTATTGATAGTGGTTTCAGTTAGACGAGTGTTTTTTGTGAAAGTCAGGCCAGGGGGACCATAGATTGGAGCTGACGAGCACTTGCCATGAAAATAACAATAAAGCAGAGACAGGCTCACAGTGTTTCTTCTGCGGGAAAGAGATTCCAGGGAATTGAAAAGGGTATCCCCCTCTAGGCTACCAAGTCTATTTTGAATTCTGTCAAGGCAGGATAAGGTCTTTTTAGCAGCTCCAGCCCAGATGTGGCAACAGTACTCCATCCTTGGACGCACTTGGCTCTTATACATGTAGAGAATTGCATCAGCAGTGAGATATCCACTGGAATGGTAGAACGATTCCACCATTTTCCCAGCATCCCTAGCAATGGATCAGATGTATGTGTTTCATCTCAGATCAGGAGTAAAGGTCAAACCCAGAAGTTTGTCAAAACATGGAACCTCCTTAAGATGAGAGCCATTCATTTCAATTGATGCCAAATGGAGATCAGAGCGTTGATGATGGAAAGATAGAAGTTTGGTCTTAGATGCATTAAAATTAACCAGCCACCTCTGTCTCCATTGCACCACATGCTCAAGATCAAAGGAGAGGGAATCCCGCTAATAACTTGTAAAAATTGCATATTTGAGATAAATAAACAGCATTTAAAACTAATTAAAAACACAAAAAAAATGAGTCAAATAAGTAAAGATTTGTTTATTTTGTATTTGTTTTTTTTTTCCTTGGGCATTTGTTGGCTTAACTGTACAATTCCCAGATGTTGATTTAGCAACCAGTTCTAAGTGACAGTCTTCTCAAGGTCAATGATTCTATCCTTATTATAGGCGATAATAACTAAAAATAATATAATCAACACTTGTTGCCATTTGTGGCTGACAGAACAAAAACAATCCCAACAAACACATATACGAAAGATTTCAATTTTTTTTTTCTCCAGCATGATGATGTCATTCACCCATCAAACATTTCTATACCATCCTTCCACTCCACTCTCCCGAGTGTACTCTCCTCCCATGTTGTGTGATTAATTCGACACGTGCTCATATCCTTCTTCAAACAATCCTTGTATCGCTTTTTTGTCTTCCAACCTTTATACCGCGTACATGTAGTTCAGAATAAAATATGTGCTTAGGATATTCGTTCCTACAACGTGACCATCCCATCTGAAATAAATGTTAACTATTAAAGCTTCTATACTAAAGCAAACGGACTCTTCCGTTGCTAATAACATTTTTTTCAATTTTTCATAACATTCTTTGATGTGGTTTTTCAAGTGCTCAAGTGCTTATAATAATATTAATAATAATAAAAGGAGCACTAGAAACGACAAAAAAGAACTGGGAAAAAATTAGATTTTTTTTTTCTTTTTACTTAGGAGGTCACCGCTTATCAAGGCCTGAAGGTCACTCAAGGATAATGGTTAATAAGTGTTAGATGAGACATGAGCAGTTATGGTCGAACATGAGTAGAGCTTAATTATTTAAGAGGACTGCTCAACAGGAACTTATTCACATTTGATTTGAAAATGACCATGTTATAGTCAGTTGGGAAGCAGTGCCACGGTATTATATTCCACAGGCAGACATTTCTAAGAAAGAAACTCTACTCATGGAATTTTCGTTTAGTTTTAGGTACAGATGGAGAGTAAGGGAAAAGCTAATGGTAAAAACAACCAAAATCTTAAAGAAAATCCATAAATGCCGAAAGAATACATGATGCCTAAAGTAATGAAACAACGAGTTACTTCATAACATGAATCCTACCCCTCCTAATAAAATACAAAAAAGTGACACCAATCTCGGCTAATACCATACGAAATGATCATGAGGATAAAGGAGGAAAAACCAAAGGGAGAGAGCACCAACCAGACCTTTACTGGAAAAGCGTATGATGATGAGAATCCTGGGGAGTGAGTGATAATAAACCTAATTAATGGATACTCTAACTTAACATCTAAATCTGACCCCCAAGATCGCCATGGGCATGGGATATATGCCTACATTAAAGATGGCTTCCCGTGTGGCAGGAATATCTCTAGAGAAGATCCTAATTTACCTTATATGTGCTTCCAGGTTGCACTTACTTACACCACTGCATTTATATTTGCTCTCTATCGGCCCCACAACAGCGGAGTTACTATCTTTAAGAGCATATCTGAGAAAATAGACCACATCTTGTCTGCACACTTCTCATCTGTGGTGACTTCAACGTCTATAACATGGAATGGCTGACCCATTCAAATAAGATGGACGATGAGGGGAGGTTCTGTCATGATTTTGCCATTGCTTATGACCTCACTCAGATTGTTCGCGAGCCCACCCGTGTGCCCGATACTACAGATTAATATGCAAGCCTCCTAGACTTTTTTCTCTCAACTTCCCCTGATCTATGTTCATGTTCCATTCTTTTTCCTCTAGGATCCTCCGACCACTCCGTCATATCAGTTAAGATAAAAATGAAATGTAATAAGTCCCCAGACGTACCCCTCCACCGTACTGTATACCGATACTCCATGGCTGACTGGGATAGCTTCCATACATTTATATCTGATCTACCTCTGCATTCCATGTTTAAAAAGGATGTGTCCTCTATAGTATCAGACCTGACCGAATGGTTAATTGTAGGCATAGACCGATTCATACCATCTAAAAAATTCCAACAAAAACCTAACAGCCAGCCATGGTTCTCCCCAGAATGTGCTGCTGCCATTGCGCACAGAAATCTCTTTTTCCAAAGCTACCAACGTAATAGATGCACTGAGACTAAAGCTGCTTTCAGCACTGCCAGCAACCACTGTAAAAGAGTAATAAAAAATGCAAGAGAGCTATATGCTCAGTCTGTTCAATCCAAGGTAGCTGATCAGCGGCTTGGTTCCCACCAGTTTTGGCAAATAACAAATAGGATCCTGAACAGAAGTGTGCGTTCTATCCCATCATTATCAATAGACCAGAGGTCATCTCGTCAGCATCAGACAAGGCCAAACTATTTGCAAAGAACTTTGCAGCTAATTCTACCCTATGCGACGAAGGCCATCAACTCCCCATATTTCTTCCTATAACACAGAACACACTAGGTAACATACAAATATCTGTGTATGAGGTCGCCAAGCTAATCAAGAACCTTGATTCCAGTAAAGCAACTGGCCCTGACGGCATCCCAATTATAGTGTTAAAAAAGCTTCAACCAGAACTTGCTCCCATACTTACGAAACTGTTTAAACGTTGCCTTAAGGAGAAGTGCTTTCCAACACCCTGGAAAACCTCATCAGTATGCCCTGTATTTAAGAAGCCAGGTGATAAGTCATCTCCCTCTCAGTACAGACCAATAAGTCTCCTGTGTGTCATAAGTAAGTTGCCGGAATCCATATTAAATAGAGAAATAGTAAAACACCTCAGCTGAAATAACCTTCTTAGTGACACACAATATGGTTTCCATTCTGCAAGATCTACCGCAGATGTGCTAACGGTTATATCTCAAAGAATTAGTGAATCCCTTGACAAAAGCTTCCTTTCCAGGGCAATTGCTCTTGACATATCAAAGGCCTTCGACAAGGTATGACATAAAGGCCTACTTCACAAGATCTCCAGCTACGGTATAACTGGAAATATTCTCTCTATCATTAAATCATTTCTCTCTAATAGGCTCATAAGAGTAGTGGTTGATGGACAAAAATCAGAGGCCTGCAGTATTAATGCTGGAGTTCTTCAAGGGTCCATCCTGGGCCCAACTCTCTTCCTGATCTACATCAATGATCTCCCTAAACACATACTTAAATCATTCGTTGACATCTATGCTGATGACACGACCATCTATGGCAACACATCAAAGGCCGTAAATGACAAAGTTCTCTCTGATTCTCTTTCCTCTGATCTCGAGCGCGTGGTTCAGTGGGAGAAGATGTGGCTGGTTACCTTTTATGCATCTAAAATCAAACTCCTATCTTTACATCATCAAAGCTCTGATCTCCATCTGGCATCACTTGAAATGGATGACTCTCGTCTAGGAGAAGCCCCATGTTTTGACAAGCTTCTGGGTTTGTCCTTTACTCCTGATCTGAAATGGAACATGTACATCAAGTCTGTTGCCAAGGTCGCTGGAAAGATGGTGGGATCCTTCTACCACTCCAGAAGATATCTCACTGCTGATGCAATTCTCTATTTATATAAAAGCCAAGTACGTCCAAGGATGGAATACTGCTGCCATATCTGGGCAGGAGCTGCTAAAAACAGCCTATCCTGCCTTGACAGAGTACAAAATAGACTTCGTGGCTTAGTGGGGGATGCCCTTTTCTCTACCCTGCAACCTCTCTCCCACAGAAGAGATTTTGCGAGCCTATCCTTGTTTTATCGTTATTTCCATGGCAGATGCTCGTCTGAACTCCAATCTCTGGTCCCCCTCCGCAATCTTTCACGAAAAACACCCGTCTAGCTGAATCCACTGTGAAAAATTTCCCCCACTCTTTATCTGTGCCTAAATCAAAACGTGGATTCCATGAACAAAGCTTCTTTCTTAAAACTGCACACCTGTGGAACTCTGTTCCGTCTGCCTGCTTCCCACCTGACTACAACTTGGATGTCTTCCAGTCCAACGTTAACAAATTCCTAATGAACCGCCCTCTTAAGTAAACACTTCATTAAATCTCCACACTAACGTACTGTACTTGCAATAACCCTTATCTCTAAGTGGCTTCTGGGCCTTTATAAGTGGTGACCACCGTATAAAAAAAAAAAAGAAAGAAGTTCATTAATATTTTTATTTTCATTATGGAGAATGTCTATGATTGATGTTATATCTTATCGTTATGATGTCAGCTTCTTTTGGTTGTGGCTCAAGCTCAATAAAAAGTCTTTCAGCTTCGCACACCTTCCGATGATAAAAGATTTTCCCTCTTTTAAATATAATTTTAAAATGTCTTATTTTTCACACTCATGTGGAATTTATCAAGGATTATTTTACTAGAAGCAATAAAGTGGTATAAATCTTTAGCCCATGTAAGACACTTGGTAAACAGTGATACTCCCGAAGTCTTCAGTAAACAGATCTCTTGTTCAAAAGCTAATTAGAATCATTTAAACGGTCTTGTAAATTATCACACAAGTTTTCATTGTGTACTTCTCTTTCATTACTACTTTGCTGCATACTATTTAAAGTATTTGAATTTGAAACAACATCTGAAGGAATATCCGTTGCGGTTACTTGTTAACTTTGCTTTAAATCAGAAACGTTGTCTAAAAAATAAGAATCAGTGTTTTGATGAGGTTTTTCATTTATTGCTTCAGCAAAACTAATATTTCGTAATGGTTCTTTTTTCTTACATAGGCATAACCACTTATCAAGACCAGAGACCACTCGAGGATAAGGGTTAAGAGTGTACAGTAGTCAATTGGACAATATAGTAATCGTTAGCAATGGAAATTCGGTAAATTTGGATTTGAAGACAACCATATTGTAGTCAGCTGGAAAGCAGAAAAACGGAAGACAATTCCACAGGCATGCAGTTCTGAGAAAGAAGCTTTGTTCATGGAATGTACGTTTAGGTTTAGGCACAGATAAAGAGTGGGGGGAATTATTGATAGTGTTTTCAGCTAGACGAGTGTTTCTTGTAAAAGTTTGGTGAGGGGGGACCATAGATTGAAGCTCAGTCGAGCACTTTCCATGAAAATAATGATAAAGCAGAGACAAACTCGCAACATCTCTTCTGTGAGAAAGAGGTTGCAGGGAAGAGAAAAGGACATTTCCTATTGAGGCTACGAAGTCTATTTTGAACTCTATCAAGGCAGGACAAGTCCTTTCTAGCAGCTCCTACCCAGATGTAGCAACAGTACTCCATCCTTGGACTACCTGACTCTTATATAGATAGAGAATTGCATCAGCAGTGAGATATCTACTGGATCGATAGAAGGATCCCACCATTTTTCCAGTGGCCTTGGCAATAGATTTGATGTACGTGTTCCATTTAAGATCAGGAGTAAGGGTCAAGCCCAGAAGCTTGTCAAAATATGAAGCCTTCCCAAGACAGGAGCCATTCATTTCAATTGATGCCAGATGGGGATCAGAACGTTGATGATTTAAAGATAGAAGCTTGGTTTTAGATGCATTAAAAATGGTTCACATGTAATAAATAAATTGTTTGAACTATTTTCAGAATAAATTAACGGTACAAAGTGATTAGGATACCAATGCCCTCCTTTGTAATATGAAGAACCAGTCCACATAATGCAAAGTGAACAGTTAAAATTAAGTGACTCTGGCCTGAATATCGTATATTTGATATCAAAAAATTTAAATTACATAAGCCATTCAATGGAGGATATACAACATTTATCTGTCTATTCAAGACTAAACAAAGAGCAGCAATTGTTAGATTATCAGAAAATTTATAGTTTTGAGAGCAATTAATGATTCTTCATATGTGCGACTTCTCAAAAGGAGATCAGAAGCTGATAGTCTCATGGCTCTTTCTTTCTCCAAACACAATAAAATTGTGGCTCAAACTCTTACTTCACAAGCAGATTTTTTCATCAGTGCCAATAGCAATCGAAATGCCATTGAATAAACAATTACCATCCAAAGAAGATTTTGCAGCTACGAATTTATGTTTTAAACTGTTTCAGAATTTTTGTCGATTGCTGATCAATAGTAAAAGGAATGCTTTCTAATTAAGGAGACATTTTAAAAGAAGAATAAAACTCTTTCAACATTTTTTTTACTGCTGATGTAAGTTGTGATGTTCCATTCAAACTTGAGCTTTCCAAGCAAAGATTTACTATTTTGATAGGAAAATGATGAGTCAGAGTTCTCAAAAAGTTCTATTTCATCCAATGAAAAACCAAGGTATGAATAGTGACTCCAATGTTTACAAATAATATATTCATCCATACGATTATTATAACACACGAAACAACTAGAATATGACATTTTTACTCAATAAAATATATTAATTTTAATAAATTTTATGTTTCGTAATTGTAAACGTAAAGTGAATTCTATTTTTTTAATTTTGTGTGGAATCTCAATGTGTGTGTGAAATTATCTATTTAAAATATAATTTAATATATTTCTGAAACGAGCATGCGACAAAAAAGTAATGGCAAAAATATGCAAGAAGTTAATTTATCTACTTAAAAATTACTGTTTTGTTTTCTCTGACATTTGAAAGTCTTCTTCAATACTTTTTTCCTTTTATATTTGAATTTTAAAACAAAATAACAAACACTCATCAAATGAAGGTATAGAATCGTATTTACATTAGTTTACTGAGATTCTTATGTCAAGACCAGAATGCAATCGATTTTTAGGTAGGCTGGCATGATATTTATTTTTCTATTAGAATTCTTCATAGTTAGAAATTTAACAATTACATCATGCTCTCGTTGTATTCGTTTTTGACCAATCAGATTGATCGATTGTATTTACTGCAGGATTCGCCTTGGCGGGCTTTTTGCATGCATGCCCTTTCTTTTTCAGTTCCACAGATCCAGCCAACGATGAAAGACTGGAACTCCAACTCTCTGAATAAGGAACATTGCGCACCTCTTCCTGTTTGTCTCTTTAAGACTTTCATTTTAAGCCTAAATAATTAGGCTAAATAATAATTATTTGAGTTTCTCTGAGACTTTTAGGTCTGAATTGTTGACCTGTTATTAAGGACCATTCCTTACATGAACATTATTTATGAACTTCTGTAATATCGTTTCAATGCGAGAATTGAATCTTTTTCATCAGAAGGCATCATACTGATATCCTTCAAACGGCTGTAAACTCAGATCTTCGAAGACAGATGAATCTGCTCCCAGTTCCTGTTGAAGATGAAAGACTATCACCTCTCAAGGTTGTTAACAGCTCTTTTCAGAGGCAAAACGGGCATTCCTTTTTGCAATGGACGATCTAATAAAATTTGTATTGAATTTTAAGGTAGACCTTGTTGCGTTTGTCTTACTCTGCCAATGTCATTGAGCAAAAAGTATAAAATATCTCACATAATCTCTATATAAATAAAATGAACTCATTTTTTCCCGTCGGATTTTGACATTAATAGGATTAAAAATCAAGATATTTCATGCAAATATAATATGCACAAACGGCAGAACAATATCTGAGGTGTGTTATAGGCTTATTATTTCTCAAATTCCTCGATAATCTTAGATTTCTATACTTTTTCTGCTGAGAAGTCACGGCCAAAATCGGTTAAGATCAATGGAAGTGGTAAAATATTTTCTCTCTAATAAATTCCTCCTCCCCCTGCCACCGCTTAACACCGTTTGGGGATCGTTCACAAGGAACAGTTGAGAAGAGAACACCGGTTTGGCTTCGTAGTTCTTTCATGTGAAGTTATTTAAAATCACTAAACTAAGCTGCAGTGCTCTGTGGCGTAGTGGTTAGCGTGCTGGACAATTCACATTATATTTTCACGTTCGCGCCGACCTACCATAGTCGGTTTTTTTTTTTTTTTTTCCTAAACAACTGGAATGGACTTTTCTTGGTGGCCGAACTGTTAACGTTGCAGATGTTTTTTTTTTTTGTTTTTTTCACACTTTATTTTCCTACTTTTACTCATGACTCCGGGTTTGATCCTTCCTACTTACCTACCATAACATTTTTTAAAACTCCCCCCCCCCGTCCCGGAAACAAACACTCGGGCAACGCCGGGTACCTCCGCTAGTCCAAAATAAACTAGTGTTTTTTTTTGTTTATTTGTTTTTGTTTGTTTGTTTTTTTAGACTTTTTAGACTTAAGGAATCAAAAAAGAAAAATAATTCCTTTAAATTAAAAGAAAAAATTACTTAAATGTCATTTTTATAACAAGTGTGTGTGTGTGTGTGTGTGTGTGTGTGTGTGTGTGTGTGTGTGTGTGTGTGTGTGTGTGTGTGTGTGTGTGTGAGTTTATTTGTCTTTCAAATTTATAAAATTCGAGAGTTTATTTTTGGCATATCTTTTCATGACTTTCCAAAATGAAACTCAATTTCGTATAATTTTAATAGTTAAATATTGCCAAACATCAATAATAATAATAATAATAATAATAATAATAATAATAAAATAAAAAGAATGGTTATTTACTGGCGGAGGTAGTGGCATAGCAAGGGGGTGCGGCACTTTTTTTCCTTTGTTTTTTTTTTCTCCAAAATATTGAAACAATAAATAAACAAAAAATAAACAATAAATAAACGAAAGACATGTTACCAAAGGCAAATTAAGTTATTTTTTTACCTAACCAGATAAGCTTTTTTGTGTTTTAATTTATTTATTTACATTTTTTCATACTACTTTTATTCTTAACTAAAAAAAAAACATTACAATCGCTTTGTTCTAGAAGATTACATTATTTTTTAGTTATTTCATTTCATTGTTTTTGTTTTATTTTTAGTTCCATTGTTTTGTTTTTGTAATTGTGCAGTGAAAGGGCCATGAAATCCACTTTTTACAGTATTTTTCGTTTATGAAATTGTTATGTGAAACTACAGTCCTATTTGAGGAAAAAAAAACTGAAAAAAGTTTCTTAGTTTTTTAATTTCATTGTTTTGTTTTAGTAATTATGCAGAGAAAAGATAATGGAATTCAATTTTTACGGTATCTTTTGTTTATTAAAATGTTATGTGAAACTACAGTCTAGTTGAAACAAAAAAAACATTTCTTAGTTATTTAATTTCAGTATTAACACATTATTATTAGTTGTTGTTATGATCAGTTGAGTTGTTGTTGTTTTTCTTGCTAGGTTGTACAGTCAACTCGCTAATTTCGTTTCGTTAAAATTTGCATTCCGTTCCACTTTTATATCCGTTCGAGGCTGCCATCTTGCATTCAACTTTAGTCCAGATTGACCATTCCTTGTATTTTTCTGTAGTATTTGATTAAATAATTGGTATTTTTTAGTTTACCGACCCATCGGTATTCACCTTTAAAGGTTTTCGGGTACGCTGAGAACGAATATCGCATTTATTTTTTGTGCAAACAGGTAGTTATCCATATTTTAAGACATTCAGTACCCAATGTAATCACTATTGTTTATGTTGGCGGCCATCTTGTATCCCATTTAGGAAAAAAACGCCCATAAGAGCCAAACAGAGCCAAAAGGGACAAAACATGGCCCCCAAAAACATTTTTCAGCTTCAAGGCCGAAATGAACCCCACCCCCACCCCACCCTTCTGGATATTTTTCCACTTCCCGATATTGAAACGGACAATCTGTTTTTCAGTTTCTTAATTACATTAATTTTTTCACTTTATTAATTATATTTATTTTTTTCATTTTCTTATTAAAATGCGCGCATGCACGTAGTCACTTGACGTTTCACAAGATGCATGAATACATGGTGGACATTTTAAATGACAGGAAATATTTTTCATAAAATAAAGTTTTCACCTCATTTAATAGTAAAAATATTGCTGTCAGTAAGTTTTCACGAACGGTTTACAAAAGCATATTTTATGTTTTTCGTTCTATTTTGAGGGGAGGGGCGTATTCAATTATAGAACTTGTGTAACTTAACAGGTGCTTCTACAGTTTAGTTAACCGTTTTTCCATAAGTAGCGTGCCGACATTTACTGAGTAGAATACTGTTTAACATTTCACAGTTAAACACCTGTTGGAATTGGAGATGAATTGTCGGGCAATCAGTTCCATCTTCTCGATTGCCGTGTATGTGACCTTCTGGTTGTTGGAGGAATTACTGATTATCCTTTATTTACTTTATTATTATAGATTTTCCAGAAATCACGAGTTCTTATCTTATAGTTGCAAATCTATGTGTTTTCTGGTTATTTCAGTATGCTTTCTTTTGGCTTTCGCTATTTCCTTCAATGATTTCTAGGATCTATGAATGTTTGCCATTTGTATTTGACTTATGATGTATGAACCAGTGGAATGCATGCTTTCTTTGTGCAATGGCAGCTGCACAATCTGTAGTGGACCATGGGGGTGAGTGGGGCTTACTATAATACTTCCGTGTGGGAACATATGCTTCAATGTCTACTTTGCACCATTCAGTTTTCTCATTGGCACACTGTTCAGCAGGAAAGAGAGAACATATCGGTCCATGGGGCAACCATGATGTGTTCTCTGATGGCTTCCCAGTAAGCTCTTTTGTAGTACCTTGTTGTTTTGAGCAATGGCTCCTCACCTTGAGACTGGGATTTAAGTGTGATGTTAACTGATACCACTAGGTGGTCTACGTTTGCAAGTAGACTGTGGTCATTAGTCACACAATCCTCGGGTACTGTGGTGAGGACTAGGTTTAAAAGTGAAGCCTGCTGAGGTTCACAATCTGATGAGCCAGTTGGGAACATTACTGTCTGTGTGAGAGAATGGGCTATACAGAAGCTATAAGTAGAGTATCCAGCTGCATCTGTGCAACCTGAGAAACCAAGCCAATTTTTATGGTAGACATTAAAGTTACCAAACACGTGTATTTGGGCATTACTGTCTAAGGATAGTGCTGCGCCTATACTATCAGAGACATGATCGATTAGGGTACAGTCTTGACTTAAGGAAGAACAGTAGAGAAAATATAAATAACTAACGCAATGATGAAAGGCCAGTAAAAAGCACATAAAAGCCTGGTCGTCCAGTTCAAGATGCTACTCTCTAGTTAAAGGGAGGGTGCTATGAATAAAGACTCCAAACTTGTGCATATATCTATTCGAGTCCTTACGGCAGAGAGGGAGGTATCATGTAATGTTAAAGTAGTTTGAGGGGATTGAGGAGGGTAGGTTTGTTTCAGTTAATGCTAAGATATGCAGGGAGTTTATGAAGAGGTAAGACATCTAGATTACTTCTAAGCCCACTGATATTTGTAAATCCAAGCCTCAAAGGAGGAAGTGAATTAGTTTTGTTTGGGTGGTTGTTTGGTTTGATCATGATAGTTGTTTGGGTTGTCATTTTATTACATTTTTGTTTAATTTCAGGTTGGGGGAAAGTATTGAACAAAATGGGCCAGTTTTGATGCTAAGTATACACACATAATGATCCATTAGCTGAATCCTGCCTAGAAAGTTTTGGCCTTGTAAAAGCCTACCAGAGATAGCAACAGGACCCCTTTTGATACGCGACAGATCCTGATATCATACAACTGATGATAGATCAGTAGCTTTAAGCGCTACCAAAAAGTTAGGGTTCCTGTACTGTCAGTCAGAAACAGCAGCCAGATAAACTGTCTATCAGGTACCCTCAACCTCTCAGACAAGACCGACCCAAACTAGTCAAGTGAGCACAAGTGGCATGCAAGCCAACCCAATTTGCTCAGTTTGTGAGAGAAAGAAAGAAATTGGAAATAGGGATAGGGGAATGGCATTCAATGTCCTAGTCAGAAAACAAAGCCAAGCATAGGGTTGTTCTGGCGAGTTCCTGGTATTATACCTCTGCACCTGGCTTATAGACAAAGAAGGAATATGGATGCCAGCGATAGGCAGAGCCTATCTACTCCTTAAGCAATTTAGGTTTGCAAACTGATGAATTTTTTCAAGTCACCAGCTCTAGGAAGGTTATCGACCATAACTGAGGAGGCTTCACTCCTCAGTTTTAATATCAGTTTCCTTATCCAAGATGGATGACTTAACAAGATTTATGGGTTTATCACACCGAGAGGGGTAACCATGCGTCTGGTTTCTACACAAGGTGTTTCTATGCCCCCACATGGATGAAAATATTGAGTATCTTACTTTAAAGTTTTGCTCTATTCTAAATAAATAAGCTTGTGAATTTGATATTCCCTGTAAAGTTCCTCCTTTGGAGGAAGTTGCCATAGTCAACCCAGTGCTAATACTGCATTAGGTATTGGTGTTATGTGCCAGTAATGCGGTTAACATGAAACTGAATTGAACCCAACTTACTTGTGTTGAGTAAGTGCAGAACGGTCAAGGGGCTATCGGTGGCACATATCACTCAGTGGCTTCCATTAACAGAGCATGCATCTGCATGCTAGAAAGTGGGTTAGTGCGTTTGGGTGCAGTCTGGTTAACGAAAGTTACCCCCACTCCCCACACATACACCCTGATATAAATAGTAACGCACATGGATATTTTAAGAGAGTAGTCAGTTGATTGGAGCCAAAGTTTTGTAGACAGTCGGACTTGAGTTAGTTTTGAGACCAGGAGGGTCAGAGGAAAGGTGCATTGACAGAAATGCAAGAAAGCTTGAGTCAGCAGTGCGAGGCGTTCTCCGGGTTCACTAGTAGATGAAAAAAAGAGATCCTTGCCAGAAAATCGGCATCGTGTTTTCATTTTGAATGCTCTTTACAGATCACCGATTAGTGATGGGAAGAACCACATCCCCGAAGACAAAAGATAACAAAAATAGGTATTGTGAACTCTTAACGCATCTATATGCACACACACACATGCACAGTTAAGAATACCAGTAAGTAGATACACAAATTAAAGGTTCTTAAAGGAGCTCAACCACGTGTATACACACCCAACTGTATAAATGTATATAAACTGTATATAAGACTTGTATATAATGAAACGGGGAAGGTACACATGGGCGATCCTGAGAAACGATATATACACAAGACAATCACATAAAGGCCATTAGAACACACCCACACACATGTTAGGGCACACAGTTATATAGCAGTTATATATAAAAAAGGCAAGATCTAACATACCATTACCTGTTCATTTTTTTTATATAATCCATAATTACGGCTGCTGCTTCTGCTTTCTAACGAACACATGTCCAGAGTTTATGTAGTCACACTGTTTTTGGCAACTACTATCCATCTTTTGTGACTAACACGATTTTGGTATGAAATATTCATTTTTTGTGACATCGTACTATTTTTGGCAATTACAAGTTATCCTTTGTTATTGGCAAATATTATTCATCTTTTATAAGGTCCATAGCTTTTGGTAGCTACCATTTCTCCTTTATGACGTCACTCAGCTTTAGGCAACAACCGTTCTTTCTTTATGACTTTTTGAATCACCAATCATTCTTTATGATATCATATTGCATTTTCTTTCTGATGTCACACAGTTTTTTTAGACATGTACAATCTATAATTTATATTTATGTAAATGCTGCTTTTGGAAAGTACCGTTCATCATTTATGGCACCAAGTTGCCCTTAGGGACCACAAGTTATATTGCATTTTCGTACCAAATGTATGAGACATGACATCTCATGTTTTTGGTAAGAACCATAATTCCTTTATGACATGACACTGATTTTATCACCTATTACTTATCTTCAAGATATGATCCATTTTCAAGTCAGAATAGGATCTAAAAGATGCATCTTCACAGGAATTACTCCCACTTTTGGTCAGAGATTGTGTTTAATTGCCAGTTGCCTAAAAATAACTCTGTCAGTTCCATTTTCGACTAGATTTACATCCAGCTAAAGTGCCGTCTTTGGAGAGCGGCTATCTTCTCATTTAATAACCTTGTGTCACATTGTGTTAAAACAAATGCTCTGATCTGTCATTTAAGCTTCAGTCTCTGTCCCATTGACGAAATGTTGCATCCCTCTGCCTGTTCTACAAGTACTTTAATGGTGGATGTTCCGACAAACTACAAGCACTTGTACACTCCCAATGTAAATACTCCCAACAAGCAGCAAAATTCCACTTCTACACAGTAGAGATCCCTAGACACAGGAAAGCCCTCTACTCTAATAGTTTCTTCTCTAGAACTGCTAGACTTTGGAACTCCCTTCCAGGTTCCTGCTTTCCCAACTGTACTGACATCCAAAGTTCAAATGTGATGTGAACAGACATCTTGCTGCTCAACTCCCTACATAGTATCCTTGCAGCTTATGGCCCCGATAGTAGCTCCCTACATCAAAGTGGCACTGTGCCTTGTTTGGGGTGAAAATGGAATTTTAAAAAAAAAATCCTGTAAGGAAGTAGCAGCATATAAATTATTTTGTAAAAAATCGTACTTATCCAATTTATAATCCAGTCTCCAGCAACTTTGCATCAACATCTTTTGGTTACTTACGTAATCTGCTGGAATATGCTGAAGCAATTATCCAATCAGCTGTCAGAAGATGACAAATTTCAATGAAAGCGTGAAGTTCATTAAATCAAAAAAATGTTTTAAAACAAAAAATGACTTTCAACAATGTCACTGTCAACATGAAATTTCCTTGTTTTCCTCATGTTAAGAATGGCTTTCTAAATAAAAAGCAATTCTTAGCATAGGAAAAGAGGGAACTCTGTGTTTTAAATTATTATGTTTGTGTCCACTTAAAAGTCAGACACTATGAATACATCGTTTAGTAGTATTCATTCTTTTTTGTGGTCAACAAGAACAAAAATAATCAGGTGAGGGGGTCAACATTTGAAGCAACTTTTTTTCCATCGACTTTTGATGCAAGTCTTAAACTATGATGCACTGTCTTGGCCTTTGGTATAAGATCAAAGTGTACATTTTTTTTGTTTGTTTGTTTAATTTTATTTATTAATTTTTTCTTTTTTCATCTCCAACCTCTCCCAGGACATTGGTCTGCTTGTTTTTGGTTAAAAATAAACCAAAAAACAGTTGGGTAGTTTGTTTTTTTTTATGGGTGGGAAGATTTTACTAACAAAATGTTTTCCTTTAGTCTTTGTTTTTCCCCACTCCACAATTCTCGCCAATGAAATGATTGTATATAGACATATTTATTTTTCAAAAAGCTTTTGAACGATGTGGGAAATTTTAGGTAGAACAGCCCCTGGAATAAATGTGCTAGTATGATGATTGATGATTCTCGTTAAGATTAGGGCAGACATTTTCTAGTTATGGCGACAAATGATAATTAATGGCATCCAGTTTCCCACACTTTTGAATGGCCTTGTGCTTAATTTGTCGAAATGTTAAAATGTTAATTTTATTTGAAACATTTATTTGCACAAAATATTTTTCAAAGTCTATTATATATTCTGTCCACGGACAATTTCTTTGTTTTGTTTTTTTTTGTCCCATCTAGAGTACACCCGTTGGTTTGTTGAATTTCATACTAGTCGATCTGAATACTGCAGATATAAGATCACCTTAATAAAACGGATTTACTTATTTAAAGCTGCAATAGATTAAATGTCGATAAATTAATTTAATGAATAAGTATATTTTCGTTTCCATGTTCTAAGAAATCAAGACAAAAAAAAACTAGGATAGGCTACGTTTCAGAGACAATATTGTGTTTATTGAGATATAATCTGCTCATCAGCACAATGTGAGGAAAGGGAGAGTTGACACCAAAATAGTGATCATACACAATACTAATTCATGGAATTCATTTACCCCACATTTAATAAACTATATATAAGAGGTATCTTAAATAAGTTTCCAGACATTTTTCATATGGGAAATTTTAATGATAGTACACACATGAAACTCTAGTTCCCTCAGAAGTAATCTTCTCCAGCTGCAATACACTTGCATCGTTTGAACAACTTCTGGAAGGCCCCATGGAAATCGTCTTGTATGAGCATGTCAATGGTCCCTGTTACAGCCTCTTTCATCACCTTAATTGTTTCATAATGACAGATTCTAAGATTTTCTTTGGACTTATCTTTGTCAAATAGTCTGTGACAAGGATGGAGTTATAGACTGGTGCATTGTCCTAATGGAAATGCCCATGACCCGATTTGAAGACTGCTGGCCTCTTCTGATGGAATCATTTTCTAAACTCCCTTAAAACCTCAACATAGTATTCTTTGTTGTCTGTCCAGTGGGAATGCAGTACATATAGATCATGACCGTGCTGCCATAAAAGGATCATCATAAGTTATTCGGTGGATTTGCTCTGTCTGGCCTTCTTGGGTCTGGGAGAGCCAGCATGCTTCCACTGGAAACTCTGTCTCTTGGTTTCTGGGTCATAGCAGTAGATCCAACTTTCATTGCACGTCACCAGAGCATCAAAAACTGCAGTATCTGAATTGAGGTTTTAAGGGAGTTCAGAAAGAGATTCTGTCATAAAAGGCCAGCATTCTTCAAATCAGGTCAGTGGCATTTCCATCAGGACAACGCATCAGTCCACAACTCCATCTATTTGTTAAAATGTTTTTGACTTATAATGAGGGTATGACTCCAATGATTTCGACGATCGTTTTTATAACCATAGTTATAACAATCAACCAATCAGAAGCTGAAAAAAAAGTTATTATAAAAATGTCGAATTTTGGATTCAATCAGTTCGCCATTGGCCTCTGTCCCCAAACAATTGAGTCGTGATTGCATTGATTCTTCACTGCCAGCTTTATTTACTAGGAATTACTTAACACTCAAGATCGGGACTGCATTGATTCTTCACCGCCATCTTTGTTACTAAGAATTACTCAACACTCGAAATCATGACTGCATTGATTTTCTGTCAATTTGATTTATTGCCGTCATCTTTGTTTAACATAATGTCTCAACACTTAACAGGTTATAGGTCCAGCCATCATCTTTGCTTTGAAGAATCGGAATTTAAATTCGGATTGTGGCAGGTGAAATTTCTGGGGTATCTTAGGATTTGGAAACTACACAAAGTGATGCAATCTCCACCAGAGACTCCTAACAACCCCGAATTTCTCGAAAAGAACACAGCTGTTTTGCAGAACTGATTCAATGCTTAGACAATAGAAATCTGTCTCTGATTAAAAGAGATGCCTTGGATGATGGACGGAAACCATTGAACATATTAAGAGAGCATTATTTATCAAAAGGAAAACTCAAAATTATATCTCTATATACGCAACTAACATCTCTAAAATGTAATAAAGATGAAACTATTACTATGTATTAAGGGCAGAAACAACCGCCAATGCCTTAAAACTCTCGGATGAAATAATAAGTGATAGCCTGTTAATATTAATTATGTTCAAGGAACTTCCAGCTGATTTTAAACCATTTACAACTGTTATAACGCAAAAAGACAAACCCATAAATTTCAGTGAATTTAAAGTGGTATTGCGTAGTTATGAAGGGATGAATTGGATGCTCAGTGACGATAATAACTTTAGCAATATCATGAAGTTCAAAAATACTTCTCGAAAACCGACACAACCAAATTACACATCTCACCGCAGTGTTTTCCCCAAAAGTAATTTTCCAAAAAAAATAATAAAATTATCTGCTATAAAAGTTTCCAATGTCGATATAAACGCTCAAAAATGGACTCCATAAAAAAC
This sequence comes from Euprymna scolopes, assembly GCF_053919585.1. Classification (NCBI taxonomy): domain Eukaryota; kingdom Metazoa; phylum Mollusca; class Cephalopoda; order Sepiida; family Sepiolidae; genus Euprymna; species Euprymna scolopes. The sequence continues at coordinate 34,386,830 of NC_136482.1, forward strand.
GTTGAGAACTTTGATGAAGAACATACATTTCTATTCACATGTAATTTTGACAATAACACAAACGGTAAACATCTCCTTGTAGACTGTGGTGCTACAGCACACGTTATCACCAAGGAATCTGATTTTATTAATTTTGATTCAGACTCCAATTCACAGAGTCATTTTGTCGAACTTGCCGACGGTAGTCAAATAAATGATATAGTCTTGAAAAGAGGCGATGCTAAAATATCAATTAAAAATAATAAAGGCGAAAATTGTAATTGCATTCTTAAAAATGCTCTTTTCATACCTACATTTAAGCAGGACATATTTTCCGTGCAGGCCGCCATTAAACAAGGCACGAATATAAAGTTTGGCCAAAACAAGTTAAAATGATATACCCTAATGGAAATGTATTTGACATTAAAGAAAATGGCCGATTATATTATAAATGACAAAATATATAAGCAAAACACCAGACAAAAAGGCTATGTAAATTCTCTCACTTGTACACTGTGACTTGGCAGGCCAGATAAGCTAATAATTAAAGGTATGCATTGAATTTTGTTGACGATTATTCAGGTTTAATTATGGTTTATTTTCTAAAAAAAACAAATCTGACACTATCCTCGCCACTAAGAAATATTTAACTGATATCGCCCCGTACAGCTTGATAAAATGTATTCACTCAGATAATGGGACTGAATTTTTTTTTTTTTTACATGGTGGTCACCACTTATCAAGGCCCAGAAGCCACTTAGGGATAAGGGTTATTGCAAGTACATTACGTTAGTGTGGAGATTTGATGAAGTGTTTACTTAAGGGGGCGGTTCATTAGGAATTTGTTAACGTTGGACTTGAAGACATCCAAGTTGTAGTCAGGTGGGCAGCAGGCATACGGAACAGAGTTCCACAGGCGTGCACTTCTAAGAAAGAAGCTTTGTTCATGGAATCCATGTTTTGATTTAGGCACAGATAAAGAGTGGGGGAAATTTTTCACAGTGGATTCAGCTAGACGGGTGTTTTTCGTGATGATTGGCGAGGGGGGACCAGAGATTGGAGTTCAGACGAGCACCTGCCATGGAAATAACGATAAAACAAGGATAGGCTCGCAACGTCTCTTCTGTGGGAGAGAGGTTGCAGGGTAGAGAAAAGGGCATCCCCCACTAAGCCACGAAGTCTATTTTGTACTCTATCAAGGCAGGATAGGCTGTTTTTAGCAGCTCCTGCCTAGATATGGCAGCAGTATTCCATCCTTGGACGTACTTGGCTTTTATAAAGATAGAGAATTGCATCAGTAGTGAGATATCTTCTGGAGCGGTAGAAGGATCCCACCATCTTTCCAGTGACCTTGGCAACAGACTTGATGTACGTGTTCCATTTCAGATCAGGAGTAAAGGTCAAACCCAGAAGCTTGTCAAAACACGAGCCCTCTCCCAGACGTGAGCCATCCATCCTAATTGATGCCAGATGGGGATCAGAGCTTTGATGATGTAAGGATAGGAGTTTGGTTTTAGATGCATTAAAGGTAACCAGCCACGTCTTCCCCCACTGAACCACGCGCTCGAGATCAGAGGAGAGAGAATCAGAGAGAACTTTGTCATTTACAGTCTTTGATGTGCTGCCATAGATGGTCGTGTCATCAGCATAGATGTCAACGAATGATTTAAGTACGTGTTCAGGGAGGCCATTGATGTAGATAAGGAAGAGAGTTGGGCCCATTTACCATTAACCATCGTATTAAACACGAGAAATCAGTGCTGTATTCCTCATTTCAAAATGGCACCACTGAAAAAGCATGCTGAACCCTTTTCGAGATGGCAAGATGTCTTCTAATGGAATTGAAATTAGCGCAGTTTATGGATGTACGCTTTTATGGCAGCAGCATATATCAGAAATAGATCGTTCAATAAAAGATTGGGCAGAACCCTGTATGAAGCGTTTTGTGGTGTAAAACCAAAATTGAATCGAATGTATATACTTGGTTTAAGTTGCTTTGCATTCATAGAAAATACCCATAAACTTAATATTAAAAGCGAAAAAAGTATTTTCGTAGGTTACGATAAAAGCAATCCAGCATATTTAATCTACTTTCCAGACCAAAATGCCATAAAAAACGTTAGATGTGTAAAATTCAATGATACATTGAATTTAAAAAATGACAAACCAGTGGATGAAAAACGTGAGGAAATATTACCTAGTATCTTGAACGATCACAACAAAAATATTAATACTGATGACAATTGCAGTAAAACTACTGACGTAAATATTAATTAGACACATCAATACCCGATAAGGGAGCAAAAAAAGGCCAGACTTCTTAAAAAATGAAAAGATACAAGACTACGTAGTGGATTACTGTTACTCGTTGAAAAGTGCACCAGAAAGTTATAATGAGGTGATTAATTCAGAAAATCACTAAGAATGGAAAAAAGCTATGAAATCCGAATTGACAGCTTTATCTGAAAATAATACATACAAAATTGTGGCAAAACCAACGGATAAGCATATCATTTCTTCTCGCTGGGTTTTCTCCAAAAGAAATCACAGCCTCTAGCAATGATATTTTTATAGCAAGATTCGTTGCAAAAGGTTTTTCACAAATTTCTGGAGTGGAATATTTTGCCACATTTTCACCAATGGCAAATTTAATGACAATTAGAATTTTATTACAATTTGCCACTTAATACAATTTAAAAATACATTAAATGGATATAAAAAATGCTTATTTAAATGCTCTGATTGACAGTGAGATTTATATTTACCGCCCCCCCCCCCCGAGGGATTTAAAATAAAAAATTAAAATTTAGTATGGAAACTGAATAAATCGCTGTATGGTCTAAAACAAAGCGCTCACAATTTGAATTTAACATTCCTTAATTATTTAATAGAACAAGAATTCAAGCAATGTCCCATAGACATGTGCATGTATACTAAAAATATAGATAAAAAAATTTTGATTTTGTTTTTTGGGGTTGACGATATATTACTTGTCTCAAATTGTGACAACACTCTTAAAGATGTTAAAAATAAATTAAATAAAAAATTTTAAATGGCCGATCTTCGACAATTGTCATGGTTCCTTGGTATAAGGTTTATCTGTGAACATGAAACTATAACAATGAACCAATCATGGTACATTGAAAACAAGTTCGGAATGCAAGATTGCAAACCATGTATAACTCCCATTGAAAAAACATATAGAGACCGAAAAAAATTAATAGACGATCGATTATACAGAGAAATTATTGGAAGTCTAATCTATTTTATGACTGCCAGTAGGCCTGATATATGTTACACTGTAACAAAGCTATCTCAAAACTTATCAAAACCAACAATTAAAGACCTTACTCGTGCAAAACAAGTCCTTCATTAACTAAAAGTAACCAAGGAACAATCTTTAATATTTAAAAAGTCAACATATCCTCTAAATTTACAAGGATTTTTAGATTCAGGTTGGGGTAACTCAGAGGATCGAAAAAATATAACAGGATACTGTTTTAGACTGTCAAAGACTGGACCTATGATCTGGAAAACTAAAAAACAACAAATTGTTGCTCTTTCTACATGTGAAGCAGAGTTTGTGGCCCTTACGCATTCGGTACTGGAGGTAATTTTTCTAGGCACCCTTCTAAAATCTATTTTAAAACCAGTAAAAGTAAAAAAACAATTGTAATTCATTGTGACAACCAGAGTAGTATCTTATTAGCAAATAATTCTATGATTCACCAAAGGTCCAAGAATATTGATATCAAATATTATTTCGTAAGGGATGAAATAAGTAAAAAATCTATTACTCATAGTTATGTAACATCTGAGAATAATATAGCCAACATTTTCACTAAACCTATAAAAAGGATAAAATTAAAACATTTTATAGCCGAACTTTTTGAAATTTATTCATGAATAAATCTATTTTCAGAAATCCAAAATGAAAAGTGGAAACCACACAAAAGGGAAAAATGAATAAATAATAATAGATTGCAAATTGTACACCCTTTTCAAATATATACATTTAAATACAGATATAAACTTTTTTTTGTGTAACAAAAACTGGAAACATTCTGTTAGATGTCTTAGTTGGTTAATTTGGTTAGTAAGACAAAAATGGTCGCAGTTTAATGCCATGCCCGGGGCAATTTACAATCTATTTTGAGTGTTAAGTAATTCCTAGTAACAAACATGGTGGCGAAGAATCAATGCAGTCCTGATCTTGAACAAGAATGGCAGTGAAGAATTAATGCAGTCACAATTCAGTCATTTGGGGACAGAGGCTGACAGCGAACTGATTGAATCCAAAATTCAACATTTTTTATAATAAATTTTAAGCTTCTGATTGGTTGATTGCTGTATCATGACAAATTATGAATGATATTGAAGGAAAAATGGATATGTAAATAAATTAAAAGGAATAAAAAAAAAAAAAGAAACAAGTAGCAGTAATGGTGAATCATCCAACGATGACCTGTGGATCCAACCTATTCCCCATGATAGTACGACTGCAAACCCCAACACTGATGCCAATAGTTCCAGCAACCTTTCTAAGAGCTCCAATGAAGATGAAAAAGTCCAGCCTGATAGTATGACTGCAAACCATAACGCTGATGCCGATAGTTCCGATGCCCCTTCTGAGAGCTCCAATGAAGATGAAGTAGTCCAACCAATCTCCCTTCATACGAGTGCCCCAAACAAACAACCACATCCACAATGCCACATATGTGATCTTGAGACCAGGGGGAGGGGTAGAGTTGAATGTAATAATCAAAGAAGCAAGCACCCACGTGTGTGCCTTGTGTGTCTATACAATTTACCTTCAGGTGGGATCTAAGAGAGGGAGAGATTGAAGATGGCGGCCATGGCTTTATAAGGTGTGGTCTCATGGAATCACATGAGAACACACCGCACACATATGCAAATGAAATGCAGTCATTTTTTTTTTTTCGAAAAAACGCCTGTTGGCAGAGGTGAGGAGGAAAGACGCATGCTGGAAGTTGAGAGGAGGAAATACAGTGAAGAATTTTATTCGTGAACTTTTGTGTGTTTTTTTGTTTCTTTTTTTTTTCTCCCAAAATACCAACCCATTTAACTGCAGAAACGTATAAAAAGGAAAGAATTGTGAGTCCTCGTCATAATTTTTATCTCTCTCACATATTTCTGTCATATTGTCAAACTGATATTTTTTTGATGTGTATTGACTGTGTTGCATATCGGATATTCTCCACTCGGTAAATATAAATAATGTAAAATTGTTCTACTTACATATATAATTTTTTCTCCTTTTTTTAAAACTAAATCTTATTTTTTCATAAATAAAATTTTATTAGTTTTCTACCTATCTTTGCCTTGGTGTTATGGGATTATTACCATACATTAACAGGGGTACTAATTAGAGGTCACCATTTCGGTAGGCTCCCACTTCGGGGCGCCTCCGATAACAGGGAGAACTGGAGCGCTGAAATAGAAAGAAATACTGGTAAAAGAAGACATTGTCTTCTTATAAAAATGAGGACGTGTAACGCGACTTTGTTACGAATTCATGAGGTTTTATATATCCAATATATATGTGTGTTTTCCGAAACTCGGGTTACAAAGAAAGACAGTGCATTTTGTAAAGTCTGTATTAATGTTCAATGCTCCTCTTGGCTACATAACGGGAGCTGAGGAGTGAGGTGTGTGTTCTGTCTCTAGTCGCCGTGGAAGTAAGGACGTTTCCTTCACTCAAATGTCCCACGTAAACCGTTCTCGCTTTTCATTGGCTGGAACCTCTGATTACGTATAAGAAGAAAGGAAGGAAAAGAGAAAAGAGTAGGGAGAAAGAGAGAACTAAGGTGAGAATACAGCCTAGTCTCGTAGTAGTAGCAGCTCGCTAAAGTGTTTCTGTGTGTTCCACTGTCGTGTATATATTTTTCTAGTGTCTCAAGAAATGGATATCCCCATTTTCTCTACATTAGTGCTCCACTATGAACGTTGGGAACTTTCCTTTTTTATATATATTTTATTGCATCATTGTCTCCTGCCATTCCCAGCAGATTTTCAGGGTGTGACAACACATAGTTAAATTAATGACTAAAAAATATGGATAAAATCATGAATCTTGTAAATGGGTCACCAGTTAGCAAATGCTAACTCAACAATGGAAATTTTGGTATGAAACGAGAAAACATGAATTAACAAACATAATATTTTTATCAATAATTTTATAGAGATGTAAAATAGGCTTTGAAAGACTAATGTTCGTTGAGAAGTTTTAAAGTTCTTAATTAAGTAGACAAAGGCGTTTGAAAGTTCATTAAAAATTTTATTGGTGTGTGTGTGTGTGTGTGTGTGTGTGTGTGTGTGTGTGTGTGTGTGTGTGTGTGTTTATCTTCTGGATGGTTATGTTCACTGGATATATAGAAGCAGACTTCAAGGAATTTCAGCATAGAGCATTCCAGTCTTCTAGGATGGGTGGTGTTGACATTAAGAGTCAGGCAGTCAGGCACATCGCAGGCATCACCAGGAAGAACTCTGATTTCAGTTGACCAAGACGCTGTTTTATATGAGTGTCTATGTTTGCATTCACCTGTTAATTTGACACAGACTTGTTACATTGGATGTTTGAAACAATTTTTATTGGTTGAAAATATTTTGAGTTCACACGTTCCTGTGAAAGCTACTTGCTTTTTGAAGTGATGAAGAAAGTGATTTCCAATGAAGCACAGAAAGAAAAAGGGTAGCAATTAAAGCCATTTGCTTGTAAAAATTTGTCCAAATCGCATTTTGATGTCAAAATCCGATGCCAAACTGCAATGAAGAAAATAAAAAGGAAGAAGAAAAGTAAGCGAAACGAACAAAGAGAAGGGGTTGATTATATCAGCTTTCCTATGCTCGTGCATCTTGCACAATATTTTCTAATCTACCACAACTGCAATATCACATTTACTCTAGCGAGCCATCCTACTCAAGATATGACAAAATTGATTGAATTATTTTTCTTTTTTAATATATTAATGATCAAACATTTATTTAAATCAAAAATAAAATAAAGGAAACTCCTATCTAAAAACAAATAGTGTCACAACATAGGAACGTTGTTTTAAAGCGTCGATAATGTAAACAAAATTTGTCTCGCATTTTCATTATTTTTGTATGCTGTAAATTTTTTTTAAAATATTAGCAGTTTATTTGAAACTCGTTCTGTTGAATGGTAAAAAAGTTAGGATGATAATATTAAATTAAATTACAGTTAAATCGTGTTACATGCAAGGGGGGTTAAAACTGTGGCGCGCGTTGGAGGTACGTAAAAAAACAATGAAAAGAATATGCCGTTCGTTGTCATAGTCCTAGTTATTACAGACATAAAGTATCCTGTTGTTATTCCCACATATAAAATATTACATATTTTAGCTATAGTTATTAAAACACATGGAAGCAGAACATTCAATGAATATAAGTTTAAATAAGTATGAACTCATAACTAGCCCACATATATGTGTACAAAACGGGGAAAACCAAATTATAGATTCAGGAGGGTATCATTAAAAAGAGAAACGCATTATATACAATTTCGTTTCGCTCTTATGGAAATTAACTTCCTTGGTTTTTTTTGTTTTTGTTTTTGTTTTGTTTTTTATTTCATATGATTATGTAGTGGTCAAGGATATGTCCCAGACAATCAGATCGATAGTATTTTTTCTTGCTGTGAGAGTGAGATATGGTTATATTTCAATCATAGAAGGCAGTATTTGTATTCCAGCCATTTCACGATACGAATTACACACTCAAGAATTTGTCTCGCGTGATGTGGCAACCAACTGAAACTGAAGAAAACTCAGTACTGGTTAAGATTAGGCACCGCCAAAAATGGCCGCAAAATCAAGTTGTTGTTGTTTTTTAAAACGAAATTACATTTATTAAAATCCATTATTTCTGAGTAATATTTTTTTTCCATAAAGATAAAACCCTGAATTTTATCATATAGAAAACAGAATAATGTAAAACTTTTTCTACTATTTTTAATTCAATTTTAAATGTTAAATTTTCCCAAAAAGTTAACAATTGACATTTTTTGTCTTGCACAAAAAAACGTACTTAAATATTTAAAAAAAAAAGGGTTTTTGAAATAATTAATTAATTTATTTATTGTCTAACTAAGATTTAGGATGATTTTCTAAGAGAATATGCAAAAATTTTATAATATAAGTACCTGAATTTCAAATAATTCCACTTATTCATATAGGTAACCAGATATTTCGCGTTGACGTAGAGTTCAGATCGACTCTGTTTACGTTTTCGTTTGATAAAAAGCAAACTATGGAAGACCAAACAGGCCAAAAAAAACTTATTTTTCAGTGACGAAAATTTCAATGTATTATTAAGCTGAGGCTGGCCAGTACCAGGGCAGATGGGTGACCATTTGTATGCGTTTGGTTTTTAATGTTTATGTGTGTGGGGGCCAGGCTCCCCAAAATGGGGGTGGGGCAATTTAAAGCAGAATAAAAAAAAATTATTTCAGCGCGTTTGGTCCACCGTAGTTGAAAGGCGGCAAACGTTTTCAAACGGGATAGAAAAAAATGATGCTATTTTTAACACAAAGGGCACAATATTTATCGAATTTTTTTTTTTTTGGTATCGATTATTCAAAGCATGCCCTGTTTAATAATGGTCATGCATTATTCGGCTCGCTAAAAAAAAATTGTTAATTTATTTATCAAAAATTTTAAAATAGCTTTTTTCGTATAAATATTAAAAAAATTTTTTGTTGTTTTGCTTAACTTAAATTAATTATTTTACTTAACATATTCACCGAATTTCACACTTCAAAACTCAAAAGCAGGATAATTAAACACAATCGAAGTTCTGATATTCAGACGTCAAAATAAGGTATGCAAACAATTTTTTTTTTTTTTTTTTAAATCTATAATTCTGTCCCTTACAACAACACAATATGTTGATTTCAGTTTCAGATGATTATTTTAAGCATATTTGTTCCCACTTCAAAACAAGGGGGGTTTTGTAAGCAAAAAAATATATATATATAAATATCGTTTATGAAAAATAAGTACACTGTTATAAAGTTCATTATTCTTCTAATAATCGCTGAAAATTTCGTATTGATCGGATAATTACCTGATTTTTGGTAGATTTTTAAAAAGACGGTCCGTCAAAAAGTACTGACCTGCCCCCCCCCCCCCAGTTTTGGCGGTGCCTAGTTAAGATACAGTCGACAGATCTATTTTTTATTAAACATGTTGTTATAAGCAAAAACAATATTATGTACTTAATTGTCTTGCCGAAAATAGTAATATATCTAATAATTACGAAAAATCATCGAGTATAAAGTTATTTCTAGTTAAAAGTAATTTTTACGGAAAATTAGGTAAAATCGCACTTTTCGGTATTCCGGCATAAAGCTCGAGACAATAGTCTCTAACCCCCTTTCACAACAAAAGGAACTAATTTCCCTATACACCGCTTTTGGTTACTATGGGAACAGTTAATTTTTGTGATGATTCGATTTTTAATAATAAACACATTTTATTTTATTTTAAACAATATACAGGACATTTTAAAAGTAAAACAATATTTGTTTAATAGTAATTATTAAAGAAAAAGTTAAAATTTGACTTTTTTGGCCTTTTTTATCTAAAAAATGTGGTTTTGTCTTTGAATTTGGCCTTAAATAAATAAAAAAAAATGTTTGAAGCCAAATCTTTCAGCAAAAAAAGGCCAAATTCAAAGACAAAACCACATTTTTTAGATAAAAAAGGCCAAAAAAGTCAAATTTTAACTTTTTCTTTAATAATTACTATTAAACAAATATTGTTTTACTTTTAAAATGTCCTGTATATTGTTTAAAATAAAATAAAATGTGTTTATTATTAAAAATCGAATCATCACAAAAATTAACTGTTCCCATAGTAACCAAAAGCGGTGTATAGGGAAATTAGTTCCTTTTGTTGTGAAAGGGGGTTAGAGACTATTGTCTCGAGCTTTATGCCGGAATACCATAGGTACAATAATCAGTTACTTGGCCTTTTGGCCAAGAGCAAACTGTAGCATCTGTTCTTCAGATGCGGCACTTCCATTTCTCGTTCTCTTTCAGTGGAGGAGAAATCCTTCACGACTGAGACAATTTTTATTTTTGTACCTTTTCTCCACGTTAAAAAACGACCCTGGTGTCTAACTCTGTTCCATGGGGAGGAATTGTAAATAGGTACAATAAGTGTAGTATCTGTTCTTCAGATGCGGCACTTCCATTTCTCGTTCTCTTTCAGTGGAGGAGAAATTCTTCACGACTGGGACAGTTTTTATTTTTGTACCTTTTCTCCACGTTAAAAAACGACCCTGAACTCTGTCCCGTGGGGAGGCATTGTAAACAGGTACAGTATTTGTTATCTAGCGATACCTAGACACACACACACACACACACACACACACACACACACACACACACATGCACACACGCACACTGACACACACACGATAGAAGTTGTTCGACTTGATTTTTACCTTAATTCTCACCTTAATTCTCAGCATGGAAAGTTACCATATTGAATGAGAATTAATTCTTTTCAAGTTGTTTTGAACTGCTGTCTTCATATGTAATGAACACACACTGTTGCAAGTTGCATTTTCGCGAAAAGAGAAAAGTAACTGGAACAAAAATTTGAAGGAGGACGCAAACATGCATGTGACGGGTATAAAGAGAAGTATATTTTATTTTTGAGACAGAAAAAGGAAGCGATGCGTAAAAAAGGATTATGGGATTACAATGTAAAAGGGAGGTGATCATAAAAGGGTCCATGATAAATTATCGTACTTACTTTCAACACACACACACACACACACACACACACACACACACACACACAAGAAGCATACATGTTTTAATGACTATTTTCTTTTCCCTCCAGAAAATAACCACGTGTTTCCTCTGTACATGAAAATCAGTAATCAAAACTTTTTGCCTTTTCTATGAGACACTTGTTATCTAATGGGGCTACCAATTGTTGGTACCAACATGACTAGGGCTGTGACAACAGTATATTCTTTTCTTGTTTTGATTCTCAGGTATATATCCATTGATATCTTCTATGTTTTTATGTAGAGTGATGTGGTTCTCGGTTGATTAACTGTGTCTAACTATGTCAGATATATACTCGAGAGTCAAAACAATGAAAAGAATATGCTGTTGTCAGAGACGTAATCATGACGTATGTTGACTGGCCATACTGTGTACATATGTGACGAAGGGTCCATTTGAATGTGTGTACGTGTCACTAAATGTCCATGGTGGTTCTTCACTAATTGAACCCTAGCTTATGTTGCAGTCAAGGTGTGTGTTCTTAACATTTTGTATAAGTAACTCTTTTCTTTAACCCTTTTGACCTTGTCATGATCGTTAGTAGTGTGTGTGTGTGTGTGTGTGTGTATGTCTCTTTGTGTGTGTGTGTGTGTCTTTGTGTGAGTGTGTGTCTCTTTGTGTGTCTCTTTGTGTCTGTGTGTGTCTGTGCGTGTGCGTGTCTCTTTGTATGTGTGTGTGTCTTTGTGTGTATGTGTCTTTGTGTGTATGTATGTGTCTCTTTGTGTGTGTGTGTCTCTGTGTGTGTGTCTCTTTGTGTGTGTGTGTCGCTTTGTGTGTGTGTGTTTGTCTTTGTGTGTATGTGTGTCTTTGTGTGTGTGTGTATTTGTGTGTATGTCTGTGTCTCTTTGTGTGTGTGTGTCTCTCTTTGTGTGTGTGTCTCTGTGTGTCTCTTTGTGTGTGTGTGTCTCTGTGTGTGTCTCTTTGTGTGTGTTTCTGTGTGTGTGTCTCTTTGTGTGTGTGTCTGTGTGTGTGTGTCTCTTTGTGTGTGTTTCTTTGTGTGTGTGTGTGTCTCTCTCTCTTTTTGTGTGTGTGTGTGTGTCTGTGTGTGTGCATATTTGTGTGTGTGTCTCTCTCTCTCTTTTTGTGTTTGTGTGTGTGTGTGTGTGCTGACATATAATTCTTCAGGCTTATGCGCATAAGCCTGAAGAATCCTAGAATTGATGAAACGCGGAATATTCAGTGTAGCTTAATCGCCATATATATTTTACTAGCAAAAGTTCCTGTCGTTTACTGGGTTCAAAAACAGCTTACAGAAAATAGACTCTGATTTATGAAAGTACTGGCGGGGTACCTGGCGATGCCAGGGTGTTTGTAAGTGTGTGTGGTGTTAAATAAAAAAGAAACCGGGGGGGGGGGGGTAGGATCGAACCGGAAGCCCTGAGGCGAAGTTTGAAAATAATATCAGCCAGCCAGAATGAGTTAGTGAAAGATGTTTGAATTTATTTAAGAACCAAATTGACAGGTGCGCGGCCAAAAGTCGTCGAACGTTACCACGACGACAACATAGGTTTGTTTGTTATAAGTGAAGTAAAAAAGAAAACAACGTTAACACTTAAGTGGGAAAAAAAGCACAAAAAAACTAACGTAAGGCAAACGAACGATGAAAACAGAAAAACGAACACGTGAAAAATGGCTTAAATAAGCCTGTTTCGATATTAAAATTTGAAAAATTCAGTGGGTACCCGGGTGTTTTTGGGTGTGTGGTCGGGGGTGGATAAGGGAAGTAAAAAAAAAAAAAACAGAAAAACGAACGTTATGTGAAAAATGGCTTAAATAACACTGGTCCAATATTTAAATTTAAAAAACCGAAGAAAAAAAAAGACATTTCACACCACGATTCTAACCCAAAACGTTTAGATAATGAACCAATGCGATAATCAACTGACCTAACGCGACGTACACAAAATTTGTTCAGTTTTTCAGCTATTTAAAGTAAATCAGGTCATGACGTTATCTGACGCATGCATAGAACCGGTCGAGAGGGCTATTTTTGTTGACACCCCCCTGTCGAAAATTGTCGATTTCGGGGTGAAAAAATGAACGTTTTGGGCCAATTTTTCGATATTTTTTGAGTGAAGGATGGAGCTTTGATATGATACCAAGTTTGTGAATTTTTGTTGTGTCTGTCGAAAGATTTTAGCAGACACACAAACATACACACATACATGATGATTGCAACGTCTTGTCAGACGAGTGCCACTCCCTCAGACATTTAAAATCCATGAGCCCAAATGCCTGAAGTAGTATCTATACAAATATGATGTTACAGAGTCTTAGCTTTGTACGACAGCTAAGTCTCTCTCTCGGTTCAAAATGTTGAGATCCAGCAACAAGCAAGAGCAAGATAGCCAGCAACAAATTAAACTGCAGACCAGCTTAATACGGGTAATGGTCTTCCGCTTTATGGTTTTTTAAATCAGAGATTTGCTTCTCCTAGAAAGGCTGCCTTCACCACGGCTTACGTATATGTGTATTGGGGTGGAGAGGGCTCCCGTAAGCCGTGGTGAAGACACACATACATACATACATACATACATACATACATACATACATACATTTGCGCTTTTATATATATAGATAAATAAATTAATATATATATATATATATATATATATATACACAGACACAACAGAGAAAGAAAATTAAAATGGTAAGTTGAACTTTACAATCAAAATTTATTGTTTGACTGAACACTACAAAAACAATTTACAAAGTCCTTATTCCATGGAGTTTCAAAGAATGCTATTCTTGCTATTCTTCTCATCAGAGGACATAAAGAAATCAGCAAGAAGCTTATAATAAGCTTTACTCTCTATTGCGTATTGAGCTTTTTTATTTGGTTGGGATTAAATTATCTATATATTAATATTGGTATTTATATTAGACTAGCGGGGAGTACCCGGCGTTGCCCAGGTGTTTGGTGGTGTGTGTTGGTGGGGGGGGGGGTAGATTAAAACAACCCTGTTAAAAATAAAACCGTTGGCCAGTTGTTTGGAGGTGTAAAAGAAAAAAAAAATAGTTTTAGTATAAAGGTAGGCTTGAACCCCGAATGTTTGACGCGGAGGTGGACAGGAAATGGAAAAACAAACCTGCACACTGACCATCTGGACCACGGGAAGAGATGAATTGATAAGTGTGTTAACTTGACGTTTATAAACCGAAATTAGCAGGTGCGACAATGTCAATTGCGTGATGTTTGACCTAGTCTTGCGCTGGAAGGCAGTTTCTGTTTTCCCTGCTACGCGGCGATCAAAAAATATCTCGAACGGGTAAATTAAAGCGAAGTAAAAAAAAAACACAAAAAAACGAATGATGAAAACGAACACGTGAAAAATGACTTAAATAAGCTGGTTTCAATATTAAAATTTTAAAAATTGGTGGGTACCCGGGTGTTTTTGGGTGTCGCTAAGAATAAGCGAAGTAAAAAGAAAAACAGAAAAACGATCGTTATGTGAAAAATGGCTTAAATAACACTCGTTCAATATTTAAATTTAAAAAATCAAAAAAAAAAAAACCATCTCATACCACAATTCGAACCCAAAATGATAATGAACCAAGTCCTTAAGCAACTGAGCTAAAGCGACGTACATGAAATTTGTTCAGTTTTTCAACTATTTAAAGTAAATCAGGTCATGACGTCATCTGACGCATGCGTAGAATCGGTCATTGTCACGAGAGGACCGTTTTTGTTGACCCCCCCCTGTCGAAAATTGTCGATTTTGGGGTGAAAAAGTTAACGTTTTTGGCCAATTTTTCGATATTTTTGGAGCAAAGGATGGAACTTCGATGTGATACCGAGTTTGTGAATTTTTGTCGCGTCTGTCGAAAGTTTATAGCAGACATCCAAACATACATACATACATACATACATACATACATTTTCGCTTTTATTTTATACTAGCGAGGGGTACCCGGCGTTGCCCGGGTGTTTGTAGGGGTGTGTGGTGTTAAATAAAAAAGAAACCGGGGGGGGGGGGGTAGGATCGAAGCCGAACCCCTGAGGCTAAGTTTGAAAATAAAATCGGCCAGCCAGAAGTGAAAGATGTTTGAAAGTCGTCGTCGAGCGTTACGACGACGACGATGACGATGCAAGCATTGTTATAAGCGAAGTAAGAAAAGAAAACAACGTTTTAATTAAGCGGGGGGGGGTAAACACAAATTAAAACAGAAAAACGAACGAACGGTACGTGAAAAATGGCTTAAATAATACAGGGTTCAATATTTAAATGTAAAAAATCGAAAAAAAAAAAAAGAAGACATCTCACACCACGATTCAAACCCAAAACGTTTAGATAATGAACCAACCCTTAACTACCTACACTAAAGCGGCGTATATAAAGTTTGTTCGGTTTATCAACTATTTAAAGTAAATCAGGTCACGACGTCATGACGTCATCTGACGCATGCGTTGTTGACCCTCCCTCCTGTCGAATCTCTCTCTCTCTCTCTCTCTCTCTCTCTCTCTCTCTTCGTCTGCCTTACTCTAAAGACTGGAAAATGGCGTCTGGCTGTTTTTATTTTTAAAAACTTCATTCGTTAATATTTTTTTAAGCATATTTTTTTTTTTTTTACTTCAGTAGAAGACTTGGCGGCCGTATTTTTGGGCAGTTATAAATCGATTTAAAAATATGTAATGTTTAACATTAAAATGTCACTTTTTGGGGGCCCCCCTGCAGAAAATCGATCAGTTGACGCACTTCTGATGGTCACTTTGGGCCAATTTTTCGATATTTGTCATCCGGAAGGTGGGGCTTTCATATGAGACCAAGTTTGTGAATTTTTGTTGTGTCTGTCAAAAGTTTTTAGCAGACACACAAACATACATACACACAAACAAACATACACACATTTTCGCTTTTATATATATAGACTAGCGGGGAGTACCCAGCGTTGTCCAGGTGTTTGGAGGTGTGCGTGGTTTTGGGTAAATCAAAACTCCGGGGGGGGGGGGTAAAATAAAAATAAAAAGTTTTGGTAGGTTAGTATGCGGATCGAACCCGAACACTTGAGGCAAAGTTGTAAATTAAAGTGTGAAAAAAAATCGTGCAACGTTAACCAGTTGGCGGTGGGAACATGCCAACCGGATGCTAACGTCTCCAGCATAAGAGACAAAATAAAAAGTCGTCGTTTGCACATGGCTCCACGCATCGCTTCCGTTTGGAAAAAGAAAAATAAGAAACCATAAAAGAATTATCAACCAATGGCAGAGCTCCACGCCAAAATAAGGGCCTAAAATATCACAGCCGCTGGGAGCCGGTTTACGACTATAAAATGAGGTGACCAGAAAAAGAAAAGAAAAATGGAGATTCGCCCAGCTGCGTCAGTGAACGCACGGACAGTCTTCCACCCGACCTAAAGAAATGAAGAAGAAAAAGAAAAGAAAAAGAGATTCACCCAGCTGCGTCAGTGAACGCACGGACAGTCTTCCACCCGACCTAAAGAAATGAAGAAGAAAAAGAAAAGAAAAAAGAGATTCGCCCAGCTGCGTCAGTGAACGCACGGACATTCTTCCACCCGACCTAAAGAGAAGAAGAAGAAGAAGAAGAAGAAGAAGAAGAAGAAGAAATAAGGCACCAGTGAACTGAAGCCAACTCCACTGTCACGTTATGGGCCAAGATGCCTTCAATTCTAACAATGCCTATTTCACACAAACCAAAGAAGAAAAAGAAGAAGAAAAACACAGGAGGCGAAGACGCCGCGCTGCTAGTTGTTGATAAATGTAGTCGCCGCTCTCAAGTTAAAAGCCTGGACACATATCACCGAAGTAGCACGACCGGCCACCCACTTACAACCCCCGTCGTCTGAAAAGATAAGTACGCTTTGTTTAATTATACTACCCTACATAAGTTCATTCCTTATCAATGCATACACACGCTGGACTACCATTCTCAATTTTCCTACAACATTTATTTCTCTTCCCACGCGCGAACAAACAATAGTGACCCGAACTTGAAATGAAAGCACATTTCCTTTTCTTGCTACAACACCAGTCCTGCAACGAACATTGGTTACATACGCACGGACATGTTATAACTAAAACGTTCATTTCTTTCAACAGCAAATAAACGACGTTTACCTTATCCATCAATTGAGTCTTTGTTTCCTTCAGTTCCTCATTCGTTTCATTATTCTTTTGTAATGGGATTGGGGTATTTATATATCCTAGTCCCCTACAGGGCCACCACGACAAACAAACAGTGTCACGTTTGAATTTGAGTAATAAAAACAGAATTGACACTTGGCCGTCGTAAAAGTTAACTCTACTAATGAGGTCATAGAAGTAGCGGACTAAACTTTTGCTCTGCTTCTATACGACCTCATTAAAAATGAGGTCAAATAATAGAAGGAGCGGACTTTACTTTTTCTGCGGGGCAGCTGTTGGGTTTGTTTACCCAACTTTGACCGGTTTTTTCATCAAGATGTTGGGGAGGGGGAAATCAGCTCCCCATTTTCCAGATTAAATAGTAATTGTCTGATATATGGAGTTTGGGCCCACATTGATCAAAGCTGATTGCTTCTGGACGTTACTCAGTGCGATTGCCGGGAACGCTGCCTTAGCTTTGAATTAGTTTTGCTTTTTATACGAAAAAGCTGAACGAACACAGGACGGGCTGAAATAGCAATAATTTTGTAAAAATCGACGTAAATAAATATAGAGGCGACCCGCATTCCCAAATCGTATATATTATCATATAGGGGGTATATAAACAGTTCTAAGTATTAGTAACACCCCCGGGAGCGTGTGCGAATGAAGCCTTTGCGAGACATACACGAAATGGTCACACACATTTTGCCTTTTATATATATAGATTAGATTATAGTTTACCATTGCGTATATCAGGTAAACACTACATCCTTTAGATTTCATTACTATATATATATATATATATATAGTAGAAATGGTAATTAATAAAAACTGGAGAAAGTGCTCAATACTGTTGTAGAGCAAATATGCATTTTATTTTTATTACCGTATCTTTCTGTTAAGTTACATTATTGTTTCAGCTAACCGGCCGTTTTTTGGCCGTCTGTAGCTTCCTCAGACTTTTACAGAAATGTTCGTTATTATGGGATGAAAGAGTGAATGATGTCAGGGGAGGGGTGCGAGAAGAGCGGAAAAAAGAGGAAGGGAACAAGGGGGAAAGGTGGGAAGGGGTGCTTGGTATGTCGGTAATGTTTTAGTTTTGGAGTTTAAGGACCTTGTGGGGGAGGGTCTGTTTCATTTCTGGTGTGGTTGGGGGCATAGGGATACATGGAGTGGGAAGGGGAATATGTGGGGACAGGAGGAGGGGGGTTACTTTAAAATTCGGGTCTTAATGCTAAAGTTTTTGGCGTCTCGTTGGTGAGATGATTTCTTGATAGTATGTCTTGACCTGTTGGGTGTTGCTTAGGTTCGGAGGCGGGGGGGGGCTATGATTCGGTTTATTTATTTGGTTTTTATTTGTTGTTAATTGTTTGGAGAGGGTTAGCTAACGGCCGCGCACGCGAGCACACACATGCACACGTACACACATATATACTTAAAGAACGTTCACATGTACACATACATCTTCGCCCTGGCGTGCAAATATATGCACATATGCGCACATGCATGCATAGACATCCGCGATGTATGCACAGCACATATATACACAGCGTATATATGTCGATGTATTTGTTCACGAGTATTAGTATCTGTATGTGCTCAAGTGCTTGCATGTATGCGTGGGGGTGCAGGTATGTCTGAATCAATATGCGCATATCGGCCTGTGTATACGCCTCCTTGGGGGTATGGGTGTCGATGTGTGTATGTATCTGTGTATGAGCGCATCCATGCTTATGCACACATACTCAATTTAACACCTTAAAGAAAATTTGACGTCAGCGGGAGCGGCGCAGGCGTCTATGAATGCATGCGCGCATAGTTGCATATATTTGCACACCAGGGCAGAGATGTATGTGTACATGTGAACGTTTCTTTAAGTATATATGTGTGTACGTGCGCATGTGTGTGCTCGCATGCGCGGCCGCTAGCTAACCCTCTCCAAACAATTAACAACAAATAAAAACCAAATATATAAACCGAATCATAACCTCCCCCCCCCGCCTCCGAACCTAAGGGAACACCCAACAGGTCAAGAAATAT